>NC_071405.1:58954648-59266592 GCF_017976375.1 Cuculus canorus | reverse complement strand
CTGTTTTGTTACTACAAACTTATACCTGTCAGTATTTTCAGCTCCTAGTTGTATAATTTTGTCATGCAAAAAATTATCAACTGCTTAAGAACTGCTTAATTTCTCAAGCATTCCTAGATATTAGCACTAACCACCAAATCAAATTCAAATAGTATGTATTTAAATAAATATCTACCACGTAAAAAATCCCAAGGACCTTCCTTAGTTAACCATAAGACTCATGTAACACTTACTATGAAGACATACTTGCAAATACCTCTGTAAAGCTCCTAGTTTGATGTATACACAGAATTGCATGTGGCACGCTGTAAAATTATTAAATAATTTATTTTATTAATTCCTCAAGATCTTCAGTTGGAAGATACAACGGTGCTCACTCATTCTTGTATTTTCGTTTTGCTTGATAAGGCAAAGAGAGCAATGCAAATCAGAAAAAGCTTAGCCTCTTCTGATACATTCATTCCATACAATCTGATTAGAAGACATAAGTTTGGGGTGGGAATGCTTTCAATAATTCCTTGTTTTCCTTTTTAAATTGTTTTAAAAACTTGTACTTTAAAAAAAGAGGCAGACTGTAAAGTAACACTGGGCAATGTATGACATATGCCACCAGGTGATGGAAATAAAGCATATATTACTTGTGATTAGTCAAGTATGAGCATGCTTCATTGTTTTGCAAAGAAAATGCACACTACAGCATACAAGTTTTTCCTAAATGCACAGAAAACCAGACATGAAATAAAATCTGGATGTTTTGGACAACCTATGTAATTTATGCAAATGCTTAACGTATGCTAAGTTGTATAATCACACAGAAATTATCTGAATACAGAGTAGCAGTAACATTTACAAACATACACAATACACGCTTGTGTAAGTCTTTGTTGTGATACTGAACAAGCTGCACTGTTCATCACCGTTACTAGAAGAAAAGGTACATGTTTTCATGGGTAAATCTGATGATCTGAAAATTTAATCTACAACTTTGGAGATACTGGATATAGTGGGTCACAATATTTTGAATAGCAATATTCATTCTCCAGAACTGCTTCAAAAAGCAAGTTTACACTCTCCAACATTATTCAGTATTATTCTATTTGTGTTCAAAACAGGTGCAAAAATTGCCTCTTCTACTTTTATAATAGAACAACTTACCTACTTTAATAATTTTAAATCTTATATGAAAAACTTTCCCACAGAAATCTCCATAAATTATGTGTGAGTTACTCCTTAAACTTTACATAGGCAATTTAGGAACCTTCTCTGCCATGATCTCAAAACTTCAAGTAGAAAGTAGAAGCTTTGAAGATAAATGACCTATATAGCCACTTCTGGCCAGTACATTCATTTTTGTAAAGCATCTTACATATTAAACTCAGTATGTGGAAGCATGCAAAATAGTGTTAACACAATCAAAAAGTAATTAGAGAACAAAAGCTGGAAAACTTGAGTGCAATCTACCTCTCTTGAGATGTACCACACCCTCTAGTATAAAGGAAATAATTAACATTTAACTGAGCTGATTCATTACATTACAGAATAGTGAAGGTTTCTTAATTTTTTTCTACCTCCTTGTTAATCCTTGATCTCTTCCCTTTCAATATTCCCTTTTAATATAGTCCTTGTTTCCTCCTCTATTATTCCCCCAAGTAATTTTCCCCTTGAACCACCAGGTGTCACAAGAGAATCCACTCACCACAGCTGCACCTTTTTTATTACTAATATATTATTTTTACAGGCACATCAATATGACCTTCCAGGCTTTTTCAGGCTACAGTCCTAAAAACCAGCAAATGTTTAGGCTTTTCTTACAATAAACATTGTCATGCACACCTTTCAAAATATGTTATTTGTTCAGTCTTGGAAAGGTGTTTATAAAATATAATTTTCACACAGAAATAACCCTGGGAGAAACGCATTTATTTGAAACGCTACATGAATGCAACATTTTAAGTAGACAAATTGTGGCTAAAACCGATGATTGGTCACTGAAAGCCCAAACCTTAGGTTTATAAAAAGCTGACAGACAGAATTCCTTAAGCTTTCTGAGTGGTAATTTGAACAAGTTTTACATTTAACCATCCCTCATAGAGCTGTGAAATTAAAATTTATTTGTGCTTAAAGAAATTCTTACAATTGGCCATTTTGTAGGGAGGACTGGCTAAAAGAATACCGAGTGTTGTTTTGACATATTATTCTAATCCTTCCCTCACCCCATTCCATCTACTCATGTCTGTCCGCATTTCTTTACTTTCTATTGAACCTGAACTCTTTTATAGCCCCATAACTCAATACATATAATGATGTCAGTTCCACAGATTGGGAAATAAGCAAACATCCTTTAATTCAACTTAATGGTTTTCTTTTAGACTTCTAAGGGAAGGAAGAACCCTCCAAGCCTAAAATGTCAATGATTTTTATCACCTTAAAGACTCTGTTACAGTGAAAATATGGAAGATGAGAGGAATGCAGACAGATGGAGAGGAACACGTGGGAAATAAAGAGTCCTAAAAAAGCTAATACTATCTCCATGTTGAGATAATACAGAAGATATGAGAGTTAACTTACTACAGCAGATGAAGTAACTCCACAACACTCATTGAATTCCCTGAGAACAACAGAATGATACCCACAGAAAAGCAGCCTCCTGAAGGGAAAAACAGCAACTCTTTGATTGTCTGTTATGGAAATGAAGAAAATAGTTCTCATCCCTTCTAACTGCAAAGAAGTATAAAGCATTATTCAGAAGCAGTCACCTGAGTAATTTATCTACTTGATCGTTCCTCCTCTCCTGTCACAGGTGAGTTTACAGCTACAGTTCATTTACCTGACAGTAGAATTTAATAGCTTGCCATTTTCACCCTCTCAGGAAGACAACATTAGAGGTACTGCTGCTGGGGACATCCTACATGATTCCTTTCTCAATAAAGGCCCTGCTTCATTTTCACAAAACCAATATATTACAGGATCACATTCACCAAATGCAATATGGGAAACACCTTATCAGCACACATGAGGAACAAATTTATTCTAGAATTTCTTTCATGAGTTACAGCCTCTATCTACTCTACCTACTGCATCTAGCACAAATTTAAAATACAAAGCACTTATTCTACATCTAGAACACCTTTGCAATCAATATATACTATTTGTAGTAAGCATAAGTTGAGAATTCATATATACTATATATACAGTATAGTGTAAATTTAATCAAATTTGGGTGGGTATGTGAGTGAACATAGGTACGCTACATACCTACACAGACAACACACTGCTTCGCCGATATATTTTCAGCAATTCTCAAGTTTAGAACTACTGACAAAATGAAAACATAAGAAATGTATAACGAATAAGGTTGTTTTTTTTTACAGATACAATTACAGAGCATGTGTCTGTGTGACAGAAGAGGGGGCAAACTTGGCAAGGATTAGATTGAATTTGACTAAAATGAAATAAAAAAATCAGTTACAAATCCAGATGCAAATTTTCAGAGAGCATCAGGGTGTTCAGATGCAGTGTTTCATTTAGACTAGTAGCTAAATCTCTCAGGTTCAAATGCTGGGCCAAATAGAACTTCAGATCATGTGAACAGCGAGACTGGAGAACAGGAAAGCGAATTCAATAAAACGGAGGCATTTCTGTTATACAAAGGGCCTCATTTATCTTGAAATAGAACAATGGAAATAAAATACAAAGTCATTCTTGTGCTGTACACAATTGCCCTTTCACTGTGTTTCAATTATATAACAAGAATCATCATGTAAACCCTGTGATTGTTTGGGGCCTTTGCAATGTCACGCTGGTAGGACCCATAGTGGTGTCTACATTTCAAAGACAGTAAAAGAAATAATACACAGAACTTGCCTGCATTATATTCAAATAATGGATCAATCTTAATATGCTGGTATTTGTGGCTACACAGATGCACGCATCCAGATATGGCTGTATACTGTAAAACATGTCGTTGTCGGGCATCTGCTGCAATAGATGCACACAGACTCAAAAACAACAGGTCTCCTAAAATGACTGTATTTCTATAGATGCTGTGCACAATGGAAATAAAGCAGAGATTTTATTGAAAAACATAACTCCCCCCTCACCCTGTAGTAACACAACCCTCAGTTTCAGGAAGTCATGAACATTTTATCACTTGGTCTTAGACATAGCTATTATTTTTTTTTCAGATTTAAGTTTAGGAAGTCAGTATTCTTTTCCATTCTTCATCTCTAGCTAGTGCTAATAGCCCATAAACAGAAAAGGAGTTTTATTTGGCTTGAAAAAATAGCCTAGGATTCTTAGCCCAATGCTATGGATGGGTTAACTGAAGCTTGGAAACTCACAGCTTTCCTGATGTCACCCCAGAAAGTAGCAAAAACACTGGAACTGGAACACAAGCATCCTAACAACAAATCTTCAGCATTAACAGATGCTTATATTTTTATTCCTATCTCAAGAAGCACAGTATGAATGATAGTATCAGCTGCAGTGGAAGAGAAAAGCAAAGGAAATTTCTGCTGCTTGCTTGCTGTTGAGGAGTTTTTAAAATATTTTCCAAGTAAATCTTAGCAGACAGGGCTGCAAAATATCTGGAGAAGTGACTGCTGCATTTATCAGCACATGCACAACCCGTTTATCTCAGAATGTAGACATTTCTAACCAGCATTATACCGAATATCTTCCAAATCCACAAAATTATAGCTTGAGTTGGCATAAGCAAGGGGAGAAAACGTCATTGTTACTTCAGAGGAATATAATAAGGCTGCAACAAGCTGGCTTGTAATAGAAACCTCAGCTTCTCAATAACAAGCTACTATGTTTGTCAGAATATGAAACAGTGATGTAACATGGCCAAACACACCTGTCATACTCCATAATAAAAGCAGTAAAATGTAGTAAAATAATTTACAAAACCTTTATGAAGCCCACCTGCCCCGAGTCACATCAAAATTATCAGTGACCACTATATCACAGAATCACCATTCAACTAATGCATATCCTACTTGCTGTAGTCCTGCTTTATCTAATTAATTACAATAAAATTTATAATAGAATCCCAGAACTAAACCACAGATACCACACTGAAATAAAATAAAATGAAATTACTTTTAAAAAATGTCATATTTTTTAATTTTTAGATGAAACAAACTGTTAGCAACCACTGATACAACAACTTCCCTCAGGACATTAACATCAAGCATTATGTCTTTTCAGAAACAAACACAAATTGTTCAAGGCCACAAAGGAAGCTTATGTTAGAGAATGATAAGAAAGCATGTTCTTATCTCTGATTTCTTTGTTCAGCTCATTTTGCCTCTCTTTCCCTCAAATAAGCTGATTATTCTCTGCATTTACATCATAACCATAAAGTGATTTTTCTTGCTGGGAACCCAGATCATAGGGGACGAAGGTCTCAGTGTATTTGAAACTTGGCAATAAACCTCTGCCATTATTTTGTATTTCATTCTCCATTTACTTAGACACTTCTTTTTTAATAAGAGCTTTCTCAATTACCTCCTGATTTTATTTCTTACCCTGAAAACTCTTCTTACAGCATCATGGGCTGTTATTGTAGAAATTATGGCCCTATAGAGACAGCATTACTTCACTGCAGGTTTAAGCATTACGAATAGACAGATTTTGAGACAACAGGGGGGGTTAATGTTAAATACAGATATTTGAATTAAGAAAAAAACATGCAAAAACTATTGAATGGATTAAAGTTTCAACTTTATTTTTTTTAAACATTTTCTCCAGCAGAAATGTCAAATACTCCTCTCTTGTCACTTTTCTTCATTCCTCTTTTGCTTAAGCAAAAGAGTAAACTCTCTCTAGTTCATATAAGAGAAGTATTTTGACCCTAATGCCTAAAAATGCATTTTTAATGTGAATGACAGGATCTGTCTCTCTATATCACCCTAATGTGGTGACCATTCTTTAAACTTAAGTAGTTTTATGAGCAGCAGAACTCATGTCTACACTCCTCTTCTTGGTTGTGGGAGGCTGCAAGTGATGATCTATCTAGTCATATGCAGCGGCTGAGACATTCACTATGCATGGATTCTAAGCAATCTAGTAGCACAGAGGAGTTCGTTCAGTATGGAAACAAATTTGCCTCCTCTGCCTTGCTTGATATCTTCATCATATATAATTGCTGGCATATCTACCCTTCTATCAGATTTAATGCTTGGGAAATAGGAGAAATCTCTCTAAGAATTATGGAAGAAAAAGAAAAATAAACTTTTCATAAAAACAGAACAGAACTTTACGAATAGAGAAATTTCCATGGAATAATCCTATAACTGTAAATTCAAATTTCTTTTTTCTAGTCTTCCAGGATATAAATGGTTTAATGTCCTACAGATTTTCTAGACTTCAGCCATTTCATACTGATACACTTCAAAGAAGTGCCAGTTACTGTAGAGAACCATGTAAGCAGCTTGTGCTAATTACAGAGAGCCAGTTGACAATGCAGTCACTTGCTCTTTGGAAACAGATGTATTAAACGATTAAGAAAACGTAAGATATGCCAAAATATCATAACATTATCCTTTAATTCAAAATTTACAACTCAAGATTTGGGGGTGACAACATTCTGACTACACAAGGTGTTATCAAAAAGACATGAAAAAAAACCTCTTGGAAAGTTTTATTTGTTCACTAACTTCTTTCACTTCTGATGTTCCTAACAGGCCTAGTCAGCCACACACACGTGTTCCTTGTTAAGTCTATTTGCTTTTCAGTTGGTTTCCCACATACCAAGGCAGACTATGAGCCTCAGAAGGGAGTTAGCTGCTCCTCCAAGCTGCTGTGACTCACTGGGATGTCTGCTGCGTAGGCCAAACGAAGCCTGAATTTCTTGCTTCCAGCAGGCAGCAAGAACAATGAGCATGGCAAGGAGGTGAGAAAAGATTAAAAAGCCAGAAATTCTCTCCCTCAATATCCCTACTTTTCTGTCATAGTTGCCATAGCGCATGGCGATGAAGGAAGTAAATCAGACTTAGTGCAAAATTGTGAGAAAGTTTACAGTACTCCAGCTTTCAAATTTCCATTGTTACTTTGAGTACCAATTTCCCAGAACAAATGAAAAAAATCTATGCTACCTTATAAAATACATACAAATTCTTGTAGCCTGTTAGAAATAAGAATAGAATAAAAAATAAGTTAGAAAAACTTATGTCCACAGATTTATCCTTAGATGTGACCACACTTGTGACAGATATATTTTGTTTACATCTAAAATAAAGCTATGCTAAATGAATAATTACCTAACAATTCAACCTATTATTGTTGCTTGTATATAGATCCCTATTATTTTGGTAGATTGAACTCTTAATCACAAAAATCAAAACACTACCATAAATTGTTGACTGACAGTTACACTAAGTCCCTTCAGTATTTTTTATGTTACAGATAATCACCTATTCAGAAACATCAGCGGAGAAAGACTAGACTCACAAACAGCCCTGCAACACATAGTTTTTGAACTGTATTCTGAAATCAAGAATTTTTCATTTGAAGTTAGCTGCCAGAACAAGACACTACGGTGAGAAATAGGGTTTCAGGATGAGATTGGTTGAGACCAGTCAGTTTTATTCTGATCATTTACATAATATTTTTAAGAAGCCCACTTTGTGGAGAAGCTCCTAAGGTACAGGTGGTTGGGAGGGAATTTTGGATGGGAAGAGGCATGAAGGAAAATGCCAGTATACACCTGCACTTTGAAGGTACCAACCACTATCAGAGAACTCAGTTTAGAAGTAATGCCATATTGCCACTTCTGTGTTTTTTTTAAATCACAAACCTCATCCCAGAGTAATACAACAAACACTGAATACAAACTCTCTTTTTTCAATTGTATCCGCACTGCCCTTGGAACAGTACCTTCCTTTGCTTGCAGGGGACGGCATAAACTCATTCCTGTGCATAGTACTTTAAAATAGTCACCGTAGTACTCAAAAAAAGCAGCTATAACTGATCCACCATATGCAACTCTACAACTGCTTTCAGCGTCCTTGCTACCACAACTGATTTCTGGGCATCCATGAACAGCCGAAAGAAACACAAACTTGCTAATCACTGAAACACACCTGTAACTCTACTGCACTCTTAACACATGTTGAAATGCAGCGTTTGCCTATTTTCTTTAAAAGCATTGCTTCGGTCTCATCCTGGCTGAATCACCAGCAGTTTGTTTTCATTCAAATCCCTCTCTCTGCCAGACACCGGAGTGACTAATGAACTGCAGAATCTGGTCTGTATAAAAATCTGACTTCACAAACTAACCATCAGCATGTTGATGACACTGCCACCCAAAATATCACAGTAACAAAAGACTAACAATTTACATGGGCTCTAAGCCACCCTGTCCTTCCTATTCAAATTTCAGGAAACCATGACCTAATTTCTCTACAAGCAGTAGAATCTGGAGCTTTCATTTATTAAGTTTCTTTTCTTTATTTCAGCATATGTTTTTGCCATAGATGATTACAGTCATTAGGAGAAAAAAAATATTTATTTTGGTAAAATTAAATGCAACAAGCACATAGCCTATAATAAGAATCTAAGAGTAACAGAAAGAGCCTGTAGCACTACTTGTGTTCAGCTAAATACCTGTCCTGGTGATACAGTGATAGGCTCCCACACCTCAGACTGATCAGATGCATTGCCAATTCAATTCTGTCTATATTAGAACCGTGTTGTTCCAGTCAAAACCAAGTTTTCTGAAATTTTCCAGCAACCTTTACATTTCCACTTTACAAAAAATGAGGATTAAGACAGAGAAAACTGAGGAAAGAGGGAGAAAGAAGTAATACACTAAACAATACAAGATAGTAGATCCACTACGCCTATTTATTCTTTCTCATATACAAGACAAAGTGCATATTCACCGGAATTGGAAAAAACCAGATAGCATTACCCTGTACATTTTTTCACAGTAAGGTAGTATAAAAGCTTGGTTTTTAATTTCACTTAATCCTTTCTAGGTGGTATTTTCTAAGATCTACAAGTACATGAAGAACAGATGGTCTATTCCTTTAATTTTGATATTTCACACAATTCCACAGTTAATGACTAATTTCTGAGTAACAGGGACTTCCTGTTCAGTATTTAAGAATACAGATTTGAAACAGAGTTGTGATGGCTCCAATAACTACTTTTTCCATTGTAAATATGTTATGTAAGTATTTATCTAAATAAAAAAAATTAAGAAATATTTTTCTGCAGAAAATTTATCAGATAACTAGTTAACATTGTGCTTCAGGCATACCCTTTCATACATCTGTACAGTACTATATACATAGCTAGCTATAAAAGTGATCTGAGCAGACAGGAGTATTCCTCTGTTTATACACAAGTCTGAAAGATAGTATTCATTACTTTTCTTCTGGACACTACCTGAAGAAAATCTGCAGCCAGGTTTGAGGCAGGCAGGTCACTGCCTCCTGCATTCACAGGCAATGCAAAAGACAGTCAGGTTTCCATTCGTTCACTATACTGTCACTCATTTGAACAGAACTTGACTAGAAATGGATAACCTAACATCAAAAAACCCACTTCCTCACAAATTTATACAGGCAAGCATTTAGATTTCAACACAGATTTGGATGTTTACATTTCAGATGCTGAACAAGTAGCAGTAAAGAACACATCCAAAATATAAGGTCTGGTTTTTTCAGATAAGAAAATACCATGAATTATCACAATCTCTGTAGTAAGCAAGATTAAAAATGCCATACACAAACTTCTGTGAATGTATCACCTGTTTGTTTTACCTGCTTCTGTGTACTTTAATCCTACTTTTACTTCTTCATGCTTTGCTTTTGGTGGTGGCCAGACAGTCTGAAGTCTCCCTGGAGTCTTGTCATCTTGCTCTGAGGGACTCAGGTCAGGCTGTTAAAAATTACAAAAGAAAAGATTAACATCTGCAGTATCAACCGATTCCAAAACATCAACTGCTGTGCTCGGTGCTACATGTGTACTTCAGAATGGTTATTTGCCTCATTCTGCAGACTGAAACAGTGCTCAGTTCGTTGGAAGGGATATAAAGAGATCAGCGTACAAACATAACTTTAAGGAGGAAGCTAACACATAATGCGTGTGACATACAATGATTTGTTGAAACTGTTCACATCAATGTGGAAAGCTGTTCATCCTTTGGTGAACCATAAAGCTGGTCAAGAACACTAGGGTTTTTTTCCCCTGTATCTTTTTTTCAAAGTGAAAAGACCCATCTGTGCTCCTCTTGCAAGTAAACGTCAGAAGGATTCACCCAAGACATCATTTGACAATGTAATTTTCCGGAAGCAGAGCCAGTTTATGAAATTCCTGCCCCACCCCCAGCTGCTTGCTTGGTCCATGTAGCATGTAATGCTGCCACATCAAAGTGCTGTGACTGGGGCTGCACCGTCAACTAGAATGCTAAAATAACTCTTTAAATGCAGGAGGGGGAGAGGTGGGAGGGGAGAAATACTAAACTAGCAAACAAGCATTCTTTTAGAGGTTTACGTTTTGATTGACTTTTTGTAATCTGATTTACAACACGCTACTACGAGTAACCGCATAGGTAAAACCACAGCAACAGCAAAACCTTTATGAAAGTAGCCCCACAAATGGCACACATGAGCAAGGAAAAAGAAAAGCCAAGGGCCTTCTACTCTTGCCACGTCTTGAAGAAAATGTACATTTGTACTAGACCAGACATTAAATAGACATTTATAAAAAACACTCCCACTGACTCCAGTGCTTCCACCCTCACTGCGTATGACGACAGCTTTCCAAATAGGTTTGCTGTGAGCCATGGAAGCGCGTATGCTGGCACAGCACAGGGAATGGTGTAAGCAGGAAGAAGCGAGCCAGGAATGGGAAGGGCAGGCGCAGACTGCAATTGCTGTACATGCCATGGCCAACCAGTACCTCTTTTCTCCTCCCCATAGCTAATTTAGTACAAACTGGTATTGTCAGTCTATGCAGGTGTCAGTCAAGATTTTTAAAGAATTTTTAATTTTATGTAAGAATAAACACGTGAAAGAGAGTACAACCAAACCAGCAAATTAATGTACGTAGCTTCAAGTTTAAGGTCCAATCCTGCAAATTTAATAACTCAGATAAATCCCTCTTTAGCCAATACAAACAACATTCTGGACTGATTATATCTGGCAAAGATGTAACTGTTAAGAATTTGGGGTTTGGGGAACCCCAAACCAAGCATTACTCACTTAAGCAAAGAGCTCAAATCATGCTCATATTCATTTATCATTATGGTTCCATGAAAACTTAGCATATATGTTATTTATTCACTTCTTAAAAACATACTAACTGAATCTCCACATGCGTAAGTATTAACCTTGCAAATGCATTAATGCATAACTTGAGTCATCTAATTGGAATCACTAAGTTAT
Organism: Cuculus canorus; assembly: GCF_017976375.1. Lineage (NCBI taxonomy): Eukaryota > Metazoa > Chordata > Aves > Cuculiformes > Cuculidae > Cuculus > Cuculus canorus. The sequence continues at coordinate 59,255,193 of NC_071405.1, read as the reverse complement.
ACTTGGATAAGGTTAAAGGCTTATTCATATTTGCAAAGCCAGATATATGCATGCAAATAAGAAAAACATTACTTTAAATTCTACGCCTTGGACAAACCGAGTTGAAAATCATCCATAACTTCTAGTATCAGCTGTTATCATAGAATCATTCCTAAAGGTAAAATCAAATATTACTTTTAAGAAAAAAAGCTCAATGAAAGAAATCTCAGAGTGAGATTGAGAAACTATTAAATAATACTACAGTAAATATTTATATCCTCAAACTGACTTAAATCCATACTTAACATATAGGCAACTGTTCGGTAAGGTTCTTTTAAAATCAGAAATTCATTGTTAATTTCTCACTTCTAATTGAAAAACTGTGACTGTATCAACAGTTCCAACTGAATTCCACTACAACTGCAGATGATCAAGTATTTTGACAAATTAGCCCCAAGGTTTCTTCAGTTGGGAATCCAAACTTTGAGACTGCCAAAAGAAGAGGACAACTCTGACATTTGACCTTAGGTCCCCACGAATAATTTTTAAACAAGAAATTATTTTTCATCCATCTACTTCCAAATCTTAGAAGAAAAAGTAATTCAACCTACAGATTTCTCTGGTGGTCCATCTCCAGGTTTTGATATTGACCTTTCAAATACAGCTTTCAGGGATTCTTTTTCACTTCTCATTTTGCGTTTTATGGCTTCCAGCTCTGAAGTATCTGCAGTTGTTTCTTTTTTGGGAGGCCGTGTGAACAAAGCTTTAAAGACATCCAGCGCAGATTCAGCAGGACTTGACTTTATTTCCCCAGAGAGAAACTGTGGCTCTGTTTTGCTGGAGGCTTTGTTCTCTCGAGCTTCATCACCTTCCTCGGACTCCCCAGATCCCTCACCAGAGTCCTCGGTTCTATCCTCATTCTTGGAGACGTCTATGTTTAACAAGTGTGAGAGTTGTTCCAGGAAAGTAGGACTTGCTTTAGGTTCAGCTGATTTTTTTTTAGTGGTCAAACCTGATGTAATACTGGATTTCTTCACAGGCTGTCGTAATTTAAGCAGAGCTAAATCATTCTCCTTTGGTTTAATTTCTGTAATAGTTTCCCCATCCTCTGTGGTTAGTCCCTTTTTCCTTACACGTAGTCCACTAAAGAAAGCAGGCAGCTGGAAAGTCTTTTCAGCCAGTGCTGTTTTTTCAAGCGATGTATTATGAGCTGCAGGTATTTTGTCTTCATCTGGAAGTTCTTGACTGCAATCCCCTGTAGCAAGCAAGCGACTGAACTGCTCATCCATTAACATTTTGTATTTTTCACTGGAGTCATGCTCCAGAATACCATCCAGCTCTTCTGGAAGCTGCTTAGAAATTGGTGGGTGTAACTCGATGTCATCTGTATCCACAGTGTTATCACTGTTGTTGTGCCCTTTTGATTCTGAGTCTTCCTTATTTTGATTGTTATCATCCAAAGCTTCAGCAGACAAAGCAGCATTATTTAGCTCCGATTCACTTGTATTGTTTTCATCAGTGTCTGGGTCCTTATTCTCCGTGTCCGATTCTGTATCACTTGTTGTATGAACCAAAGTACCTTGTACGAGAACAGCATCCTTGTCATCATTGTCAGATTCAGACAAAGAAGTCTGTACAAAGCTTAAACGGTGAAGAAGCAATTCATTTTGTTCAACTAACTCCAGTTCCATGTCTGTTTGCCTGCCAGACATCGGGTCAGCTTGGCCACTGGTACTATTCACGCCATGCTGATTTTCCAAGTCATCATTACCATCATTATCATTCCTCTCATGCCAAGTGTTAACAAGAGTATTTATATTAGTGTGCAAAGGTTGAAATGCTTTAAGCACTGTTTCTTCTTTGGAAGCTGTAGATGCAAATTTAGTTGTAAATCCAAAAAGTGTTTTTACAGAAAATGTAGTGAAATGACCAGGTTCGCTTCCTGCTGTATCCTCCAGGTCTGGAAGCTCGCTACAATCAGGCACTGCATTTTCTTCTTCTTCCATGTTGTGTGAAATACAGAATAAATTTCCTTCTAGCAGTGCTACTAACTGCTAAACCAATACTGACTCCATGCATTCAGACAGCAGACGGAACTCACCGCTGGCAGCAGGCCCCTCTTCCCCGTGAGGGCATCCAGCCTCCCCCAGGTCACCCTGCCCCTCCTTCCGGTTCCAGCGCTGCAGCCGGCAGCCAAAGTGTCCGTCAGGTCTCCAAACTCTACTTCAGGAGCAGCAAAAAGACATAATAAAAAGTTCTCAGCAGCTTCGGTAACTTGTTCCCTTACACAAAGGGCTTTTTGTCACAGCAAATATGCTAGTGCACTAATCTCGGCTGAAAATTTGACCAATGGTTACTGCTGGGACTCCTGCAATCCTACTGGCTGCACACAACTTCCTACGTGCTACAAAGTGCAGCGCAGCTACACAAACCAGCCTCCCGAACACAACTGGGTGCGTTTGTAGCTTGCTACTTCCTTATCCCAGTACGCGAGCTGCGAGTGGTTTTCAGCAGAGGATTCCTCATGGATTCTTTTGCATACTCTTTCCACTCTGATAAAAATCTCCTTTTGTAAATCCATAATCACCAAAATACGTCAAATGGAAACGCGAAGTAATGAACCTCTAGCTTCCTGTGCCACCGCCTGCAGCCCGTGTAGAGTCCCCAGTTCCAGGCTGGCCCGAACCAAGTCCGGTGAGCGCCCTTGAAGCCAGAGAAAGCAGGAAAAAAAAAAAAGAAGCTCTCTTCCGATTTGCTGCAGGTTTCATCTGGAATGCAGATTTCAGCCTCCAGGGCCATGAACAAAAACCAACAGGACTGGTTTCATATTACAGCTGTCCTAAGTCTGCACAGCTATTTCTGCGAACTGTACACAGGTACTTATCAAAGGCTTTCACCACACCCAGGGACTCAGCTGTTTGGGTGGGCAGGTTAAACCGCCAGCCCTCAGAAACGCCAGGTTAACTGTTTAGAAATCAGGCAGGCTTTCCATCTGCACTGAATCCAAGCTTGGATTATTTCAAACCAGAATAATCGGTGCCGACGTATTTTTTGACAACTTTCATCCATTTATACTGCCACAGTAGGGCTATATGCATGAGATTTGCTTTAGTTAATACTGGCAAAAACACCTGAAGGAAATCTTCAAGATAGTATAACTCAATATTAACAGAATTGTCAGGGATAACACGTGCGTGTATATATATTTGTAATACACATATAAATAAAGTACTAAATACTCTATAGAACTTTTAATATTCAGAAAGTTGGTAACATTTAGGTCAGGTTCCACTCAAAAGTCTTCGCTCTTTTCCTTATTGTTGGAAGTACTGAGACTGCAAATCTGCACAAATTTATATTCTTCTTCTTCCCTGGCTTTTAAGAAGGTTTTTGTAGTCAATTCCCACGTTGCTACCTTAGAAATTCAAAGATACTATTCTTTTTTTTTGTTGCACCAAATTTAGAGGGTCATTCTACAGTCAGCCATTTAGCTGTGATGAGTAATCTTAATCAAGAAACAAGCAACAATGGAAAAGCTGTCCTTCACAGGGAAATCAACTACAGATCACATCACTGTGTCAAGTTACTGAAAAACATTTACTGAAAAGCAGAATGTTACAGACAACATGCAACAACAAAGTATCCCAACACATTTAACTTCTGGTTAAATGTTTAAAAATGTAGGCTGTACAAAAAGCGCACCTTTACTTTTTCCATATACTATAAAAGATCATAAAATCAACAGCAAAAGTATTTACTGCAGGAAGCTTCCCGGAAATCAAATCGTAGTACTGAGGGCTTAGATGAAGTTTACAGATACCTTTTCAATGCCAGGGTTGCAGGCATGCCTATGGACAAAGGGCACTGGAATCAGGATTTAACACAAAACAATATTTTTTGCCTTACTGCCTGCCGTTTCCTATAGGAAGCTCCTGACTTGTTTCTCCACTGAGCTTAATCATCAGGTGCCAAGGACAGAAACATCTGACAGGTTATGGCTCTCTTAGTTTTCAAGGCTTAATATTGATTAATGTAACAAAAGGAAGCACTACCTAAGGGAAGAGACACAAAGTCTTTATCACCCTCTATGCCAACCTACTCTTACGATCCTGGGGTTAATAAGACAAGTGGAAGTCAGCTTCCTCAGCACTGGTAAATTCCCATAAGACAAGATTTCTTGAAGGCAAATCTACAGCAATTCTAAATTTCTTATGATGACAAAATAAATTTTGATGGGGCAAAGTGACCCTATGGAGCCAAAGTTTTCTACATTTAAATTTACATCTATTTTTAAGTTCAACGACGAGACTAATTGTTCATTGTCCTAGTAATTTTTATGGTTATGTATTGCTTATTTATTTATGTAGTTATTTATTTTGGATTTTGTGTAATTTTGATGGATAAACATTAAATTGTATTTTTCAGAAACAGTTTTGTTGATCACTAACAAAAAATACACCCATATGAACAACTTCATGTACCTTTTAAACCAAACATACTCACTCAGATTATCTCAAAATATTTGTATGTGTAATTAATGACAGCCCGCACTTAAAAAGAAACTTCTCTGTAATAATCTAGGGTCACCAAACTGTAACAGTCCTATGAATATTGTACATAGGCAGGTTAATGAAAATAGCAACTATCTAAGATTTTAATAGTATGTATGAAAAGTTTAGTTTAAAAGTCAACTTCAAAGCAGCAAACCCATAGTTTACATCTAAACAACACCCTGACAACATTTATGAGACAGCGATCACATTAGTAGTGAAAAGGATGTTGCTTTGAGTGTCAGGCCAAAGTTGTGCAATGCAGTGAAATGCTAGAAACGCCAGAGCTGAACACTGAATAATTAAAACATCAGAGGCAATCTCATAAACCCGCAGAAAATTATACTGCTTTATATGTACCTCTTGATAAAGAACTCCAGGAAGCGAGAAGAAACTTTCAAGCTTTTTGAGCGTTAGGACAAACAAAAGAACTTGTTCCTGCATTCACCCCTGGAGAAATGATCAAAAACTGGAAGCCAGCCAGCCAGCCTCTCAAATTCACCAGGCAGGCCAATCCCCAGCCTCACATAACGCTTTTGTAAGACGTGTTTCTCACAGTCTGATGATCATGTAGATCAGTAGATGTTGAGGGACTGGATAACTGGTAATGAAATACACATTGGTACTTACCCAACAGAGTGTTTCTGGGTAAAATACAAATATTGATATGCGCCCTTAATATTTTTATACCAAAAGGAAATTATCATATTGTAAAGTACAAATGAGACAGAGCCACTTCGTTGGCAAAATGGTTTTAATGCTGGGTGGATCTATCTCATAAGGAGAGTCTCTCTGAGCACGCTGTAATACTGTATCTGAAGGAAGAAACAACTTCAAAATCTCTAGAAAAAATCAGTTATGATAATGCTCTTAATAAAACTGACATCTCTCTGGTGTCTCAGAAAAGCCCTTAAAACCCGTCATAGCAACTTTCAGAGCAGTCAACGTACTAATTATACAAAAGGACAGTCATTCCTTACAGTTTAAAGCACATTTATTAACCCACACCCTTTCTGACCTACATTTCATCACAGACAGAAGTCACACCTATAACTCACTCCAGTTCTGTTTTTGAGGTGTCTAAGAGCTCTCTTGAAGTAAGTTTTAAAACTAGCTCAGGCAAAAACACACAATAAACCAGAATAAAGTAATCTAATTTTTATCTCTATCATACGGCAGGGCTCAAGGCTTCCTGACTCCGTATCTATTAAGATTGCCTTTTCAGATGGCTGTAATAGCAAACAAGAGAGACGCAAACAGGGGATGAAGATACATTCTATAAAACATCCAAGTGGCTTAACTGTATAGAAAACAACCTTTCTCCCAGAATTCTTTTCCAACATAAAGAGCCTTAAACCGGGCAAAATTTTGCATAAGTTCTTGAAAAGAATCATGGAATGAAAGTGTCAGGCTTCACAAGAGCCATGGGAAGCAGCTGGCAGTGGCTGAGGCAGTTGGAACTGATCTCAAGCTGGGTTGACACTGTCCTGCCCTCTGCCCTGTCCCAGCCCAGCCCTTACTGTGCCAACTGATAACGATCTTAACGTTCTCCAGCTCCCCGTCTCTCTCCTGCTGTTTATCTCCCATTAACCCTTTAAAGGCTGTAAAACAGAGAAGGCAGATAAGATGAAAGAAAAAATCTGTAACTCCTGGATTTTCATCATTATTATCAGTCGTTTTACCTGACTATAGACCATTATGTGAGCAATTTTCCTGAATTGCAAGGGTCTGGGTACCACCAACGTAAATCACTTTAAATGTAAAATTAAGTTTACATGTAGCAACAGAAATATAAATATGTTAATTCGTATGAAAACTCAGCATTACATGTTGTTAACAGAATGAGTGGACATCAGACACATTTGGTGTAGGGGCTGTAGAAATGCTATGTAGTCTTTGCTATGTAGAATCTTCATCAAGATTCTGCTTGACATTGAGATACAGACTACTTTAGAGAGCGTGAGAAAAGATTGTAACAGTTATATAGTTGTAAAACCAGAAAGCGTATTAAGAAAGCCATCTTTATTTCAGGATTGCTCTTCAGACACAGGCACATTTTTTACTACAGTTGTCCTGCCATCCAGTCTGACGAGCACACAGGGAAGACAATAACTGGGAATGGATTGCTCTCAACAGAGCAACTCGTGCAGCCTATTTTTGACCATAATCTTTCTTACAGGTTGCTTACAGCAGTTTTGCAGGCCAAATGGATTCTGGTGGCACCACTAGCCTTCTCGCTACCATTCTTTTGGCAGCTCCTCTTCCAATCCCTTGTCACACAATTGGGCATGGACTCGAAGCAAAAAAATGTTTTTTGAGATGGAAGGGATCTGCAAATAATTTAGCTCAGAGTTCAGTTCTGAAAGACTTTCAAGAAAGAGTCATTGGGAATGAGCTGGAAGAGAAAGTGCCCTGGTGGGTCACCAACAGCCCATCAGCCTATGCTGAGCACCTCCTTTTTATAGAAATTGAGGTTTTTGTTCTGCATCCCTTAGATATAGTGGAATAAATAATCTTCCTTGTTAACTGCAAGAAATGTAAACAATTTCCTTTCTCATAACGTAGTTAAAAAGATCAAGAAAAGAGTAGTAACACTAAGAAAAACTGAAATGAAATGCTTACTATTCTTAGACATCTCTTATTTTACTCAAATTATTGTGGCTTTTGATTTGGAACTCCTCATATTCTAAACAAGGACTTTGTAAATGCAGACAAAAGTATCCTTATGGATTCTTCCTGTTGTAGCCTATATTTGTAGCAGAGATAACAACTAAATCACAGTTCTTTTCTGTCCAGTTATTTGTTTTCATCTCAACATTCTATCACAACAATAATTCTGCACCTTCACAGTATTAAAACAACATTCTAATGAATTATTTTAGGAAAAGAAGGTTAGAGCAAGAAATCAATTTTATAACAAACTCACAAGAATAGTAACAGTGAGTATAAGCATCGTTAAGTGCTATTTTCACTGTACTTCTAAGCCAATTCTGGTATTTCTAACACAGGTGTCATTGTTTCACAAATTGTATTAGTGTTTCGTTCCACAAACTGCATTATGTAGTTTTGTCTTTTAAACCTTTTCTCTCAACTATTCCATCCTTTCCACATTTCTTCATCTTCTGTATTCTTCTCCTTCCAATCTGAAAACTACTGCCAAAACGTGTTTATCTGTAGGCTGGTCACTGCCCATCCTGGAAGCATAGGAGTATTTCCAACTAAGTTAGACTGGGCCATGTTGAGTAATTGTCTTACACTGTGATTAACTCAGGTTGCCATCTAAAGCCTCACTATTTTATATCCCAGGAAGTTTAAAGACTTTTCCTGTCGAATACATGGCCAGTTTGACTCCAGTGCACGTTCAGCTGCTCCAAAAGTGTGAGAAGCAACCGCATATCTCTCAGCAGTCCTGGGCTGAGCACACGCCTATGCGTGCACATGCGCATGCACACGCACACAAAACACACAGACACAGGCGCACACACGTGCACAGCTGCAAACATTCACACACGTGCTCACACGTTCCTTGCTGACTTGTATCTTTCTGCCACCTATTTTTATGCTTGTTATCTCCTAGTCAATAGCTCCTGCAATCCATTTCCAGAAACAAAACTAATTTAAACGAAACACCCATCATGATTTTAGAACCGACACATCGTGTATCTTAATCTGTTTATATAATTTTCAAAATTTTCTGTATTTACTGCTCTCAGGCTTAGCTGCACATACATATATGGACTCGCAAACCATCTGGAAAACTGTATCCCACCCAAAACTCTGCAGTTTGTTGGATATTTTGGAACATGATTTTAGTCATAGCAGAAATGAATGCATCCCAGAAACTTAATTGTATAAAATAAATGCTTGTTGAAACCCAGTATAGCATGAATAGAGTCCTACTCACATTCAGTTCCAGGCTCAAATGCAACACATTTCTGTTGATCTTCTCTTTCTCACTTGACTGAGCAAATGGGTTTGAGTGCCCCAATCTGCAATCCAAAACCCAGGTATCTTCATCTCTGTTTGCCACATCCAAATTAGTCAGGCGTTCAGCGAAGTCATCCTTTAAAGTAGACTCTGCCGGAATGCCAAAGTAAAATGAAATGAAATAAAATAAAGTAATTGCATGATAATAAAACAATTAGACATAATCCCTGCATATATAGAAAGTTCTATATCTTTTTGAAATTGTAGTACACACTATCAACACATGCAATTACAGTTCTTCTGTTTGTTTAAAATAAAACAGAATGGTATAAATGGGTACATACTTTGTTTTCATTCAGAAAAAATCTTTCTGTGCTTAAATTTTGTGAGACAGATCTAGCAAAAAAAAAAAGTGGGCTGCTTGTCTTTCCCTTATACATGGACACACACCGTATATAATGTGCTTGAATTTTCACCTCCTCTGCTAGGGCACTCTTATTTGCCCTCCTGGATGTACTTGCTACATATGCGTCTTTCAGAAGCGGCTGTGAGGTATAAAACTAAGCTAAGGAAAGTCAATACATTAAGTAGACAATTTCTTTTACAGTGCCTAAACACAGCTTTAGTGGGGACTGTGCAGATCCACATTAGTCCCTTACATCGAGTATATAAAAATCAGAATCTTTCAATCAAAAGTGATTCTTAACACTTTACTTTGCTCCAGTAACCTTAAATACAGTATTAATTTAGTTTTGCAGTGGGTTAGTTACAAACAAACAGGCATGAATTTAGTGGGAAAGAGCAAAACTTGACAACCGAGAGTATGCACCTCTGTATCATGCACTAAACCATCCAGCACTCTCCCTTCTGTTTGCAGCACCCGTAAACACTAATAAGTCTATTTCTGCATAATAACCTCTAACTTAGCAATGAAAAAAGCAATGAATTCCATGAAGTCAGTGTGTTCTCTGAAGTGTAATGTCTGACATTACGTAGCATATATATACCTCCTTTCATATCCCCCAGGATATATACTCTTTTTCATATGCACAGACATCCATCTTGGAATATTTTAGTGGAAAATTCAGATACTAGCTCAATTCCTGGCTGCTATATATGGTAGCTTAGCGTTATACAAGCAATCGCACTCACAGTTTTGTAATTTAATTTTTACATTTCTCTAATTTTTAAAAAACACATTAAAAAAAGCGGCACTAGGATCTGTAAGCCCATTTGCTTAAATATAGGCTGATTTTCAAATTTTTGAAAGCTTACACCTCCAAATAATTTAGGTGCCACACTGCATCAAAAAATATAGTAAAGCAAAATGCTAGGTAAAATACCAGTAAAGTAAAATTCTAGTAAAATACACTGTATCAATAAGTATAGTAAAGTAAAATACTAAGTAAAATGGCCAACAATCCAAAGCACAAATCAGTTGCTTTCGATACACAAAACCTCAAAATGAGATCAAAAGACAACATTTCTACTAAAGGAGCATTACACATGCCTTACACGTTTTGAAATTATGCACTGCATATAACATGAAACTGTTTCAAGCCATTCAAATACAAGACAGTGTATTTTAGGACATACTCAAGTCCAGTTTTGTCCTCTTGAAAATCAGGTGTCTAAAGAGACACTTGCTTTTTGACTTTCTGAATAACGTCTTTTCTGCACATTTTTGCACATTTGATAAATTGCTTTTCTTGTTGGCTCTTACATCATTATGTAAGTTATTCTGAAACTTACGAAATTTCAAGTTCAGAAATACAAATATTATGCTTTGTAATATAATAAGCTGAATAGAGTTTTGACCTCATCTTTATTGCTCCATACAATTAGCCCAGTTACCTCTGGCCACTCTACTTTACATGATTATAAGAGATGAAAAACAGAAAGAAAGTTCCAGATGACTGAAGACGAAAAAGTAAAAATCACATTATTGGACATTACTTGTACCACGCTAACAAATTTATCATGCCAGCCTTTAGCCTTTCTCCCGATTTCTGTTACATCCCAATACTACACAGTTTTTGTGGGTATCTACTGAGATTACACTGCAAAAAAATTGGAATCTTGTCATATAACCTTTAAAACTTATACACGTTTCTATAAAATAATGGAGCATGAAAACCATATGAAAAAGGAAATATGCATAGTAAAAACCAGGATATACTATCATTTTTAATACAATGCTCTTTGGGAATTCACTGTGGTTTTGTAATTACCTATTCACTGGTTGCCCCTCTCCTCCCACTGAGCAATTTGCATCCTGCAGACAGTTTGAATAAATTATTTTCATCTATGTCGCCTCTGTTTCGAGGTGTCTGTTCTAGGTCAGCTACTACTTAAAAGAGAATATTCATATGTGGCAGTGTAACCATATTATGGGTAAAATTCACTAATTTTTTTCACCGATTCATAAGTGATCCAGAGCTGTAGCAAGAAGCCACATTCAGAATTTCTTCTTGCAGCAATTGTTATTTCCGATAATTAACTGTGGCACAGGTAAGAACAGTCCACCCTGCCAAATGCTTTCTGGGCTGCTACAAAAACAAGTGCCTCTCTCTATTCAAGAAATCCAGATTTTGTACAAATTTAATTTCATGCACCACCATATTAATCTATGTATTTTTGTTGTTGGGAAACTGCACCCAAGTCTGTTAACGAGCCTCTATTCTCCACCCCCCATTCCAATTATTTAATGTTCTGTTACCTGTGGGTTTGCCCTGCTAGCTGATGACCCCATTCTTCCCTGAACCTGTTCTTACCTGTACACAGCGTTAGCATAAAATCACTTCTATGCCAAGGGAGCCGTCCACCTCAGCAGACAGCGGAATATGAAAGAGAACCATAATCATCTCTTTAACTATCCCATTTTAAGCAAATTCTTAAATACTTAATATTTTTCCCTTAAGTTCGCCGTTCTGACAGCTCAGACAGGGATTTTGCTGCTACTTGCACATATCCAAGAAACAACTTTTTTTTTTTTTTTAAATTGGCAACCTACTGTAATCCACAAAGAGGAAATTTAGATTGTTTCTATAATCTCAAAGACTAATTCAGGTTGAATTAAGTTTATTTGCTCCATATCTTTATAATACCCATTTATTATAAGTGTATATGTATCCAAATGATATATATATATTGGATCTATATTGGATATATGGGTTATATATATATTTATATCAATTTATTTATATTTATATCCATAAATATGGATAGGTCTGTATTTCTACCCATTCAATTATAGGCTAAATTGAGGAAGATTTAAAATTCATATGCTTATCTTTTTGTCAACTGAACTGATTTCACAATATCTTCTCTCTCTCTCTCCTTTTTTTTTTTTTTTTTTTTTTTGCCTGCGATACAAAGGCTTCAAAGAGAGCCTAATTGCTACTCAAACTGTCTTTCAGGTTTTACGGGCTATAGCAATTATGTAGTGCATATCACTGCATGTAGAAGAAGACTGCCCAAATACAGATTTGCTGCCACCTATTGTCCCAAGGGAGTGGAAGACAGAGCAAAGTAAATGCAGGAAGACTGAATATTTGGTAGTTCCTTGGCAATTTTTACCATGCAGACTTTGCAAGTATAAATAAACAACATTTTTATCTTGTTAAATTTACAGATAAGACCACTCAGGCACAGAGACACAGTCATATCATCAGACTGTGGTAATAGTACATCCAGGATCTCCTAAACCCTCTAGTCCTATCTGAACCTACAAAATTATAAGATAAATATGCCTGTCTTTTTTTGTACAAATCACACCTTTCCGTCATACAGAGTCTTTTAAACACAATCTCTTAAATCAGCAAACAGGTGGATTAGACAGATAACATGCAATACCCTTCTATTAAGTTACCATTGTGGAATCCACAGTTTTAGAGTTTCAATGGGACACGTATGTTTTCTCTGGGCAGTTTCACTCTATAGAAAGCCTCTTTGTACTTTCTCAGCTGTCTTGGAAAAGGAATTTGTGGGAAAAAAATCCATTTCTCAAACATTTTTTTGTTAGTCCAAGGAATTTGGATGTGTTATACTATCCATCCCCTGTGAGAACACAGGTTGCTTAATCACAACACATTTAAGTCTGATACCATTTACACTGTTTCTTTTTATCTTTTGTTTCCTGATTACTGGTCATTCTAGATATTACTATTTTAATTGCACTCCATTCTTTCTCGATTGTTTTGTTATATCACACATGATAAAAATCTCTTTTTTGTATGGTATTACTCTTTTTGTATGGTCATTTCTATGTAATGTACAATTCTATTGCCTACTTGTTTAAATGTTACAAACACTTTCATTGTGAAGCACGAATAAGGAAAAACTTATGTTAATTAGATACTTGTGTTCACTGCGCCTCTTGGAAGGAATGAAAAGAAGGTAAATGAAATAAAATGTAAGTAGTTGAACGCCATCTGAGAATGAATCTCAGAATGTCAAATTTTGTGTACCTTTAAGATTTTGGGGGTCTTACATTTTAGAAACAAACAAGCAAAATAATTAAATGAGCAGATTTATTCAGCAAGTGGACCACAAAACTGTCTAAGTGGCTAAGGTGCTTATTTGAACAGGCTGAACATCAGAACTACATTTAGAACACTTACAGTATTACTGACTAAAGACAATGATATTACTATAGAGGTTTAGCTGTTGCAAGATCTTACATCAGCAAGTCACAGTTTGTTAAACAATTTTTGTTGTACTTCTTTGCCCAAGTTGACTAAGCTTGACCAATGCTACTGAAAGCACTGGTGGAATGTGAGGGTAACCTCTGCTGAAAAGTCAACATTTTTGTAAAAATACAGAAATCCAAAATATGCAGATCCTACCAAAATTATTTTTCCTGTGTGCACCTCAAATTTTATGATCCATCCCTTTTGCCTGACCTCTTTCTTTCTAAATCAAGAGCCAAGAAGCAAACGCCTCCTGATTTTTCCTGTTTGAAATATCTTTTTTCTTTTTGTTGCTACAGACACCAATTTAATAAATCTCAATTTAAAAATAGCTTTGGAAGTAGTTTCAGTAGGTTCCAGATTCTGTAGGCAGTTTATATTGCACACTTCCGTGAACATGCCAACTGTAGTGTCTCAGATCTATTAGTACATAAATATACTAATTCTGTATAAACATATAAATTCGGCATCCAATATTCCCATGCATGTAGATGACATAGAGGACTAAGATTTGCTTTTCAGTTAAACTCTGTTCTGAAGTTGAAGAAACTGAGTAAGTATGGAAAAAAATAAGAAAAGCTGAAAAGGAATTAAAAAGTCTAGGTGGAGCCCTTCTCCCTCCCTTTTAATTTTCCAGATTTCCTTCATGGGAAACAAGCAAATAGAAGGAATCTCTTTGCTCTCCTAGAGACTTCAGAGAAGACTGAGAAGAAATCTTGGTATCAGTACTAGCCTTTCTATGTATTTAATAAAATGTAAAGCTGTACGTGACTTTCTGCGCAGAAAAGTGAACATTGTGTGTGAAACCCAGACAGTCTTTTGACTGTGTCCTATTTCTTCAACAAACAGTAAGTAGAATTTAGTTCTGCTAATGATATAGAAAAATGTTTAAGTGGCTTCAAATCCATTCAGTTATTAAACAGACAAATCTATTACTAAGTAAAATTAAAGATCTCCCTCTCTAGCTAGCAAATAAAGATTAGGATGTTACTGTGAACTCAGAATAGGATATCTTCCCACAGCAGGAGATAAATTGTACATAGCCTTGGCATGAACCTCTAACATTGAAAAAAAAGAACACCACAAAGCAGTGAAGATAAAGCTCTCTGGCATAGAAAATTTAAGTGTATAACCAGTAAACATAGGAATATGGAGGAAACACAAAATATTTATTTTCTTGTGAAAAACATTTGTGCAACTCCTCAATGCAGAGTGTATCAACTGCAAAACCATGTGATACAACTCAAAGCTTTTCAAAAAACTCATCAGAATGATCTAATACATATTAGCCACATTGATCAAATCCTATAAATCACTTGTATAAATTTCATGGTTTGTATTAAAATAACTTTCCATTTATACTAGTGACATTCAATTTCATTTATAATCTTTTTATTAAGGGTTTACATTTACAGTTATATATACTTTATGCTGTTTTTTCCCTCCACCTCAATCTATTTATTATAGACAAAAAAAGCCCATTCCCTAATAGGGCAAACCCTAATAGCAAAAATTAGAATACTTATCACTAGTTTAGTGCAAGAGAACTAGCGCTACCTGCATTAGGGAAAAAAAAAAAAAAAAGAGCAAGATCACAACCAGAAAGGTGAGAGAACCATATTTAAGTTCCAGTGCTGTGCAATCATCCAACAAACGCTCAACAAACTGCAGGAACTTGTTACTCTAGTAACAAGTGCAGAATGTTTTTGCTGAATTAGGATACACTCCTGCAAGCCATTGTGTAGTTTGACCCCATTCAGCAAACCCTTGTAGCAGGTACTCAAATATAAAGAGTTTAGTTACATTGAGCCAATAATAATAAGCAGGACCTGCCTTATCACTCTCCAGCCAAATCTTGCTTTCAGATGCAAGCAAGATTCTTTCCAAGTCTTGACAACTGACATTGTAAGCAAAGAACAGAGATACAAAAAAACCCAAGATACCATAACAGGGGAAGCAGTTGGCACTTCAGTACAAATTCTTAATCTTTTATCATGTGTCCACAGCCGAACCCCATAATCAACCTTCAGGTCAAGGTTCTGAGCAACAATGTCAGGAACTTTTAGTGAAAGGCTTATTTTTAACGCAAAAGAATTTCAGTGCTCACGGTAACTTCCAGATTGCAATAATACCCAAAGTAATCTAGTTAAATATCCAATCAGGATATATTAATGACACAGCATTTCCCAAGTTAGCAATTTCTGGACGTAGAAAAATTACGTACTACATAAAGCTTGGAAATATCTGACAATTCACATATGCTTTTGGTATTAAACATCCACTAAATGTCTTGTGGGTCATTATCTATCCAAAATAGATAATGATCATTTCCCAAAACCAGTTTAAACTGTTTCTTTCATTACCTGAAGTAATTTCTGTACAATCATAGTACATACTGTATTTGTTATAGATTACAAAGCAACCAAAAAAAGCTGAAGCATTCTAAATACCACAATTGCTGTCTGCTATGTGGGGAGTGTTTCACTGTGTCTTTTTACAAGTGGTTTTCTGATCTGTGGCCTTAACCAGTGAGTTAAAGGAATGTGGAGGGGGCAGATGGGACAGATGTTTAATTTCTTTATTCCTTATTTTGTTTAGGAAGATTTGACCTCGCAGGCAACAGTCTTTGTAAAGATTAGAAGCATGTGGCTAGTGCAATAAGGAGAATAAAGGAGGATATAGAAAGCCCAGACAAAAAGCTACACAGCTGAAAGCCAACGGCATTTAGGCAGCAAGCTAGGATTACAGGCTGCAAGAGTCCTTGACCACAACGTCAGCAGGTTAAGCAAATATAATAAGCTATTTAATGACTTGAAGTGTTTACATTACTTTTCTCATGTGATTTTTAGAATATTTTCCCTTACCACTGGCTCTCACTCTTGTGTTGACTATCAGAAAGACAAAGTCACCATAGACAAGATTCGATTTGGGCATTAGATAAGTGAAAAAGTATGACATATGTAATAGGATCGATTTTAAATAATCTACTGATTTTTCTATGCACTTAATGTTGAAAACTTTTAAAATAAGCTCTAGCATTGATGAATCCATTTGCAGAAATCACTCAGGTCACTTTTACATTGCACAAATCGTGTTATATAAAGATTTTTACTACAAGCATTAAGATTGGAATTAATGTATTATGGATAGAAATGTGCAAAAGTACTAGAAGCAACAATTATTAAGAATTGCCTATATAGATAAGAAGGGACATTACTGATAGCCACAAGACTAACACTGAGTTAGTGTTGTCTACTCATATCTAGACCATGGTACAAATGATTCATCTGTGGAAAACTACACTCTGACCACAGAAAGAGGATGGCAAGAGGGTTACCCCACATGGACTGTGCTGTTCCTCCTCCCTCTCATGAAATATCACTGCATTGCATGTGACATTCTTTTGCCTGTTATCCAACAGGAGAACACACAACAGCCTGAAAGATACTGAAAATTGGGAAACAAAGACACTGGGCAGCAACCTTATTTAACATCTACAACAGACAAAATACAGCGATGTTGCGGCTAAAGAATCACACCATACTAACTGCTGACTCCTAAGGGTAACAAAAAAACCCATCCTTTTTAATCTTAAGGGACAAAAAACTTTTTGTCGCCAGTCTAGAAGAACCAAGAGATGTAGTGAGGATTTGACAGCTGGTGTCTGCTGCTCTCTACAGCCTCATTCAGTATTAAATATTTAGAAACAAAGTAAACATTGACATAGGAACTGGTAAATCAAAGAGAAAGGTTGGTGAAAAAATTTTTGAAGGATTTAAACATTGGTTTCCTTTTTTCCTTTTTTATTTTTTAAGATCTATTTTTTTATGTCCCAGTCCTGTAACTTAGCAGATACAGCTATGCCAGACTTATAGGTGAAAGGATTTAACCTACAGAATCAACTTAACTTTTGCGCTTAGCAGTGTGCTTAATGCTAAACAAACATAATAGCACAGTATACAAGAATTAGCAGTTTTAAAAAAGGAACGCAACATATTTGAAACTATGTACCACAAGTCAGGCTCAGCTACTGACTGGAAGAGACAGAAAAGACTAATCTGTTTTTAATGGGGAAGGATCTACATTATTTGCCTCCAAATAAACAGTGAAACTTCTAAAAACATCTGGGGTACAAGGAGAGAGAGATGCGAGTGAACAGAAGGCAGAAAGAAATAGGGCAGTGAATGTTTGATCCAGTCAAGAGGCCAAACAAAGACACAAAATCAAAGAAATAGTAAATGGAGAAGTTGACTGAAAGTTGTCCAGGGTCAAAGATTAAGATGAGAGGAAGAGGGATAGCTACGAGACAAAAGACAGTGAGAGAGAAAGGCAACGGAGATTTAGGTGAAGAAATAGACTGAGAGGATTCCAATTAAGGAGATTTTAGTGTACCGTTAACTGCCACGAATACCACTGAGAAAGATTTTCTTGGCAAAGTACATAATCAAAGTGCTTAAACAGCGGTACTTACCTAGGAGGATGGGTTCCTTATGATACAAGCAACAAAAAATAATTCTGATATTCAGAATTTGCCTGTCAACGTATTTAACCATGTAAGCACTGAACGTGTGCAAGTGAAACCAAATCTGTCACTTATTATAGAATCAGAGAACAGGCCGAGTGCAAGGTCCTACACCCGGGTTGGGACAATCCATGGTTTCAGTACAGAATGGGAGACAATGTGATTGAGAGCAGCCCTGAAGAGAAGGAGTTGGGAGTGCCAACTGATGAGAAGCTTGACATGAGCCAACAATGTGCACTTGCAGCCCGGAAGACCAAATGTATCAAAAGAAGCATGGCAAGTAGCTGGAAGGAGGTGATTTTCCCTCTCTATTCACTCTTGTGAGACCCTACCTGGAGTATTGTGCCCAGTGCTGGAATTGCCAACATAAGAGAGACATGGAAGTGTTGGAACAGTCACAGTTATAAACTACTTCTCATGTATATGATAAGAAAGATATACATAGTTCCTTAAAAGTAAGTGTTGCTTCCCAGTAAGAGAAAGTTTACAATTCTACATATTAAATATATTCTACAGATTAGATATTAGAACAGTCCAATATAAAACTACTTAGAGTAAAACATTCGTCAGGGTAAACTAAACTGCCTTTCCCTTTCCCTTCTCCCCAGGATAAGTCATAAAACTATACAATTAAACAGCTACATAGAATTAAAAACTTCCCTAAAATAATTTGTCCAGCAATATCTATTTTATCTCTAACAGCATCTCTGGGAACTGATTGCCTGAAAAGAATTCCGTTTTCCAGAATCAGATTAAGGACATACTACAAAAAAATTTCTAAATGGTACTACATCACTGTAATAAGACAGTGGATAACTTCAGCGTAAGAAGTATTTTAAATTGGGAATTTTGGTAATTAATTGGTATCAGAGCAACAAAATAAAAAAAAAAAAGAAGAAAAAAGATCATAGGAGTCAAATGTCTAGTTCAGTATCCTATATCTAACGGAAGAGCCCTATGCCTACACATGATAGCACATATGATACTTTGTCCATGTACTCTCCTGTCCTCCCACCACATACAACTCAGACATCTAATCCTCAGCAGATTTCTACTCCTAGTGTCCCCTGTTCTGATGTAAATCTTGGGCTCTGCAGTATCCTTTAGCAAAGTGTTCCACAGCTCAGCTACACACGTGAAGTACTATGTCCTTTAGCTTCTTCTGAACCAACTTCAGTTGGCGTACTGGAGAGAGAGCAAAAAATCCAGCCCTATCCAGCCCCTCCAGCCACTCACAGTTTCACATCTGTCATACATCCTGTAAGGTATGCTTATTTTTTCCAGGCAGAAGAGATTGTTTTGTTATTCGTCATGCAGCAATTTTTTTTGTGCTTTAAAAAATCCTTTTGTCCTGCCCTGAACATGACCCAGTTCTACCATATACTTTCTGAGACGAAGAAATGAGAAATGCAAGGTATCTGAAGTTTGATAGCATAAGATGTTTTAAAGCGGCATAATGCTTCTGCCTTTTGTTTATTTTCTAAGAAATCCTAGGGTTCAATTTCATTTTTGGAAGTTATTCATTTTTCAACAAGTATTTACATGGAACTATCTGTCATGACTCAAAGATGTCATTTCTGAAAGGTAATGTTTGGCTTCATTTTATATATGAAGCGGAACTGTATTTTTTTTTTCTTGTGCATAGCTTCATATATATTTCCTTGAATTTCACCTGCATTTTTACTGCTCAGTAAGAGCTTTCTCCAGTTCTTCACAGCACTATTCCCCAAACAGCATGATATGATGCACATTAACTACAGCAGAATTCCTGCACTGCAGAGAGGTCAGGTCAGATATCAGGATATGCATCATCAGGCACAACAACACGGACTTTATAGTTAGTGATGATGACCAACTAGGACTGAAGGAACTATGGGGATACTGAAAAAGAGGTAAATGAAAGGAGAACAGTACAATGGAAGGTTTCAGGACTCATGAGGGAACATTCTACTCTAGAATAGCTACCTCTCCACACCGCTTCTTTCCTTTGTTTTACAGTAAGATCCAATAAGGGATTGGCTAATTATAGCAATCTTAAAGGTACTGATCAGAAACAGCGCAAAAAAAAAAAAAAGAGCTAGAACTTTACATCAATAGTTGCTGACTATTTATTCATATTTTAACAAGTATTTGCCTAAATGACAAGCAATATTTCACAGTCTAAACTCTGACACATCTACATGTTAAAATCAGTCAAGTTTGAGGATAGCTTTTTATTTCTTTTAAAGTGCTTTTTTTGAAAGACATATTTTCAGCCTTAGTGTATGGCTAATTGTATAACTGCTGCGAGGTACTACATGCATGTTCAATAATGTTTGCCCATCAAAATAACCATATATACCACCAGAAGAATCCACAAGCATTTTAGATTTATCAAGGCTTTCTTGAACCCAAAAGGTTCTATTATGAACCAGAAGAAAAACACTTTCATTATGTAAGCTGGCCCTTTTTATTGATGTCAGTCAGGTCTGGCAGAACAAAATAAAGCCTTGGATGTCTAAGCATCTAACAAGTAGTCTGCTTAATTCACTTGAAAGTATTTCTGTCATTCAATTCATTTTTGCAACTGTTCCATGCAGTTTTATTACATTACCAAGGAAAAAAAATAAGCTGTATTCTTTTGAAAATTCAAAGTCTAATTAAAAGGTGGTTCATTAGCCAAGGGGATTTTTGTCACATGAAATTTTTCACTGGCATGCTAATGAACCAGATATAAATACCAGTCATTGCTGCAATCCAGCAACCTCAAGGCTGCCAGTATTACATTTATTTAAAAATAAAATTACAAGCCAGCAATTGTTGGTCATCTAGCATATAATTTTCTTTTGGCAAGCATTCTCATTTAAATCGATCATAAGCACATACTTGCTCTCAGTCTTGCTTCAAGTTAAGCATGCAGTCAGAACTGTTCTTGAAAAGGCTGTTTTTCTCTTTCAAGCCGTAGTGATAAGACACGCCATGCTAAAACATACTACTGTAGGGCTGTGAGAGCAATCTGCTAGTAGTCATATTTCTGATTTATAGAAAAAGTATACTTTTTCTGTTAAAATTCTTTCATCTTGAACATGTAAATGCCAAAGGAATCAAATAAGAGGCATAATTTCCTTTTATTTTGGTTGTTCACAGTTCTATTGTTAACAGTAAACCTGTTATACAAATTCTGCACATTGGCCAAAGACCTCTCGGGTTCATCCTCCTGAGCTTTATACTTGTGAACTACAATTAGTTTCACTTCATCAAATCTGCTACTAGGATTAAATAAAGGGGGTGCTATTTCACTGGACTGAGAACCATAAAATCGTTTCCCAGAAAATCCCCACACAGTCTGTTAAGTTTTACGGTCAAAAGTCAAACGAACTGCCTTACTAAAGTGACACAGAGGCAATGACAAAATTATATTCAACTAAAAATGTAAAATGGAGGTACAGGTAGTTCCCAGAAGAAAGCATGCAGAATTAAAGAGTTTCATTTTGAGAACAATAAACATAGACAGAGTACAAAGTACCAAAATGTATGATGAGATTCTAGACAAAAATTCAGTTTTTAAATTTTTTTTTTCTGAGGGGATAAAATCCAATTTCAAGAAATTTGGCTTGATGAAAGTTAACATTGCTGCAATAAAAAGCTGTCACATAATTTACACCATGATTATTTGGACTCAGTTGTCTAAATGAATGGCAGATACTGAAAATAATTTACTCCAGTCCACAAAAGTGTGGATCATTTTGGGTCAGATTTGCCAGCTCTACGCCTGTGCCTCAGACACTGTAGGGCATCTAAAATTGTAATTTATCCATTCTGCACACTTTTGCATCCATTTCAAAGATCTTGTGGAATAAGGAGTTAACAGTAACTCCTTTCATTTGTGAAGTGGCATTACAGACGCCCGGGGTATTTAAATGGGCGGAAGAGATAATTTCTTGTGAACCAGCAAATTACGAGCTTTCATAAGGTATAGGCAGGAAAGCATAAGTCTCATGAAGGAGAAAAGTAATAAGAATAAAGCAGAAGTGATGAAAGGTCTGTGGGAGTGTAGTAGGGATAATTGCTGAGTAAGAAAGTGAAGCAGTGTGCTAAACAGCTGGTTCATGAACACATCACCAAGAGGATGGGTGGAAATATTTCCAAGACTATTCAAAGACATGACTGTTTAAATATTAGTATTATTAAATGTTGTATTTCTCAGCCAAAGCTGCTAAAGCAAACCTGAATTCCAACAAACCTTTCATTTGCACTGCTGGAACACCCAGCTGTCAGCCCAATTTGCACATTTAACATCTATTTCAATGAGAGTTACACATAAGAGAACTCAGTCCTTTGATTACAGAGCTGCAACTTTACAAAGTTATTTTAACCTGCTTTTGCGCTCTGTCTCATTGACCAGCCACATTATTAATGCCTCGAGCCTAGGCCGGGTCACAGCCTTGTTTGTAGCCTGAAATCCCCTTTGAGCCTATAGTTACACCTAACCCACATGAAGAAAGCTTAAGGTACTTGCTCTGTGCCACAAGGCTGGAATGACTGTAATTCAATGGGGTGAGAAAAGCTATGTCATGCCAGCCCTGCTGTGAAGATTTTGATAGATGTATGAGGGCTGTGCAGACATATCTTAGCAACTGTAACTACACAGGAATTGTTGAAGCTTAAGCTACGCTTTGAACTGCTGGAGTATCCATCCAGTGAGTCTCATAGACCAAACTGGAAAAATAGAGGATTGCTAGCGTGGACCAGACACGCAATGCAAACACACCCTATATGACAACTCTCATACAAAACATCTACATTACTCGAACTGAAATATGAGTACGCAAAGGGGAAAAAGAAGTAGAACTTGAAAGCAAAACAGCGTATGGTTAGAAATCCCACGCAAGACAGGGAAAAAAGGCCTTTATTTTAATTTCTTTAAAAAACAGACTTCTGCCTGTTCTGGCTAAAAACCACTTCATTTTGGAATTGGTACTATAGAAAGTAGTCTCACTGGACTTAACTATCACAAATGTAGCTCTTTGACAGAAAAGATACCTCTCCCTAAGTTCATGTCATCTTGAAAAATCTGAAATAGCTTCAAAATATAACGCTTTTTCTGCTAAACTTTGAGCAAAGCCTTTAAACTCAAACTTCTAACTGGCCACCAAAATGTGAATAGAAAAAAACCCAAAAAATACAAACCCAAAACTTTTTGGGGACAGGTTTCTTTAGTTTTATTTCTAAAAAACCCAGAATTTTCCAAAAAGAAGCAAAAAAACCTGTCTTAAATTAGTATACTTATCTAATATATGCTCAAGTTTAAACGACAATGACTCTTTAAAATTCACATACGAGTTTAACTTAATTTTAATATTTTTTAAAATACATAGTCTTCAAAACCGAATCCTTTTTATTTTAATAACATTTTTTCAATACATTTTTCTTACTTAACTACTCTGATTTCTTAAGACAAAACAAATATTGAGGAATAAGAAATTAGTAAACGCTTGCTCAAGTTTACAACATATACACAACTTCATTACTTACTGGAGTATGTACCCTAGATAAAACTTAGAGAAGATAGCCTCTAGATTTTAATTATTGTAGGGTTAAATGGCTCAATGCCAGCAGGTCTACAGGTTTTATATATGTCTTAAATTAAATAAAATTAGCAGGGAAAAGAAAAATCCAAATTTTTTACTGTCCAAAGGACTAACCAAAGCTTTAGATTTCACTTTTGTAACAACATTAACGAGTGCACTCCAGTATATATCAGCAAAATGCTATTCAAGGGGCTGCAAAAAATACTGACTTCCTTGCGGCATAAGATAACAGAAGCCATTTTTTAGTAATTGCCCCAAAGTACTTGGAATGACTTCTACAGATTGATACTCCTAATTTCGCACAATATACTCCAGAAAATTCTGCAGTGTTTAGGTAAGTCTCCCCTAGCGACTCTAGTGTTTAGTTTCCCTGCACACTGAAACCAAGCTATTTGTTATAAATACATTGATAATATGAACCAGATCTTGTATACAAATTATGTATATGGGGTAAGCATGATTAACATGTAAAGTCACACAGAAGCACCTGGTGTTTTGCAGAGAGTAACAGCTGTTGGGAGCAAGCTGGAAACTGTGCCCAGATGTGCCCCTCCAGCTGTAGGGTTTTTTGCTCAGCTGCTAAAAAATGGGATGTTTTAGGGGGTAAAAGGAATAGGAACAACCAGTTTTATCCTTTCTGAAACTTCTGCAAAAGTAATTAGTAAGTTCATGCATCCACAGAGGTAATAACTTGTTATTGGCCAGATTCCCCTGTGCTACAGTTTTGTTACTTTCACTGATGTTTCTGCAACAGAAACACTGAAGATTACAGAACAAGTGCCAGTCTACTTCAGTTTGTACACATAACAATGATTTTCTCTTCTATTCATAAATATTTAGTGGTTTTGGTGAGGTAAGAGGTTCCAATATACAGGGGATGACAATCAGGAAATATTTGCTACTCGTAAGATAAACATACAAATACAAAAATCACTGAAGCAGTTATAGAAGAGAAACTCAGAATACCTTTATCCATAAAGTCAGTCTTTTTTAGTACACACAAAAGCTTTTCCAGCTTAATTTTCCAACATACTAAAGAGAAATGAGAGTAAACAGCCACATGTTAGGTAAGCCATTCGTCAGTTAAACTCTTAGTCTTTGTAGTTTTCAATTATCCAAGTTAAAAGCATTGATTTGTGCATTGATAGCAAAGAAATGGCAAGCGATCATTTAGGACTATTTCAGAGAATCTCATTGGATCCAAAATATTAAAGTGTCCCACATGCCCCTTCATTGTAATAGAAAAACTGATAAAAGCAAATAGCATTTTTCATTTTAATAATTCCAAAACATAACTGAAAAAAAGAGGTACAATACTGCAAAGCATTAAAATCTTTATCATACAGGACACTACAAGTTGCAGTACACACAGAGAATGCCACTCAGATGAGGGACTGTGAATTATTTATATTTTTTCCCTTACCTCTTGTTCTGGTAAAAAGTAATTTCCTTCAGCCTTTAAAATCCCTCTTGTAAAACACATCCCACAGTTCTTGATTTTTCTCTGCCCTATTTTCACCTCATTGATCCCAGCAATATAGCACACAACCCTGAAGAGATCTCCGACTACGCTCTGGACAGTCCTAAACACTTGGAGCAAATGAGACGCTGCCATAATCTAAATGTAAGGGTAGTCATAATCTCATACCAAAGAAAAATTCCTCTGACACAAACAATTAAATACATCATTAAACCACTAGGAGCTATATTTTAATGCCATGACTCCTAAACAATATTCACTAGTTATAAGCATTATTTAAGTGCATTATTATACATTTAATGCCACATCTCAATACTGAAATACTATTAAAAATTATTTGACATGATATACCACAAAATTTACAACTTTATTAACCTTCATTGCATATATTTTTAACAGCAAACATGCAGAACTTTTTAACTACTTTTACAAGTTGAATTTGGTGCAACCAAATTAGAGACAAAATGCCAAAGAGTAGCTATTACAGCTTTTAAAAAATCCTACATACATTATTAATTTATACTTACAGAGGTAAATACTTGTATTTGATCTCAGCTTACATATCAACCTGATGCATCAAGAAAAATATCAGCTGAACCATTTCTATCAACTTGTTTTAAATGGCCAACAGAATACATATAGACTTGATAGAGGACAACTTTGACATTATGGCAGTATTTTACTTCAAGAAATTCTTTTTATACCAATGAAAAAAGAAGCTCATTTCATTGCAGTAAGTCTGTTAAACTGGGTGCACAAACTGTAAGCCAGTGTGAATGTTCTGGCCTTTTCTTCCCCGCCGTGAAACAGAAAATTGTTAATCTGTGACCAGCATAAAACATTAAGCTGTCTCCGTTTTTTTCATTCCAATTTAATTCACTTGGTTTCCCCTCACTGATTGCCTTTGACCGAAGAGTCACATGTCACAAAGCGAGATGAAAATATAACCGTTGCTTAAGTGTGTCATGCTGGGAAGCCGTTCAACTAAAACAGGAGCTATTTGTTCATAGCATCTATCATGTTCAGTCTTCAGAAGGTCTTTTTAACTCAGAGACTTTGTCTTGAACTTCCAGTTCTGTCTATGTTCATTTCAAGCTGCCGCAAATCTACAGTTTCAATGCAGCATTGCCTTATATTGTTTAATTACTATGAAAAAGATTTTGGCTTCACTGGGAAGAAGTATTAGTAATTTTTTACCATTACCTTGTGTCATAAGACTCAATAGAGAACATACAATGATGTCCTTGAGGGAATCATAATGGAATCTATTATGAGTAACTGCATTGACTATAACAGGAAACCAAAGATCCATTAAAGATCTATATCCTGACTGTGATTGTAGTTGGACATACTATTAGCGATCTTTGCAAGATTACATATCTAGAAAGGACGTGCAGACGTGACTGGAAAATTTTTGATAAGCCTGCAACTCTCCACAGAAGGAGCAAAAGAAATCTGTATCAAAGAGGATATCTTACAGGCCTAAGTGGCAGTCAGGATAGTTGCGTTACTCACTATGATTTAGAAAGGAAATATCTGGAAAGTTCTCATAAATAACTACCTCCATTTTAGCCATACCAAGTCTTTAAGTAACACAATTTGCGTAAGATATTAGAGAGACAGTTTTAGATTAAGCAAAAAGGAAGAGGTCTGGAATAGAAATTAAAAGCACTGAGATGGTAATTAAACTTTGCAGAGACAAAAATCCACCACAAAAAACACCGAGGGAAAATAGAACTCATGACTGCTACCCCACAAGTGTGCAAAGTACTGACTTATATTGGTTTCATTAACACACTAATAGATTTAACATAAAATTTCATCACTGTTGATCCAGATTGTAATCTACAGAATCACTTGATAGTCAGAAAAGGAAGGCAATAATTTCAGACAATCAAAACAGGTTGATGGGATTTTTAATTCCAAACTTTTGAATGTCACTGTTATAATTACCCTCATAAATTTGAGGCACTTATGAGCTTGCCCTTTCTTTGGATTACTGGGATAAGATTATTCATGTATGGAAAAACCATGAAAAGTTTTCAGCTAAATAACTGATGAACAGAGATGGGGAACAGGTGATAAATAAAATGGAGTAGGCTGAATTACTCAATGTCTTCTTCACCTCAATCTTTACCAGTAAAACATGCCTTCAGGAATCCCAGGGTCCTAAGATCAGAGGAAAACTCTGGATCAAGGAAAACTTACCCTTGATGAAGCGGGACTAGGTTAAGGGACTTTTAAATAAACTGTATGTAAATAAATCCATGGGGATTGTACAAAAATCCACAGGCTGAAGCCCCAAGTGCTGCGGGAGCTGTTGCCATCATGAGGCAGTTCTTTTTTTGTCTTTAAATGGTCATGGTGACTGGCAGAGGTTCCCGAATACTGGAAGAGAGCATATCACTCTTCTCAAAGGAGGAAGATACAAGGAACTACAGGCCAGTCATTCTCACCTCAGTCCTTGGGGAGGCAATGCAAAAAAATCCTCCTGGGAAGCATTTTCAAACACATGAAGGACAAGAAGGAGATCAGGACTAATCAGGATGGATTTACAAAAGGGAAATCATGCTTGCTCAGCCTCATTGCCTTCCACAATGAGGCAATTAGCTTGGTGCACGAGAACAAGGCGAGAACAGTATATGTTGCTTACCTTTAATTTAGTATAGCCTTTGACATTGTTTCCCATAACATCATCATAGATAAGCTGACAAAGTACGAGTTAGATAACTGGATACTGAGATGGATTAAAAACTGGATGAATGACTAGGCCCAAAGGGTTGTGATAAGAGGCACTAATTCCTGTTGAAACCAGTGGTTGAAACTAGGCAACAAACTACTGGAGTATCCCAGGACCCAATATTGCAGTTGATATTGTTCAGCATCTTCGTTATTGACCCAGACAACAGGACAAAGTGCACCTTTAGAAAGTCTGCAGATGAGACAAAACTGAGAGATGTGGTTGATGCACTAGAGTGTCGTGCTTCCGTCCAAAGAGACATCAACAGACTGGAGAAATGGGCTGACAGGAATCTCATGAAATTCAGCAAGAGGATTTGCAAATTTCTGCACCTGGGAAGGAACAACGCCAGGCACTAGTAGATTCTGGGAGCCAACTGGCTGCAAAGTAGCTTTGCAGAACAAGTTGAACACGACCCAGTAAGGCACTCTTGCTGACAGTATCATAGGCACAAATTAAAATGTACATAATTTCACCTGA
Source organism: Cuculus canorus (assembly GCF_017976375.1). Lineage (NCBI taxonomy): Eukaryota > Metazoa > Chordata > Aves > Cuculiformes > Cuculidae > Cuculus > Cuculus canorus. The sequence continues at coordinate 59,227,254 of NC_071405.1, read as the reverse complement.
GTGTAAAAAAACCACTCTTTTACTGCAACAGTGACGAAGCATGGCAACAGGTTGCCTAGAAAGGTTGTTCAGTTACCACCCTCGGAGAAATTAAAAAACCTACTGGACCTGGGCCTGGGCAACCTGCTCTAGGTGACCCTTCTTGAGCAGAGGGTTAGACTAGGTGATCTCAAGATGTTTCTTCCAAACTAAATCATTCTGAAATTTCATGATTAATTATCTTTTCTTTTTTATGTAATTCTGTTCTTACCCCTGTCTCACCTCCTTCATACCATCTTTAAAGAAATTGCACTCCGAATAAGCTGGTTTTAGAGAAGCAACACACTCACATATATATACTTTCATGTGAATTACTTGTGAGAGACTATGCATCATGTTTCTATGTGATCTATATGCAAATTTACCTCATAAGTGCATACCTCTAATGGACAGAACGCTACAGTGCTTTTAAAATGCTAATTAGCAGTTCTCTGAACCACTTCAATTAGAGAAGATATTAATAAACTCTTCCTTATAAAAGGAACATCAAAAACAATATAATATCTGTCTCCTGTTATAAGTGGCTTCAAACAGAGTTTTGTTTACATGAAACTTCATTTTCCAAAACCATAGTTCAGGAACATATCATAAGGTCTTGTTACTGAACTTCTCTTAGCTGACTTTTTTCCTCCCCTTTCAGCTTAAAGAATTAGTTAAGTTAGGAAAACACAAAATAAAATTCAAATAGTAATTTTATATTAATTATTTTTGCTAACTTCATTAAATACCTAGGATGAACTATTGCCTGTATTCCATTTTTCAATTACAAGTCCTCTAGCACTGGCACTGCAATAGAGTTTTTTTTTGGTAGTTAATGATAGTGCACCCAATCTGATTAAAAAGTAAGGCTTAGTGCCATGGATACTTCAACCTGCTACTTTAATGCTGGAAATTTAAACAGACATGTAAAAAACTAAGAGTATATAACTACTGTATTTGGAGAATCAGTATTCTGATTCATGTGGAAGTAAATGTGTTTACATCACAAACACAAATGAACCTAGGAAGACGGGGAAAACCCAGTTTTAACTGGCAGTTAAAAGCCCTAAGAAGCTGGCATCCCTCAGAGCAGTTACAAAAGCTGTTCCTCCAGGCACCAGTGAGCGAAGTATCAAAAATAAAAGATAACATTTTGTGCTTTTCATTCTCTTAAAAATCTTTGAGGACTAAAATGTGAGGATTCATAATCTTAGGTCAATTTAAGAATAATACTTGAATATTCAAGTATTTATCCACATCATAACAGTTTATAGATTTAAATACTTCTATTACATTTTAAGACTGTAAAATGGATCACCCAGAGGTAGCCATTAGCAACTGGCATGTTTTCAAATGGCAGTACATAATTTTTGACAACCAAGCAAAATCGCTGAAATACTTGTTTTCAATTCTTCCTAATGGAAACGAAACTGTTGCCATGAAATTCTCATTGGCAGTAACAAGCAAACACAACATTCTCCATCTAGTAATCAGCAGGAATAGGTGCAGCTACCTCCAGAATATATTACAAAGAACTCTTCGATAAATATCTTACCAGTCGATTGAAAAAAATTATTTGAGAAATAATCTTAAGAACTGTATTCACCAACTTCTTCCAGCAGTTAAGATGCCTTCTCTGCATCACAATAAGTATTACACTTCATAAGACTTTAAAATCAAAACTATATACTTCATCTTTCTTTTTCTTCCTTCCTTCTTTTCTCTGCATCTCCAAAATTCCATACAGTATTACACACTGACTTCATGGATCATCAGCAAGACTGTTACATTTACATCTATGATATACATTCTAATGGTTATAGATCCTTTTGCAAGTTTTCATAGAGTCACAGAATGGTTTGGATTGGAAGCCACCATGAAGATCATCTACCATAATCCCCATGGAGTAAGCAGGGACATCTCCAACTAGATCAGGTTGCTCAGAGCCCCATCCAACCTGACCTTGAATGTTTCCAGGTATGGGGCATCCACCACCTCTCTGGGCAACCTGTTCCAGTGTTTCACCACCCTCAGGGAGAAAAAAAACCCTCTTCCTACCATCTAGTCTAAAGTTCTCTGCCACAGATAGCTGGTCCTCTTCCTGGTCTCAGTTCTCCGTTGCCTCCTGAGTTCGTGCTGATGACCCAGCCTCTGTTTGGGTGCTGCTCTAACTCTGAGCTCCTCCTTGGAGTGCCCTAACTTTCTCACCCTCTCTCCACTGCTCTCTCTTACTCAGAGCTCCTCCTTTAAGTAGTCTTCCTAACTGCTTTGCCATGCCAGTCTTTATACACCCTTATCACAGTGTTAGCAGCTCCCCCGGTGATAGGCCACTTCTCAGGATCCCACAGCTGCAGCAATTAAGATGAGCTCAGCTGCCCTACAATTATCTCATTTACAATCCACAATTTTCTTACATTTACAACATTACATCATTTTACATTTTACATCATTTTACAACACTACATCGTTTACAACATTTACATTTCCCTACGCTACACTTCCCCTCTTTTGGTTTAAAACCATTATCCCTTGTCCTATTGCTACAGGCCCTGCTAAAATGCTTTTCCCCTAAAATGCTTTCTTATAACTCCCTTTTAGGTATTGAAAGGAGACAAGAAGGTCTCCTTGGAGTCTTCCCTTCTCCAAGCTAAACAACCCCGACTGTCTTTGCCTCTCTTCACAGGGGAGGTGTTCCAGGCCTTTGATCATTTTTCTGGCCCTCCTCTGGACCCTTTCGAACAGGTCGATGTCTTTCCTGTGCTGAAGGCTCTAGAGCTGGACACAGTACTCCAGGTGTGGTCTCACCAGAGAAGAGTAGAAGGGCAGAATCACCTGCCTTGACCTGCTGGCTACATTTCTTTTGATGCAGCCCAGGATATGGTTGGACTTCTGGGCTGCAAGCTCACATTGCCATCTCATGTCCAGCTTCTCAACCACCAGGACCCCAAAGTCCTTCCCCACAGGGCTGCTCTCAATTTCTTCATCCCTCAGCCTGTAGTGATACTGACTATTGCCCCAAACCAGATGCAGGACCTTGCATTTGGCCTCATGAAGCTTTCAGAATCCCACTACATTGGCTTGTCAAATTCCATCTGGTGGCATCCTGTCCCTCACGGGTGTCAACCTCACCACTCAGCTTGATGTCATCTACAAACTTGCTGAGGGTACGCTTGATCTCATTGTCTATGTCATTGATGAAGATTTTAAACAACACTGGTCCCAGAATAGACTCCTGAGGGACAACACTTGCTACTGATCTCCATCTGTACATTGAAACATTGAAACATTGACCACTACTCTCTGGGTGCAACCAGAAGGTCACACACAAAAAGTATTTTTTTTCCCCACAAAAAAAACCATTTCTCTCAACTCTAATCTGCCATGCTCCACTTGTTTTGTGATATTCCATTCCTATTCTCCATCCTAGTCAAGGCCACATCCCCTACCCAGTCCACAGGAGTTCCCCTTTCTCAGTTGTTCACCTTCTCTTCCTGCTTCACTATTAATAGAACCCATCATCCAACTGCATCATCATCCAACTTCATTCACCTCTTATCTGCCACTCTCACCAACTTCTTTTTTAGCCAGACCCAGACAGCCTCCAGGCTTCCAGGTTTGGGATGCAACTGAGGTTTTGGAGATTCCCTGCTGCCAGTAGGGGTGGTCTCGCTCACTTGTCCTTTCTGCCCATCCTGGCAAGACATTTTCATGTCCTCACTCACCCAAGCTTTGGTTTTCATCAGACCACTAGTGAACCATTCAGCTCACTAAACCAGCAAAAGCTACTCACCTCTCTCCTTGCTGGCTTGGTTTTAAGCTTGCTCAGTGATCTGACTCAAATTACCAAAAAGCAAGAAAACGACCAAAGTTGTTCCAAAGAAGGGGACAGATAGTGAGAGAGGAGGATTTTTTTAGGAAAAGGGGAGATGTTAAGGAGAGAATGGACTTGTGCCTTTCAGTGCCGTAGGCTCAACCATTTTACCCGGCACGAGCCTTAATCATTCAGTTCTATACCACATTAGTTTCCATTTGTCTACGGTCCTACTAACTTCAGATTTCTGTGTTTGTGGGATATATTCTTCTTTCACAACTACTAGATATCAACAAAGGATCAATCTTTGTTGGCTGGGAGGGGTATGTGTGCAAAGTAAGACCATTATTCTCATTTGATCTTTCTTGTTTTCATCATCTACTCTTACCAGTTATTTTATTCTTTTTCCCATAGGAGCACTAATATATAAAACACAAAGTGTGGTGAATGACCCATCCCAGTCTCATTCTGACTCAAAGCACAATCACCAGTCACTCTCCTGGAATAATGGGATGTCTTGGCTGACTGGCTTTCAGTCACCAAGGATAAGTCCTAACTGGATAATTTTATTTTCAAGTTTCCTTCTCTGAACCAAATTCACTTCAATGCTAAAGTTATCACTATTCTTTCTCCTCTTTCATATATTACTCGGTAAAGCAACATATCAATGTCATTCCCTACTAATTAAATAAAATTGTTCTGAAATTTTTCTCCCTAGTTTTCTCTGCCACTGTGAACAACTTGAGAGCACAGTCAGGAACTAAAAGGTCTCAGAAAATCTTTCCCTGAGACAGATACTCAGATATAGCGAGGATTGTTTTAAAAGTAAGCTTGGCTTCTCCAGCACTATAAAACTATAATTTCCTGTTAGAGTAGAAAGAATGTCCTACAGAAATGCAGGAACTATGATTCTGAGGATTTAACAAGTGTCTTTTTGTGAGAAATTTCAGTGTTTTGTTTTTGCTGCTTGAAGCTGAACAGTTTTTTTCTTGAAACTCTTAATTTATTCTAAATGTTCTGAAGATTTTACTTAGAATTTTGATAGCTCAAACAGAACTATAGGAATATTAATTCCTAGTCCCACTCACAGAGAAAAGTGCTAAATAATTATTGCTGAAGTATAAATTCTTCACAACTAACTATTACCTCGCTGTGGCCTGTTCCTATGGACAACAGTTACACTTCAACAAGGAGATCCAGAAAACTGTACTTTCAAGTGTAATTCTGACAGAACTTTGTGTAATGAAACTACAATATTTATGTTTTAAATATTTGCTGTAAAGAAATTAACTTTCAGAAAAAGTGGAAGAAATAAAGGCACTCCGTGCTAGCTAAATGCTTCAGTTTTAACTGCAGGAATATTCTCCAGTTATCCAAAAAGAAAGTGAAGAATCGTGATTTAAAACAATCAGAAAAGATAATTAAAATTATGTGTAGAGCTGTATAATGAGTCCGATTCATTATTTAAACTAATAAATTCAAATATTTTAACCCATTCATGAAACTTTCCAAATACAAAGTTGCACAGGTAATAAAAGGCTCTAATGTTTTGCAGTATGACATAGTGCTAAATGTGACAGTATTATAAGTTTGAAAAGCCAGCATTTTTTACATTAAATAAATCCTTCAACCAACTTGCCTGACAGAGTCAACCAAAATTCTCCATAATTCTTAGATTCACTGTAGATATTGACACAATTCAATAACACACTAGATTTGAAAGAAATCATTTCACAATTATCCCATTAAAGACAAATACAAACAATGGTCTTGAATTTTGCTCTTGACACAGGGGAGGAATCTGACAACAATCAAACCAAACCTGCACATTTACAGCTGTAAATCTTAACATCACTTGTGTTGCCTGAATTTGGAGACACATTACTTGCCCCACTGCACTAGCCAGTTATCACTTATGTCAGTTTACAGAAGAGTGTTACCTCCAATGCTTTGTCAATAAGAATGATTCCACCCCTGCTTCAGACCAAAATGGAAAGTCATGTTATTCCAGAGACATACCTACAGTGTTATCTATGCCAGTAAAGTAGGAAACTTTTCCTTAGAGTTACAGATTTTATGACACACCAGTAATAATGCTGGCATCATACATGAAAAAGAGAAAAAAACCCACCAACAACAGAGCAGTATTACATCTTTTAGAAAGTTGCAGTGATATTTTCTATCTGTATTAATGTTGCAATGTAATAACTGTAAACAAGAACTGAGGTCTTGTTTTGTTTGCACTTTGTTCTTTCTACAAAGATGCTTCTACTTAATAGCCACAATTTTCAGCCAACACACGCTATTTGTGTTTATGTGTTTTGGTTTGTTTCTTATAGACCTGTTGTGGGTTAACCCCAGTGGGCAGATAAGCACCACACAGTCGCTCATGCATTTTCCCCACAGCCAGAGTGGGGCAGGGAGAAGAGGAAAGGAAAAATAAAAATGAGAAAACATGGCAGTCAAGATAAACCAAACAAATGAACAAACCAACAGAATCGTTTAATAAGTGAAGAATAAATGGAAGAAGAGGGAATAAAACAAAACAAGTGATGTAAAAGCTATCACTCACTGCCTCCCATGGGCATACTGATGGCCTGCCAGTTTCCATGCTAACCTCCCTGAAGTCCCCTATTTCCACTTTTATTGCTGAGCATGATGTTATATGGCAGGAAATCTCTCTACTTAGTTTGGGTCATCTGCCCATCTGCGTCCCCTCCCAGCCTATTGCACCCCAACACCAGCCTATTCACTGGAGGGGCAGAGTAAGAAACAGAAAAGGGATTGATGATGTGCAAACACTGCTCAGCACAAGCTAGAACGTGGGTGTGTTATCAATACTGCTTTTATCACAAATCCTAAACATGGCACTATACAAGCTACTAAGAAGAAAATTAACTCTATCCAGGCAAAACCAGGACAAGAGTGCAGCACAATCAGTGCAGCTGTATGTCCAATCATCCTAAATTATAAACTAATATAAAAAATACTAACACAAAGGGAGGAGAAAAAGATTGGCTGTGCTGCGTTAGTCTTATAAAGGGATGAAATTTTCTGCTGGTTTCATGAGGTAAACCAGCTTAACAAAAGGCACAATGAGTACAAGAAGAAATGAGATGAACAGAGCAACACAGCACAACAGTATCCAAGGGAATGAAAGAAGAACATCGCACCCACCTTTTTATACTGTAAATGAGCATTTGCATTGGCTTTGTCAACTCATCAAACAACACTGAATTTGATTTAGTCTTGAGTGGAAATAAAGCAACTCCTAGAATCAGAAGGCATAAGCCTACTGCCTCATAGGCAGTATTTGACAGCCTTTGACTAAGGTACTGGTTTCACATCCCTACACATCTCCCCTCTTGGAAACCCCTTTTCCTTATCTCATGTCTTCCTCCCTGGTTGACTGTGGAATCTTGAAATTCATCTTGGCCCAGGTCTGCCAGTCACTCATTGGGCCACTCTGTGAGGCAATTTAGGTAACTAAAATAGCAGACTACCCTCCACCCCCCATACTAGATTCAAAAAAACAGAGAGAGAGAATATTTTTGTGCCATTTTAGTGAGTTGAATCAGTCAAAGGTATGTCAAGAGACCCAAATGCACTTTAAAGGGAAATGGGTGGGAGTGGGAAGATGTATCACACAAAGGCTCAGGTCTAGGTAGACACCAAGAAATACAGATATCAATAGGTATTTTTCCATATTTTTCCTATTTTTTCTCTTCCTGTTTTATAATGGAATCATGTCACTTTGCACTGTTATCCCTCCCTGTGACACACAGGGAAGTCTAAACCACATCAGGACTGCTGTAGGTCCTCCAGTCTTCCTGTTTCTTAGAGAAAAAATGAAGGGTATAGACATTGATGTTTTAACTACCAATGATCCACTATGTCCTATATTTACACATTTTTTATATTCACAGTATATATTTATAAATAAACCCATGCACTGTACTCAAATACATTGTAACATGACTCCTGCATGCAATCCTTTTAAAAATAAGTCCTTTGTTGGCACAGAATGTACATCAACCTCTTGTAACTAAAATGGTCAAAGTACCAGTCCTATACTTAATGTAAATAAACTTGTCCAATCAACATTCTATCATCAGTTAAGCCAAACAAAGTAAAAAGGACATTTTGAATAAAAAGTGTTATCATAACATTTTGACAGACCAGAACACAGCACAGGAAAAGCAGGAAAATAAGCATGTAAACTTTTTTCATTTTATATAGAAAAACATTTAATTAGCTTTTTTAAGAGGTCATTCAGTAACAACTGAACTGAATATAAATGCACATAAAAATGTATCTGAAAGGAAATTTTATATAACTATAACATTTTAAAAAATATTCTTTTCACTCAATTTCTTAAGTAGTGAAAAATACTTTCTTTGTAAATATACTAATCTAATCTTAATCTAATATTAAAAGCTAGTATTAAAAAAAGCACTCCAATACTTTCATGGTTGGTCAATTCTGTTAGTTTAAAAATGTATGAAAAAAGGACTGACCTGGACAGAAGTTCTGCTGTGTCTGGGTAGTTATTTTTTCTTGTACAGCACGCTTTTCAAAATGCCCTGCAGTTGCATTCTGATATAGGCCTGGTTGTCTGGTGGTAAATCCCAATTCTCCAGGTTCAGAAAACTTCAGATAAAACTGTGGCTCCAAGTCACTGAAAGAGAAGTTTATAGTGCTGTGTCTCCCACTGCCATAGTCACTGAACATAGATTCGTCCTCGGTGTTCTGCGCTGGTAATGGGAGAATCCGATGATGCAGCTGTGGGCTAGGCAGTCTCGAAGATAACGGAGAAGGAATAGGTGACATTTGTTTGTGTGTATTAGATAGTGGATATGAATTGCTAAAAACATTACTCACTGCTACTAATGAGGGCGAATGCAGCCTTTTCTCTTCCAGCTTATTACTTGCCTGAGAAAAAACAGTACTTTCATCTACAGACAGGTTCAAAAATAAATGCTTGCTGCTTCCCTGGGATACCGTCGTTCTTTTCTCATATATTGAGCCTGGCAAGTTTCTGTCTACTCTTGTAATTTGTTGCAGTCTCTTCCATTCTGCAGCTTCATCTAAACTGTCGCTCTGCATAACTTTCAGAAGAGCTTTATTGACTGCTCCCACAAGGTTACATGACTCATCAGTAAAGTGCACTCTCTCTGCTTTGTACTGCAAACCAGAGCCTTGCTCCTTTTCCTGCAACACAGTGTTTTTAGTCTCTCCAGCAGCTTTGTCTAGGGAGTATACATCAGTTCTTGATATAAATTCATTCTGAACTGTTGTTGGAACAGGAGAAATGGTTTCTTTATCTCTGTGAAAATCAAGCAAAGACTCTGCAGGGGGGTTGGCAACTTTTTTAACATAAGCTTCTGAATCCTCTACTTCAGCAACAGCTGTGACCCCTGGTTTCTCCTTGCATACCAGATCAGTATACTTGTTACTTTTCAAGCTTTTAGCAGCTGCAGATTTACTTAATGTCTCAAGTTTGTTGGACAGATTGTCCTGAGATGACTTTACCAAAGTGACACTCTGTTGTACCTTCCTAACTTTGGCAATACATTCTTCATTATCCACTGGTTCAACTGCAACCATGTGATTGTTGTCTTTTGGACTAGAACTTGGTAAGCCAGCATCCAGTTTCACAGCTTGGTTGCTCTCAGGAGAATAACCTCCTTCTATCCACCTTTCTGGCCATATACTATTGTCTACTGGTAAATCATCCTTACCTTTTCCTGTTAGCCAACTGGAAGCAGAAAAGGAACTGGGAAAACTCCTGGTATGAAATCCCATGGAGTACATCTTCTTATTTTCCAGTTGCCTGCCTTGTGCACTCAGTAAAGAAAGGTGTTGTTCGTGTATCTTTTTTCCCCCTTTCCAGTGTTTCAGCTCCTCAAAGCTCTCTTTTCTTCTGCATTTCCTCACTTTTTTGTGATTCAGATTGTCTCTATTTGTAGAATCCAGAAGGAACTCTCGCTGATCTGTAAAACTGGAATAATCATCACCTTTAAGTTCTGATACGCCAGAAATGTTCTGTCGCTTTCCCTCCTGATGTTCCACGTTAAGGGCCAGAATATGATGTGATCTCAAAAGACTGGATAATAGTTTTTCCTTTGCAGCAGTTAGTTTGTACAGTTCAGTGAGAATGTCTTTTGTGGTAGTTTGCTTGAAAATCATATTTCCAAAATTTTCATATGGCTCCATCTCTAACCTCTCCCTTACTTGATAGCAGCTACAGAAACGTCTACTGATTCTATCCAGAGTTACACAGCCCTTGTAAGTAAATCCTCTGACTTTTCCTTCTGGAAGATAGAAGCTGAGGTAACAAAGTTCCATAATGGGTTTGTGCAATTGAAGGACAGTATGCGTGCCTTCCATTATGCTTGCCAAATTAGTCATTCGTTTAAATTAGGTGCTAAGTGTTTCAAAGCTTGCATGACATAGCATGTGAGGCAGGGAATGGACGGAAGGCATCTGACTAATCTTCAACAATAATATGGTCTGCTGGAAAAAATAAAGAGAAGCCCGTCAAACTTGATTATGGCAAATTTAATATGACAAATAACAAGCCTGCAGAAGTGTAATTTTCTTTCAGTATTTTCTGATACAAATCTTTTACCTTGAAAAATCTGACACAAAAGGGATGACATTGCTAACAGTCATAGTTTGAGTCATAATCCTTCTCTCATATATCATCCCTCTGCCTTCAGGGTTCTCAGTCCATGCTGTTCCATAGGGTCACAAGATGTTCACTAGAACACCCATTTCAAACCGAATTTACTTTTTAATGCTGGAACCTTTTGCCCTCTCTCTGTTAAAAGCTAGCTTGCTGTTGAACATTTAGTCAAAAGAACTATTCAAGCATGTATGTTGCCTTTTTACTCAGCAAAACCAGCAACATAACACCATCACAACGTTAATTACCTCTCACTGCTTTATTTACCAAGTAAACACTTAAAGAATAAAAAAGACTGAACATTTTCCTCTCATACTTATCTGTGAAACTAAGGTTACATCAAGAAAACTTGCAAGAAAAAAAAGTTTCTGTTTACTTGGCTAGCATATAGGTACTGTATAAACCTATTTTGATTCAACATGCAATAATGTAATTGTATTACTACAGGCATGTTTTTTGAGCTTTGTTATTTCCCTTTCTTTGCATCACATAATACATTTTCTTGCTACAGATTGGATATATTTACATATTTTTTACACTTTTTTTATATACTTTTACTCCTCGGGCACTAAACTGGCTCTTTATTCAGAAGGAACTGTAGTACCATGATTAAAGTGGAGAATTCCCTAGGAAATGCATAAGCCCAGGGATAGACCTCAAGTTCAGCAGCAAATCTAGCAGCACACAAAGCTGGAGAGCATCTGCTACAAGGCTTCTTTACATTGAAAAATGCAGGAATTTCAGTTTCCAACTTTGAAAGCAAAAATACAGCAGAACTTTCCATCATTTCAAAACAGTCAAACTTAGCCTCATGCAAGAATAATTAAAAGGAAGCTGTCACATTACCATGTTACACATTTCAGGTTAGTGTATTTTTTCAATATACAAGTGTTATATCAGTTTTTATTATGCAGGGAGTCAGATATAAAATTATGCCAATAACTTATTATGAAGTAATTAGAAAATCATAACACTAAGAAGCAAGCAGCATTTACCAAAGACATCTGATCCTATCCAAAACCAGTCATTATTGCAGTGATTTTGATTTAAACTTTGTTAAAGCATTGCATCTGTTTATAATGTTCTTTAAATAGTTTCAAACTTTCTGTTTACTTTGAGTAGCATTACTCTTCATGCCAGCAAAACTTCATGTGCACACATACTCTGTGAAGATGGAGATCAGATCCTGAGGTGACAGACTAACAGTAAGAACAATCTTCCATCAGAGCCAGATCGGCTTCTTAATTATGTCCACCAGTAGTGAATAGATTTTTTTTTGTATGATTCATAATTCTGTGCAGGTATAGAAAAGGGTAGGAAAGGTGCAAAACATTTAGTCAGTACTCATGTTGAAGACTAGCTTGTTGTTTCATAGACCTAGAGGAGTTTCTGAGAAAATTATGTCATGCTGTTTCTTCTTGTATTCTTGTTTTCACTCATTGCCTGAGTTTGGAGTTCAAAATATGGACAAGGTTGAGTACTGCAAAAAGAGCAGCCTCACTTCTAGTCTTCCTTGTCTCCAGCTGTGCCTGCCTGCTGCTTTTCTAGTGTAGAACTGATTAATCGTGCAGCCATAGGGTGTGTCACTGGCAGATGCAACCAAGAGTGGTTCTGCATACAGAAATAACAACCATCAAAGAACATCCTTTTCATCACAGGAGCAGTCTTGAACCTACTCACTCTTCACCCAAGCAGTGAGGAACACCCTTTGTGGTAGCAGTGTGGCAGTACATCAGCTTAGCCATAGCATCAAGTAACCTACTGTGGTGAGCTCCATCAAATAAGAGCTCGTTAACTTGTGGACATTTCCATAATTGAATACTCAGCAGCCCCAGCTAATGCATGCTGAGTCCATTTTTACTTACAGGAGAGCTTTAGTGAGGAGTTACTAGGCAGAGAAATGGATGGCACGGTTCACATTGTGATCCTCTGGCAACATACAGCTGCTAAACTAGGAAGAAGAAATAATAGGTAATTGGGAAAATCCTGGCTAAAGTGAGGGTGGATATCCCAAGGAGACCAAATCTATGCTTAGTATTGACTTAAGGAAGATGATGCATCACATCCAAGTATTTGTCAATGCATGTGATTCAGAAAATAATAAAAGGAAAGGAGAATTTACTGGATTGTGCCCCCCTCCAAAAAAATCAAAATTAGATTATTTGTTTGTGTAATAGTTTGAACAATGCTGCATACGATTACATAGTAGTTTAAAATAACCCTATTCTCAACTTTACATGCCCTGAACTACCCTAGCAAAGACTTGTTAAAAAATAAGAAACAGACCCAGACAGAGAACCGCATAATTAAATTTCAGATCTCATGCAATGGCACAAGAGAAGTTTTAAAGCATATTTTTAAAGCATATTAAGAGTCTTGCCAAAAAATTCAGATGAAACATAAAGGGATAAGACAGAACACAATGCTGAAAGCCATTAAATTAATTGACACTGCAGACCTTTGTATACCAAAACCAATTTTCAAGCACAGATTAAAAATGTAATAAAAATACAAATAAATAGATAAATAAAATTGGAAGGACCAGAAATGAATGTTAAAATGCCTTGGATCCTTCACAATCTTTGACTATGTAGTTCTATTCAAATGATTCCAACACAGGATTGAGTCCATGAAACAAAGTAATCTGAAACCCAACTCTGAATACACTGTCTTTGTGATATGAAGATAACGACATTTAAATGTCTTGAAATCTAAAACCGTAAGTTAACAAAAGGATGATCTGCATATGGCATGTAAAGTTAATAATTTTTTTTTAAGTTTCTAGATAGAATAAATAATATGATGATGCCTCACTAGAAACTAATACATTCTCAGAAGCCAAACTGTCCCACACTTGTTCCTAGACCTTTATAGAACACTGTCTCCTTTGAAATAGATGTAAATAAGCTTACTACCTTTCTGGTGCATAGAAGGTGGAAAAAAGCTATGATACTTAGTGATTTACAACTACTGTGCACCATTTATACTTAAAATTGATATTACATTTGACTAGTCAGGTTGGGAGGCAAACAAAATTCATATATTACTCACAGTACTTGGTCTCAAAATGTGTTTTAAAAAAAACCTTGCCCACAAAATCAGGATTACATGGAAATCACTGACCTCACTAACAGTTTAATTTCTGAAGTGATAAAAATATTGTTAACACAGCAACTTTCTCCACTACAGACCAGACCAGGACTTTGCTGCTACAAAGCCTTGTTGTCAGTCTACTACGTCCACATAAAAGTGGTATATCTGAAGAAGATCCACAAACAATTGCTTCTGGTTTCTCACAAGGCTATCTGAGCCCATGAGACCACCCTGGTAAATCACTTGGTAGCAGCTGAAGTGATCTATGCAATAGGAATCAAAGAAAAGGATACAGGGTAATGATCTGACAAAAGAACCCTTTCTGTATTAAAACCACAATAACGTGGATCAGAATAGATGGAACACATATGTAAAGAAAATATAATCTCCAGATAACATGCCCTTTCGGATTTGCTATTAAATTTTGTCCTAATCCATCTCAGACTTCACAAAATGTTTTATCTGTCTTCCAAATAGACTATCCCACTGGAATCTATTACAATGAACAAATAATATCAGAACTCTTTGCCTATGGCATCTATGCCATGAAAATGTATTGGGTTTTCAGATTTTTTTAAATAAAATTATTTTTATCACTTTCTTCACATTCTATGAGTAACAACTCACCACTGTCTACTAAGGAAAGAAGAAACTATAAACAAGATTATAAACAATCATTATCCTGAAATGTGTGATAATTACAGGCTTTATAATACATACATTTTATTATAAAATGTAATGTACATTTGAACAATGATGCTGGAATGAAGATCACAGAACAGAAATGTCTCTTAAAACACTAGTTTCTGCTGATGATTACAGTGGAAACAGAACATTACAATTTCACAGAAAGATTGAGACAGTCAAAGACCTGAACCGAAATTTGCTTGTTAATGCATTATTACAGAAGAGAGCACAGGAATAAGAAAATAAGAACAAAAAAAGAGAATCCTGATATGAAATACATAAAGTATTATAAGATTGTTTCCTAATTCCCAAAACCCATTTTCTGACATTTCACTGAAGTCCAAAATTAAAAAAGAAAAAAAAATCTCTCCAGGCTGTTCCTACGTTCTACTTCTTCCAAATATTCACAGCTTAGAAGTAGTATAGGATTTCACAGAATTGTGGTTTTGCCATTGGAGTTTTCAACACTAGAAAAAAATTATACAGACGGAAAATAATAAATAAATAAAAATCCTGGAAAACACTCCTATCTTTTACAGTTAAAAAAGAAATAAAGAGCATGCCATACTTAAAATTTCAAGTTTTAAAAATCCAGGTAAGAATTTTATTATGATACCGCATTGAGCAAGAAATCTAAATGTATCTTTTTTTCATAGATAACTTTTGAAAGAAAATAATTTCCTGTCAGGTCTAAATTTGAATTTGGAGTATAAAGAAGGAAATAACTACTAGTGATTCAAGGTAGAAAAATAATCCTGCTTTTAAAGAGCTTAGTTAGGGTATGAGTGGACTCTCAGAGAAGAACACAGTATTATGACTAAACAAACTGAAAAGGAAGCGCACTGGAAGCACAGGCAGATACGAACGCAAACTCTGATAGCAAGCAATTTTTTTTCTCCTACCTGCAGAACTTTCTCAGTACAACATGCTGTAATTTGGAAATAATTTGAACAAGTAGATTCTTTTTCCTGTTAATATTTTATCTGTGCTAATACACCTTCTGCAATTTTAGTTACAGAAAGCAATGAGACCTCTCCCTCCCAAAAGAGACCTACATGAAAATTCTCATCCTTCTGTAGCCTACTTCAATTTAGCAAAGCAATATGTTGTTTTTTCTGACACAACTGCCTCAGCAAGTTAAAAAAAGAAAGAAGATGACACACAATATGTATTCATTGCTACTGAAACTGCATTGGCAGAGTTCAACCACACCACAGGACATATTTGTCCAAAATCTGTTTCAGAAAGGTGACTAATTTGCAACAAGTTACCAAATGAGATATTGATCATAAATTCTCCCCTTTGTTTAACAGGTTGCTAACAAAGAAGTCTGCAATGATATTATAACTTTAATGTAAGTAGTAAACCAGCAGGCATCAAAGGAGAGAAAGAACAAAGGCAATCTGTACACATATCACTAAGAAATCACTCTTAACACAGTAACAGTATTTCAAGAAGTACATCACTTAAACAAACAAACAAAATCACTCTGCACTTCAGTCAAGTTTTTACATTCTCCACCTTGCTCCAGGGCACTTAGCACTGAAACAACCAAGACAACAGACAAGTCAATCATCTTGCTTTCAGGTTTTATTTGACGGGAAAGAGGTTTCTAACTGCTGAGGAGGCAAACTCCTAGGGAAGTATCACTAAAAAGATTGCATTCCTGATAAAGATACACTCAACAAATAGGATTTGAAGCAAAACGCCATTGGGAAGATCCATAGCCTTATAAATAAAGGTGATTTTTCTAAGTGACGGCAACAGCAACTACCATAGAATTCAAAGGTATTAAATGGGTTAAACAGATGATAACATGAAGAACATTACATTTTTCATTTCTTGCCCCTACTCTTCTAGTTTTCCTTGCAAAAACAATTGCTTTAGGGTTTTTTCTGAGATATTCCTAAGGAAAAACATTTCAGGAGTTAACATTTGTCATGGAGAATTGCAGCTGAAATAACTGAAGTGCTACAAAGTTATAACTGAAGAGATTCTTATAATGACAAATGCCGGAATGACTTCAATAAAGATGGCAGTAATAGTCTAGTTAATAGACTAGTTAATAGTCAGCTGATTTTCAAGTAATAAACAATAACAAAAAAAACATATTAGTCCAGAAGCTTGTACAGACCTCTATTCACAATTCTAGAATGCAAACTTTGCATATTTCAACAGAAACATACTATATTATCAGGAAAAGTAAAACAAAAAATTGCATAGATTGAAAATGAACAAAATGCCATAAACATTCAATGATCACATTTGTACATTTTAAACTTAGGTCATAAACTGTGCACATTACTTTTTTCCCCCAGTTTTAACCTAGATAAACAATATCCCATAAAATATTTTTTTTATTATTTAATACTTTATCAATGAGTAAGTTAACAGGACAGAGAGTAGTTTGTTTTCAATTCTGGAAGCAAGGCTCTTTCTACAGAAAAACAACATGAAATAAATATTTTTAAAAATAAAATAATTATTTTCTTTTTAATCTTTGTCCAAAAGCTTTATTTTTTCTTGTCTGAACAGCAAACTCTTCAGACAAGGGCTGCATCTTGTTCTGTTTGTATTGTTTAGCATTTTTAGTTCCACTAAACCAAGACATCAGATTTTTAACTCTTGCATGTCCATGATATTTAAATTAAGCACTTAGTACACAACCACTCAGATCCAAGAATTTTCTGCCAAAAATCACTTTCAGAAACACATCTGGCATACCCATATATTCATAACTTTAAACTCAATACATTATTTAAGGAAAGCAAAGGACAAAAAAGCCTAAAAGGCTATGTTACAGCAAATCTTTGAGCTATTTCATAAGCAAGGAAAGTAATTCCAGCTGCAAAAAGTTTGGAGCAACTGCAAAAGAAGGTGTAAATGCTAAGGAAGCTTCAGTAGTGAAAACAGAAGAGAAATGGAATTTAAAAGAATAATAGTAGCAATTAAAAAACTCTCATAACAACAGTTTATACCTTCAGATGAAACCCTCCATAAAATCAAGCAAGCTTTGAATATATCTTTTTGTAATGCAAGGTCAAAGAAGCTGTCCCAAATTAAGTTCTTAGGAATCAAGAACAATTTTCTGAAATATATTTGACAAGTTAACAAACCTATTTTTAACTGTACATATTTTAAAATATTTCAAGAAATTATGCAAACTTTGAAAATAAACTCAGAAAGCCTTTATAACTTTTCTGCCTTCCCAAGCTTTTAATCTTGGAATGACTTTAGCCTTAAGGAATTTTTGTTGCTTCAAAAATTATATTTATCATTCAGGTTTTGAAAACCTTGGATGTTGGAATTGGATGTAATGACTTGTGATGATCATATTAACACTTAAAAGGAGGAAGTGTTAAAGAGGAGAACTATGGTTGCATTTGTTTTCTTCAGTGCAACATTTTGCATTTCATACACAGCTATATGATTTTGTCATATGACGACAATTAACAAAAAGTTATAATCCAATTGCTATCCTAGAGGAGAGATTATAGGTTTACCAAGGGTCTGTTAAATAAATAAATATATTAAGTATTGGGTTTTTTATATATAATATTTAGACTGTTTTATCTTTCCTAAGTCAAATCAATTAATATTAAAAATGTCTTGAAAATGGTTAATTGCTTATATGTCATTGTGATTTTCTTGCCCTATCATGGAAGACCATACATGGAATTTTTATTAAATTCATCAAGTTTGTCAACAGGGAAATACACTTCTACCAAGAACGTCTAAAAATATTTATAAACCTCAACCTGTTTTAAGATTAAACAGATTGCATAGATGCCCAGGGGGTTCTAACTTTGGCAACAAGACAACCATCATAGGAAAAAAGCAAGAAGATTAAAACATGAAGATGCAGCATTTCAGTGTAATAAGCTTAAGATACAGCAGGATAAAAAGAACGGCTTTGAGAAAAATATCAATTTAAATCTTGTTGCAGTAAATACCAATTCGACTTCAGTAATACCTTTTAAAAGAATTTATAAAATTTAATGACTATTTAAATGGAGGACAGAAGCAATTAAGAATTTATAGGTCATATAATACATAGGTCATAATTTTCTCAGGGCCCAACTCAACAAAAGACGTGCAGTCCTGTGGAGATACCAAGCTCCCCATTATCACCACGTAGAGTTAGAGCCGGACTTAAAATCAAGCTAAATGTTTGAACTAATGATTATAGGTTCAGCCGTCCATGGAAAGGGAAAAAAGAGCAGTAGTTGCTTGACTAGGAGACAGTTACTTGGATAAGAATTCCAGCAGCACATTCTGAGCTTGCTCTTTCCCTCTTCTCAGGCAGAGGTGCTGAAACTCTGGACATACTGTATCTCTATTCTGGCAATGCTTATAGGGAAGTAAAATCACAAATATAAATCTTGAAAGAGGTTATGAAATTCCATAATGTTTTAAATTATCTTGGCAAAAAGAAACAAACCTCTCTCACATTCTCCATTGCAGGTAGCTATAGGCTCTACAGGCTCCACCGTCACAGAGGAAGGTTGAACAAAACAGATGTTTAGGCATAAAATCAGATCAACAAAAATCATAGGTATTGACTTGTGCTTGATCATTGAAATATTAATGCAGTCTTTACTCCTACTATCTCCAAGCACGTGCAAATAAACACGGATGGCCACAACTAGCAATGCAACCAATGAGATACAGTTATTAATAATAAAAGAGCATTTGCACATAAAGGAATAATATATAATTGCATAAAACAAGTTTAAAAGGTAGAAAGAATTTATCCACAATAAGGGTTCAGATTCCAGTGAGTTATATCTATTCATTCACTCCGTGATGGGCAGTTTACTGACTTTTTGGTGCTTTTCTTGACACATAAAAGCTAATGGAATACACATTCAGATTATATATTTTAAAAGTCATATGAGATCAAAGCAGGAAGAATTTATTTTATGCCAAAGCAGCTAAAGTAAAATTAAAAGCTAACAAACAGGTGGAGGAAGGGATGCAAACTAATTTTTGAAAACAGCAACATAGAAACACATGGAAATTATTTTTCTTATTCAGTTCTTATAGTAAAGAGCAGAAAGCTGTCCCATGCTAAGGCCTTAATGAAGACCTCTATGATTGTTCTTGCTTTCCTTTTCCCACTCTTGACCGCTCTCTAAAGAGTATCATTTGGGGTCATTTCTAAAAGCTGCTTTTGACTTTTCGTTCCACTTTCAAACATTTCATGTGCACAAGTTAAAGCAGGATCAAAGCTTCAGAAAGGATTACTTTGTTAAATGATCATGTAAAGGCCCAAGATTACATACTTTACATAGACAAATCATCGGTTGTTCTCAAAAAAAAGCAGAAAAATGGGGATTTTTTCTGCCAGAGAAAATGTGGGGTATTAGTGAAATACTAATTATGATAGACAAATAGATATTAGTTTAAAAAAGATAAAACAAAACCAACTCGGCCACAAAAAAAACAGTAGTTCTTCATATACCAGACAGAACTGGCTCTTCATCATATTTTTATATCCTGACAAATGTCAGGATGAAGTTGACATTCACTACCTTTTATTTATTTTGAAAAGCAGCTTTCTCTCTGCCTCAGTTTTCTATTTCATATTTGCCTATAGCTTTCACTAAAGGAAACGGTCTTCAGTTTCTAGTTGCTAAACTTTCTCAGAGTGAAGTTTTCTCCAAGTTGTTGTCATTTCCTGGTAACATATTATCTCCTTCTTTGAAAATTATTAACAGTTTATTTTAAATTAACTGAAGAGGGATTAGTAGATGGATCTGTACACTCTACACATATAAAAGACTGAAATTGAGAGGAAAAACATTCACCCGTTGTTCACAACTTACTTCACAAGTCACCGAGGCCCGTGTAGCTCTACACCTTACACATACATCTATACAAAACTACAAGGGAATATGCATGTTCATGGCACTTGACTATTAATGAGATAGGTTGCACTTAAGTCAAAACTAATTTCCATTGTTAAAAAGATGCTTCACAAGATGGTTTGATTTCATACCAAATTGTGACTCTCTATCCCTAGACATTCTGTCTACAGTCCTTCAAATTAAGTTAATGATGTTTTAGGTTGACGGTTTCTTTTTTTAGTAACACAAAAAGCATTTCTTCTTTCTCTCTTCCACTCTCCATTTAATCCAAAGCGGCTGAAGTGTTTCTGCTGAAAATTACCAAAACAAGCCAATTCACCTAAAAGCATGGGCCAAGCTACCTGAAAGGTGAGTTTTAGAATATTACATGTGACTTACCTGAACTTCATAGTAACACTATTGATATACTCCTAGAAATATATTTAAATGTATACATAATGTTTTATTGATAACACCTGCACAAGAAATTTCTGAAAGTAAAATTATCATTAAACAATCGTGAACAACTGTAAGGATGGATAGAGATAAATGGTGTATATCAGGAACGCAATCAAAACCATTCTATAATTTCTCAGCAATTAAAAAAATTTTGATTAATTTTCTGTGAAGCTCCAAGAAAGTAAGGACCCATTAATATTCCTGCTACATGCTTGGGAAAGCAAATATCACAAGACAAGGCAGTGGGACAGCTGGAAGGACCAAGTCTATACAATTCCCAGACCAGCTCTCTGTCAGCTGTATCATAATATTTAATATTGCATTTGAAGAAAGGAGACTGTGCTCTTGCTCAGCAAGACAAGGGTTTCTCCGGAATGTCAGTATGTGTCCTCTTTCTACAGGTAAAAGAGATTTGCAAATATCACTATGCATAATGCGTTCTAACTCAGGGTAACAGTTCAGTAGCCTTATCTGCAAGGGGGATTCCCATGAGCTTTACATTACAGAGTAACAGACTGTCTGTACACTGTAAATAATAAATCACGTGCTTTCCACTCATCTGCCCTCCCGAGCGCATGAAGATATTTGCATCCATCAAATGCTATGGAATTCTAGCGATCAGTCTGCATTCCCCACTTCGCTGTGCCTATCCCGTACATTAGGCTGGAAGAAGAAAAGCATACAGTTTGAAGAGTCATTTTGCAGTGGGGTTGGGAAAGTAATCCAGTAACAAATTATATTCATAGCGCTGACAGGAAAGGGGGAAGATTGGAAAGCTGTAGACTTTCTTAGGACCGCAAGCGAACTAAGAGATGTCTTGTGATCCTGCACAACCTATTTATAGATAAACAGCGAGTGAGCAGGAGAGGGATGCTAATGAGGACTAAACAAGATCCCTTCCCTACAGTCTCGAATCAGTGGTTTTATTTTTTAATCCACCCGATTGCGGCAAGAAGCCACTGCGGGGAACGGAGCCGACGGGCAAGGCGGCAGAGAGAAGTAAACGAAAAGGCATTACCTTGCGGGAAGAGGAGCCCGGGGCTAAGATGCTCCCGCTGCTGTTCCAGGTGCAGGGGAGGACACGGGATGCTGCTGCGCTATTCCCGGCCGCCTCCTCCCCCTCGCTGGCCGCCGATACCGCCTCCCCCCCCCGCCTCCCGGCTCCTTCCCAGCCCGGGAGCCCCTCGCTGTGCCTCGCCGGTCCCTCCCGGCGGGGGAGGCGACACGGACTGACGGGGCGAGCGGCCAATCCTCGGGGCGCCCCGCATGGCGGAGCCCGCCGCCCCGGCTGAGGCTGCTGGCGCGCGGGGCGGCGTGTGCTGCTCCTGCCCCTCTCTGGGACGGGCTCGGGGCATGGAGGCGTTTTCTGCCTCTGCGGAACGGCTGTGGCCGTGACATTTGTGCTGGCCGCTTGATGTGTCGGCAAACAGCTTCGCCGGCAAAGCGTGGGGAGCTCAGGCATCGAGGCTCAGCCTGCTTATTTCTGTCATAAACTGTCCTTGCGTAATCCATCAGATCCGTTCTCCCTCTGGAAGAGCATCACTGCCAATCCTGTAGTCACCGCTTACCGCAGTAGATGCAATACAGCCCTTAAGCAAAGCAGACGCAACTCTGAATGGCAACACTGGAAGAGAAGGAACCCTACCCTTTACCCCTAACGCTGCTCGAAGAGGTGAATATCGATACAAGCTCGTTTGCTCGACTACCTCATAAAATACCCATCTATTTCAAGGGACAGAATTCTAGACAGAGCAAGAAAAAGACCTGGTTTATTGGCTTGAATGTTATTTTTCTACGAGTAATCCTCCTGCTACTCTTCACTGGAAGTACACCGTTCTAGAAGGCACCATAAAGGAAGCATAAGGCCTTTGGATCAGCTTAATTACTTGAAAATAAGAGAAACAATTCAGAAGTAAGAGAGTTAAGATTAAAACAATTCTACACAACTGTGAGAAAAAAATGGTCTTGCGATTCCCATTGGTGAATTGTGATTCCCTTCTCGATATTGAAACATTGCAATGAAATACCTTTTCTCACTGTAACTTACAGCCTCCTGAAAATGTCACATTTGGTTCTGCTGAGCTTCGTTACTATATGGTATTGATGTGCGAAAACAGACAAGGGGGGCTGGGAGCGTTCGTTAGAGCTTGGCGTTATTCGCCTTGAAGACCTTGGAAGTTGATAATGAAGGAGCCAGTTAGCAGAAGTTTACTGATAAGTAGGCATTGGAATGCAGAAAGCTGGCTGTATTTGGTTCAGGAGTTTGGAAACAGCCAGAGGAGACTGAGTCTGTGCAATGTTTGAAAAGAGATATATTCATCCCGAGGAAGACTTCCTACTTCGTCCCTAAGACCCCGGCCCATGACCATCAGGAGGCACTATGCAGGCACAAGATTGGAGCGAACTTTCCAGATCTAATTATAATATGAAGCGGGGAAAGGGTATAAATATGTAGTAGGCGCTTATACCTATGCATGTCTTTACACTATAAGTAGCTGCTTGTTAAGCTATATGGTTTGCAAGCTAGGAGGAGAACCCCCTTGCACCCCAGCGCTGGAAATAAACATACCTGCTTTATAACTCATTTTGGCTTATAGGGTTTGATTCCGCAAAACAGTATGTTTATTAAATTCTTTGTTTGCTCACTGTGCAGATGTTTCTTAAATAAATGATCCTAACTCAAACAGAAATCATCCACCTTTATTTGAAAGATGGGATAGTCAGATCCTTATCACTTTAGGCCATTCATAGCATTGTTTCCTTTTGGAATCTTAATAAATTGAGTTTCCTACTTTTTACCTGTAATTTTCTGAGCATCAAGTGATCACCTGTACATAAATAGCTCATACTCTCCATACTGAGACGTGTGTAGACTAGGGAATGGAAAAATCCCTGGCTGAAAGTAAGGCCTTCTGTGCTGATGTTTAGTATTTACAGAGATTAACAATTACTTTGTTAGTAACTTCCCATTTTGCATGCACTTGGTTCACAAAAAGCAACCAACATGAAATGATTATGTCAGGCTGCAATGTAGGGCAAACTGAGAGCAAAACCTAATCTCCAAGAGGTTTCCAGTTCATCTGCACTCATCTGCGTAATCAGCTTTTCATCTTGTCATAGGATAAATGCAACCTGCCTTCTGCTTCATTTACCCTATATAGAACATTAGTATTGATTTGTATGTAGGAAGCAGTAAAAGCTTATGTAGAAATGTATTTGCAAAGAAATTTGAAGCCACTCAGCTTTGAAAGGAACATTAAAGGCTGGAAGTCATCTATATGCCGAGTTGATACGCTAATTAGAGTTGAAAGCTATTCACTATATCTAGCATGCAAACTGCCCTCGTTTTAGATTAAACAATCCTTACTTTCAGCTACCATATTATTTCTTAATCTATGACTTTGTGGATGATAAGCAATGATAGCTGTTGCTCAAACCTTTCAGGAACTTTTATAAAATGTTAAATTCCAACGAATAACCCAAGATGTTGAGTGGAAGTAGTATAATTATCAGTTCTTTTAGTCTCAGTTCAACTGAGCGTGGAAGGCTCATACAAGTGAAGACTTTCATGGAATGAGCAACAACCTCCTGTTCAGGGTGCTCCTTTATTTGGAAAAGTATCACCAGAAATGATACATTATCATCCAATGAAACAGTTTAATAACGTTCTCAGAAGCAATGTCTGAATTGGAAAGATACTGACTGACTTTGATGTTTGGAAACTGAAGACTAAACTAAATTCCAAGGGCTAACAATGAGGATACAGGCTGGCCAACCGAACGTTTATGATTCGTTGTGTTCTCTCAAAGGATGAATATTTTTAACAATAATACAGAAAAATATTCATAAACATGTATGTGTGATCTCTGAGAGGTATATGAGGAAAACACGAACTGTATGGTGGAAAAAGGGGGTAGAAAAGGTGCCAAAGCAGTTGTTATCAGTCTGTTTGAATATGAACTAAAAAGCAAAAGGTCATGCTGTATAAGCTAGCTCAATTTTACTTTTTTCTCATGCCCGCGGCATATTCCCATCCCTGAACAGGCATTTCCATTTTTTAATATGTTTATCTTTTATTGTCATTGCACATCAGACCTGACACTTCAGTATAACAGGGATATAAGTTGTCATATTTTCAACTTAAAATTAATACTTCAAATTATCAATAAATATTGGTCAATAATTCAACAATTTATGGTCTACTCATTTTTGCATGGCCAGTTTTGAGCCCAAAAGAGTTAAGTTTTTTCCTGACTTGTTTAGATACAGAAACTGAATTTGTTTATGGCACAACATATATGCCCAGAACTCTGTACTATTCAGTTTCTCCTTTAGCACCCCCTTAAATCCTCTTTGTATCACCTTCCCATATTCTCTAATCCACCCCATCTCATGCCTTGGAACAGCAGTATGAGATGTGCTCATTTGCTTCATCATTCCGGGGATTTCATGCACAAACTACTACTTCAAATCCCTTCCCCTTCCTGCTGCCCCCACGCTGCCAGTTTTCTTCTTATGTCTAAAATTAGGTAGAAATTCTGCTCAATAGTACTGCAAATAAATTGTGAAATTTTATGGAGTCCTTAACAGGATCAGTTACAATTCCAACATAATTGACAAAAAAAGGAATCATCTAGTTAAGTGTAAGACACGATCAGTTGTCTTAAAAATAAATAAATAAAAATAAAAATTGACTGGTAGAACAAGATTACTCTGTATCTTCGTACAGAAAACAAAAGGCAATATCATAATTTATATTAAAAAACTAATTGGATTTTTTTTTTAATTGAGGGTTTTTTTCTCTGCAATATGTATTTTACTCTATTGTGATAATTTGGTTTATTCATAAATTCTTGACCCAAAACCAACTAATGCAGAAATATTACAGTTGACATTAGCAATCCATTTGTCATGCGTCAATACCAAAGATTTTATCCTAATGAAAAATACAGATTTGCCCATTTCAAATTATACCAAATCTAATTTTTCAGTTCACCCAGATGATGAAGTTAGTTTGGCCAAAATTGCTTTCTGTATGATTAATAAATACAGAACTTCAAAAGACAGCAATGAAGTATCTTTGCAATTTTCAAAATTCTTAATATTTGCAATGCTGCCAACTCTTGCTATTAAATGACCTGATTTTGGATGGAAGGAAAAACAATCTTAGAACAAAAGCAAATGTGTGTTTGCAAATTTCTGAGAGCATGGTGAAAAATGGCTTATCTTTAGGAGAAAGGAACACAATTGGGAAAAAAGAAAAGCATACAAGATGTTACAGAAAACAATGCAGAAGATCTCACTGAAAATAAACGTATATAGGTGACTAAAATAAGGCTAAAGGTGTGTTAGTAGGACCGATTTTATCAGCACATCAGTACTGATTCTCTACCAGGCTTGAGTACATGAAGGAAATTAAAGAAATTAAAATTTAAAAATAAAGGAATATTACCAAAAGAGAAAAAAAACCCAAACAAACAAACAAAAAAAAAACAAACCCAGAGGAACTTGGTTCACCTACTGAAGTCTGGAGCCACAAAGAAAAAGAAATTTGTGTGTGCGTGTATGGTATACTGGCTGAAAGACTGCAGAGATAAACCACTCTCAGAAATGGTCTTAAGGAAAAAAAAGTCTTAGGACAGCAGAAACTCTTCAGCGTGATCATCCGGCCAATTCCTTATCCACCACGTCTCTCTAATTTAGAGACAAGAATGTTGTGTGGGTCAGTGTTGAATACTTTGCACAAGTTCAGGTAGATATCAGTTACTCTTCCTTTATCCACCAATGCCATAGCAGCACCGTAGAAGGCCACCAAATTAGTGACTTGCCCTTAGTGAAGCCATGCTGGCTGTCACCAATCACCTCTTTGTTTTCTATGTGCCTCAGCAGAGTTTCCAGGAGGATCTGCTCCATGATCTTGCCAGGCACAGAGGTGAGATTGACTGGGCTATATCCTGATAAAAGCAGCTATAGAGCAGTTCAGACTTCTGTCGCCAGTATGCCATGCAGCATTTTTTGTACTTGATGTATGTATACTAAATTTTAATATTTAAGAAGTCATGAGAGAATAAACACACTACAATAATAACAAAACCTTACTCAATGTCTCTTATAAATGCTTATTTAAGAAAAAAAGCTAAACTCAGCAAGCCATTGTTTTCAATACAAACAGCAGCTGGCTCTGCATAATGAATAAAAATATGGGAACAATATGGCATATCATTTCTACCTATATCAAAGCCTAAAGTGCATTTTAACCAGATGCAGTTTAGACAGTAACACTTAAGCAGAACTAGTTAGATTAAAAATCAGAATTTCTCAGCGCTATTAGTCTGAAAGAAAAGCTGCAGCAGAAGAAAATTAATATGTATACCAAAAAACCCCATTTGTGCCTATTCCAAAAATGTACATGCATAGCAGTGTTATATGAAAATAATTAGGAAATAAATTCAGAACCAAGCAATGGATTTTGTCAAATTCCATTCGAATAACTTAATTTAATTGAAACTATTTTGGGTTGTCTCAAAGTGCTTTACAAAATTTAATTGAATTACTACCCTGTGAGAATCTCAGTTTCACACTTTGGAGAATCACAGAACACACTATGGGAAATTTCTCCTTATGTATCTGTTTTCTTTTGGGCTTTTTCCTTAATTTATTCAGATTAAAAAAAAAATCACACATTCTGCTGCTCTGCAATCATCGTAAGTACTTGAAAGGAGCAAACAGAGATAACCTTGCATGATTTAATCACATGAGCTGATTTGTAAATTGATCATGTGAGTCTGACATATTTCTCATAAGAACATTTACTTTAGAACAAAAGTAGCTTTATTTACTGAAAGTTATCAATAAATATTTTATTTACCACAAGCATCTGTGTAATCCCACTAAAATTAAATGCCAGTTTGCCTGCTTCAGACCTTTAAACAACTATATTTCTTAAAATTATGCCTCTGATTAATTTGAACTTCTTCTGATCACCTGATACTGGCCAGACTTGGCATGTACACTGTCTGGAAAAAAAGCAGAGCATGCCAAGTGTAAGGCAGCAGAGAGGAAACCAATTAATACTCCCAATTATTCCAGGAAGAGAACTGATAGGTAGCAGTGGTACTACAATTAGAAATTGTACTTATTTTACCTTCAAATACTAAGTTTTCTAATCACTGATTGTAGCAGACTCGAACACAGTGGTCACAATGTTGAATAGAACAATCAGCTGACCAGTCATTTATCAGACTGACTTTGTTAAAAATGCAAATTTAACTTTAGCTTGTTGATTATTTTTGGTTTGCATTTGAAAAATATGAATAAATGTAGAAAATAACACTCATAGCTGACTGATTTTCTTGCTACTGCTTTTATGCGATGTGGTGAGCCCTAGACCTATGTAAATAGTAAAATCACCAACTACACTTTCTTTTTAAGATACAAACATTAATTGATGCTTTTCTTCTTAAATGAGTAACTGCTGTAATTCTTGCTTGATGGTAAGGCTTTTATTTTAAATTTCTGAGAAGATTATATAGGAGGAAGTTCTATGGTTTCAGCAAGAAAAGAACATTTAAAGGTGTAGGAATAATTGCTGATTTCTAGCCTAAACAAAAGCAGAAAATGTTTATTCCTTTGCTTCATGAAATTGTCAGCATCAAGGAAGATGAAGTGGTAAAAAAGAAGACAGGGAAGAACAGGAAAATAAACATAAGAAAGCAAGGTCAAAATACTAATTCATAACAACAGAATAATTCATTTCTACGCTGGGAAAAAAAATGTATACAACAATAAGATGAGTGGCCCTAGAATCTGACTTCTTAGTACTGAAGAGAAGTCCAAATGCAGAAACAGGAGTGAACTCAGGATATGAAAGCTGCAGAGATAGCATTCCCATAAGGAATTCTTACATTGAATCTGAAGTAAAGCGGCAATGTATTAACCTATTACTGTAGATGCATCAGTCACGTCACTTGTTTTTGAAAGAAAAATCTTTGCACTGCTCTGAATCCACAGTCCACTGCGTATTCGTCAGCACTGAAAACAACTTTTATAACTGCAAGGTTTAGATAGAACTAAGTGATACTGTTTTTTACTACAGCCCTTTGCTGTCACGTGGACCGACACCATATGATCGCTTTTCTGCTGCTCATGGCACAGTTCCATTCTAACCATTTTAAACCTAGCTCAGTTTTTAGTTTGTCTCAAGCGAAGCTATTCAAGACCATCCCTGGTGTCAATCTTCAAATTACCCTTAGCTATGTCGTACTGCTTTGTTCTGGAGTGCACACAAAACTTTACACATCCCAAGAAAAAATAGCTTAATTTCTGTTTTCAAAAAGAAATGTGGTGATACTTTACACTCGTTGAATTTCTTTGTTCCTGTAGGAACAGGATTGCTCCTTGCTTCAAAACATGCTGATTTTGTGAAGTGCTAAATGTATTCACATTTCTGGAAGAATGCAAAGTACTTTGATTCTGAGTCAGTAAATGATCCAGAATTCTATCAAGATATCTAAAAAGATGTTGAATGTTTTCTAATAACATTAACTTATAGCCTATCTAAATTTTTCACTGGCAAGGAAAGCCTATGTCAGAACAAATCGGTTTACAAGAAAGAGGAATGTAATTTCTCAGTAATCTGCAAAATTTCAATGTAAATATTTGTTACATTCCATATTTTGCTGTAGCGTTTTCTTCCTTTTTGGTTTTGTATAAATTAACCCTGACATAAAGAAGTGGAAAAAGTGTGGTATTCTTTAAGTCAAGGGAATTCTTTCCAAAGAAGGGCTTTTAATTATTACTACCTTTAATTACATAGTTTGACAAAGTCTCCATTAGTCCATGAAACAATAAATGCTAGAATCTGAAACTTATTTGAACTGTTTTACAGTTCAAATGTTTCACAGATTGATCACAGATTAGTCACTGAAGCCAGTAATGAATCTTTTTCCAACTGAATAATTCATTTCCTTCCATTAGATTAGCTACATCTACAATTCCTTCATCTGTATGCCAAGAAGGATGCCAAAAGCCAAGTGTTCCAATTCAAATGAATATCGCTAATGAAATCTGAATTTGGTTGTATTAGGATTTTCCTGATATTATATGGAAGAATACAACGTTTGGTAATTAGCTATTTAAATGTAGGCAAGTTTCTAATTTCCAGTCTTTCGGTGTAGACTCATTTTACAATATGTTTAAATCTCACTAATATACAGGTCTGTGGCATCTTTTCCAGACATTTTATAAACAAAAAAAAAGACAGCAAGCATGTCTTCACAATGTCATTATTTCATTATGTTACTGTCACTTAAGTTAATCAAGAACAGTGTAGCAGTTTCTTTGTAACAAATTCCTTGTATGTGTTAGTCTTTCCAGTTTAAAAGGAAAATGGCAAAACTAGATCATTAGCTCTAAGACACACATGCACACACACACACACAAAAAAAATCATGCAAGTTTCAAAATATTTTCATGTATTAATTGAATAGCTGCAGTTTGATATTCTAAAAATTTCCAGAAATTTGCTTCTAGGAAAAAAATACTCAAATACTCGTAGCAAATGCAGGGCACCAAAGGTCGTTATTTCTGTAATCACATTGAATTGACACAAGGTTCTGGAAATAATGCTCATCAATGGTATTCAAATACAACTAAGAAGTAAGAAAAACACATTTACAGCTTCTTCATTCCATGATGTGGTTCGTGGTTATGAGGATTCAGATCAGGCTATTTTGTAGCCCCATTGATCTACAAATTACTGTTGGGTTTTAACATTATGAATTCCCAAGTCACTTTTCTATTGAAACCACAAAGAGTGTATTTTAATTTTCCCAAATCAAATATTACACTAACCCTCTTTCTGACAGATTTTTTTTCCTCCCTTCATATTCATTCTAATTCAGTATGATTTGTGAATATTAATTGATGGTGATAACCAAGTTAAACAAATGCACAACAGCAGTTTTCACGCTTTCCCATTAGAAACCACTTCTAGCCTATTCGATATTTTACCAAACCCTTTTAAAAGACAGTTATTTGAAATGCAATAATGTATCTACAGATATCTGGGGAGGGGGAGAAGTGGAAAGAGGTGTTTTTAATGTGATACTTTGTCCAAAAAACCAGGTTAATTTAAATGCAGTAATAACACTTGTATGTATTAAGACAGAGAAATGTGTCCATAAAGCAAAGTGCTAGGAAGGTGGTGGTAGGGGAAGCACAGCTGTTTTTACGACAATAAAATTTAAAGCTGTTGAATTATTTATCAAATAATATGTTAAAACAAATTAAGATAACGTTAAGACATCAAAAAATGCTATTTAAATGGCTGTAATAGTATATATGTCTTTATGCAATTTAAGATTTCCATTTGTTCATTAAAACTTCCATCTAATGGTTTTATTTTGTTGATTTTATAATTTCATCTGATATTTCTTTTATCGTTTTTAATGTAGCAGAATATGTAGGCTATTAATTTTACTCAATATGATAACAGAGCTGAGTACTCCTTTGGATTAATCAGAGGAAGTTAAACATGACCTTAAAGACTCTGTTTGGTTTCTGAGATATGTTAGCTAGCTGTTCAATCTCGTAGCTCTCAATGACTGTGCCTGCTGGGCTTTTCACCTACTTAACTGTTTGTTTTTCCTTCAAATCATTGACCCTTCTCTTTTCATCTCTTGGTATTTCTATTTCTCTATCTTTGTATAATATAGAGGATGTTATTTATAATCTTCTTACCAAAAATGCTGTTCTTCATTGTGTGTGGTCAGTTTGTTCTGAATTTTAGACAATATTATCAGTAATTAGTAGAAAGAGCATGGAGAGGATTACAATGCGTACTTTATAGACCCTTACTGACAGGCATTGAATAATACTAAAAAAATAATGTCATTTATTTCAGTTTAAGATATTATTAGTTTTTGTGTGAAATGCAAATTTGGATGTTAAGACGTTTTCCTTTTAATATATGAAACAATGCTGTAAAAGTTACACAGGGAAGGTGTAGAAAGTCTAAGAACCTTAGCTTTCTAATGGATTTAATGTTAGTAGCACTGCTAATAGTATTGAATGAGAGGCGAACACAAACATTTAGATCTTCAGTCATTTAGGATTTTATGGATTAAAACCAACTGCATAAGCTTGATTAAAACCCAAGCAGGAAACAAGTGCGGATTGTGTACTACTTAGGTTATAAACTTGTTAGAATGCAGATATCCTGCCACAATATCTCTTATTCAAATGATCTACTGACAGATATGTCTAAAGGAACTAGATCTACAGAGAGATAAATACTATTTAACTCATTCATTGTGGGACATATTTATTAATAAATTGTATGCTGTAGGTAGAAAATAAGCATCTTGTTCATTTAAATATTTCTAATGATCCATGACCTTGAAAGAACTTAAACATGTGACAAAAGTAATGCTAGGCAGGTGGTGTTATCACTGTCTGAACAGAATAATTACAAATTATTAGTCTCTCACTTCATCTCCTGCAGTGTTTGAGAGCTAAAGAGAAGAATTATTTTTTTTTTCGCCAATTACCACTACAAACCAGGATTCTGAGGACAAAGGTAATAAATTCCAGAAAGTGAAGTGGGTGTAGAATATGAAAGAAAGCAAAAGAAGCAGAGAAACAGTCACAATAGAATCAAACATGGTAGCTCACTCAACTAACTACATTTTTCCAATTTGTTAATGTAGCATGGAATTTCTTACTAGGTATTTCTTAATAGGTAACTCTGCAATGCTAAAATAATAACATTCATCTGTTAAAATAATGACTCAGTAAGTCATTATTCTCCTTTACGCTATAAATGTTTCAGTGCAGCTGGCTACTGAGATATAAATCCTACAAATAAAGATGTACTATAACAAAAATCTAAAAGGCAAAATTATAGTTGAAATGCAAACATTTTCACGTAACACTTGTTCAAGTATCCATGAGAAACACAGGATGTCAACCCTAATAATTTTGATGTAATTGATAATATTAAAAAAAATTAAAAAATAATTTGATGAGGCTGTTACAGATCTTTAAAATTTTTTTTTACTGTAAAGGGGGCTAAAATATCAGTATTCTATAAGAATTGTCATACAATATGACTTTAGAAATAGTATTAATCTAGAAATGGGGAAATGAAAGCACATCAATCTTAGCCCATTGATTAAAAAACTTGATAATGGTAGAACTGAAATAAGTATAAGTCTAGCATCAGTGTAATCAAGAAAAAAAACAAATACTGAGATTGGGATATATGAAACAAAGATGAAAAAGAAATAAAAGTGTTTTAGAGATCTTAATGTCTAATTCACGGAATGAAGTGTACATGACCTTGCAGAAAATGAAAAATTTCCCAAATGTATTGTAAATGTAAAGAGATACGCATACTCAGGTCAAGAATCAACAAGATAATGTCCACATTTTTGCAAATTCAAGTCTTTTGAACATACATTTTTTTAAATGGAATAATTAAAAACATTTGAACCGGTACTGTGTGGCTCTTTCTTTGACTGAGGGCTTAAGTAGATTCAACATGACTGTTTACAGTATTTAGCTATAACTTCCATTAAGTCAAGAATGCAATTAGTCTTTACCGTCTAAGGAAAACATGAACCTTCCTTACTACAGTATTTTCTTTTTGTTCATGAAGAAATCCGCTGCTGATTCTCCTTTCTGAACTTTTATCCTTCTTCAACGGCATGTTTTTAAATACCCACCACACTTTAAATGGTATCACAAAACAATCCAACCTGATTAACTACCATCTGTCTTGAGTATCTACAACTAGAGGGGGGTGGAGGGAAAGGCAATAGCACTAGAAAATATTTTCCTAATATTTATGAAACAAATAATTTTTTAATAATAGATCTAACTATGCGTGCTATCAATTGACTACCTTCAGTTTCCTAATTATTTGAATTTTTTGTTGCCAACTTCCCTTTCACTGGAAAATGATCCTTGTTTGTTGCTGCTTCATGAGGCATTAAATTGCTAATTGCTTTGGAACTGATTCACAGTGGGATGAATTTTTTGTTTAGAACTTGCAATGATTTCTAGAAACAACAGGGTTTTTTTGAAAAGTACTGAAAACATTAATCAGATGTTTTATTAATTTCCTTGTAACTCCCTTCCTTTGTGAAGCCATACTTTGTTTATACTTCAGATACTTTTTTTGTATTTTATTAGAACTATTTGTTGGAAACAACTATACCTGCAAGTAGTAAGGAGCTATAAAGGTAAACGCGGAGCTATGAAAATAACTCATCCATCCAAGTCACTCCATCACACAACTTAAACACTTTCCTTATTTTACATATGAAGGGGAACAGTCCATAATGAAGTCCCCAATCAAAACGGGTTCATGAAAGGCAGGTGCTGCCAAACTAACCTGATTGCTTTCTATGACAAAGTGACTCAACTACGGGATGAGGGAAAGGCTGTGGATGTAGCCTTCTTAGACTTCAGTATGAAGTCTTTGACACAGTTTCTCACAGCATTCTGCTTAGGAAACTGTCAGTCTCTCACCTGGACAGGAGCACACTCTCCTGGGTGGATGTCTGGGCCCAGAGATTGGTGGTAAATGGAGTTAACTCCAGCTGGAGGCCAGTCACAAGTGGTGTCCCCCAGGGCTCAGTGCTGGGTCCAATCCTGTTCAATATCTTTATCAATGACCTGGATGAAGAGATCAAATGAACCCTAAGTAAGTTTGCGGATGACACTAAGCTGGGTGGAAGTGTCGATCTGCTGGAGGGTAGGGAGGGATCAAAGGGACTTGAACAGGCTGGACTGCTGGGCTGAGACCAATGGCATGATGTTTAACAGGGTCAAATGCTGGGTCCTGCACTTGAGGCACAACAACCCTGTGCAGTGCTACAGACCGGAGGAAGAGTGGCTAAAAAGCTGCACGGAGGAGAAGGACCTGGGAGTGTTGGTTGACAGCCGGCTGAACATGAGCCAGCAGTGTGCCCAGGTGGCCAAGAAGGCCAGTGGCATCTTGGCTTGTATCAGAAACGGCGTGACCAGCAGGTCCAGGGAGGTTATTCTGCCCCTGTACTCGGCACTGGTGAGACCGCACCTCGAATCCTGTGTTCAGTTCTGGGCCCCTCACCACAAGAAGGATGTTGAGGCTCTGGAGAGTGTCCAGAGAAAAGCAATGAAGCTGGTGAGGGGGATGGAGAACAAGTCTTATGAGGAGCGGCTGAGAGAGCTGGGGTTGTTTAGCCTGGAGAAGAGGAGGCTGAGGGGAGACATTATTGCTCTCTACAACTACCTGAAAGGAGGTTTTAGAGAGGAGGGAGCTGGCCTCTTCTCCCAAGTGACAGGGGACAGGACAAGGGGGAATGGCCTCAAGCTCCGCCAGGGGAGGTTCAGGCTGGATATCAGAAAAAAATTTTTCAGAAAGGGTCATGGGGCACTGGCAGAGGCTGCCCAGGGAGGTGGTTGAGTCACCTTCCCTGGAGAGGAAGACAGGTAGACAAGGTGCTCAGGGACATGGTTTAGTGGTTGGTAGTAATGGTTGGACTCGATGATCCTAGAGATCTTTTCCAACCTAGTGCTTCTATGATTCTGTGAGTCTATAATAACTTTAAAAATTGGAAACCAAGTTTGATCAAAATTTAGAAACATATTTTCATCCTTGATCTTAAATTATGGTAGGTTGTACCACATTTTCAGCCAAAGAAGTTACAAAATATATTTTTATTTAAGATTGCTGTTATCTGCTACGTATATCCTTTTCAAGGACTCTGCTCTAAAGACATACTGGTAGCTTTACTGATATTCACAGATTTATGGAAGCTATCTTAAAAGTAACAGTTTACCTTGAATTTGATGTTTATCCTCAAGATTCTCCTCTCTAAATGGGCTGTTTAGCTGTAGAAAATACATTCTAACATATTCACCATCCTGCTGTTTTATTTTCATCTAACAACAATAAATATTTATTGCCAATGTTTAGTGGAACATTGAAAATCCAAGACAAGTCAGCAAGAGCTTGTCAGGTTTGGGTTTGGTTTTTTTCACTTTCCTAGCAAGAAGATACTCTGTACTATAATAGCAAGGATTAATTCTTAGTAACACCCTACAATCACAGTTTTCTGTACCTGAAGGTCTATATGAACATTGGACATGAAGGTTTTATGTTAGCAAAATGAAGCAGTATCTTTCTTAGTGCAAATATGCTTAGATTTCACTGTGACCAGACACCGTCTGCTGAAAATCAAGGTCCTTACAAAAGAAATATATATTTATATTTTGTTTATGTTCCCTATCATATATTCACATTGAAAATTATATTTCTCAGTGACAGCACATTTTATAATGGGGTTCTTGGCAGGGCAAGACTAAACAAGATCAATCAAGTAAAAAGATCCGTTTCAAGAACCATTCATACACAATTACCTATGAAAGAGGTTTCAAAACCAGCTGGCTGAGAATTTGTTTTAATTCTATCCAAAGCAAAGGGTAAATCAAGTGGGCTATTTAAAACCCATTCATAACTCAAACATAAAAAGCTTCTGTATGATAAAAGAATGAAACAATCAGACTCATAATCCTTGAAAATGATCAACAACATTTTCAGAGACCTCCAACTTATTATAAATGTTTCTGAGATAAACAGCAATAATGTATGCTGCCTGCCTGTTTAAACCTGCCTGACTGGGACTGGTAATATTTATAATACACTTCCCTTTTATAATGAAATTTTGTATTACTCCTCTTATTACAACAGCTAGTGAAAGTATTTTGCACAGGCACAATTATCCTAGGTGCTATTTTTAAACCAAGATATCCTCTTGCAAATATAATGTAAACTTTCTGCCCTGTAAACGTTTATATAATTAATTTATTTAATATGTGTGACCCTACCTTATGGATCTTTGAAGGGCTGGCTCCTTTAAGTCGTATAAGCATTATACTAATAAGAATTCCATTTTATTTTGAGGTCTCTATGGAATTATGTGGAGGACTGAGACAGAAATGACTAGCTGAGACTAATCCTCCAAGTACCAGTGAGCAATAAATTCACATCAAACATTTAGAATTCATGTGACTATCACACAGTTTAACAGTTACTGAATCACAACTTCTTTCTATAATGAGAAACTCCAGTTTCAAGAACTCTGTATTTACTGAGAATTGTTTAAATTTTGTTTAAAACAGCACTTCAAATTGGGAGACGTGGTATTTTAAACACTAAACTTTCTGTGAGAAGATAGATAAGGTCTCTGAGACTCGGAGTGGAGGATCCATCTGGGAAACTACTACCCCAGTATCAATTACGATTTAGGGTATTTTAACTCTCCATTGTTATTGTCAGAAACAGAAAAAAACCCCATATAACAGAAAAAGAATACACACAATTAAATCGCCAAGGAGAGAAAAAGGCAAGTCTTGCAGCCACAGCACAGGGTGAGCTTTACCTCTACAGTCAGATCACAGGCAAATCACTGCATCTGTCATTATTTCAGCTGCAAAAGGCAGAATCTTTGTTTAGCTGCAGAGCTGATTCCCGAGAGTCTGAACCAAAGTTTGTGATGTTTGGAAGACTGTCTCCTATTTCCCATCAACCTGTCCTATTTCTGCTCATAGTGGTTTCGAACCCTTTTGCAAAGGGTTCAGAAGGAGACTGAATCAGATTTGAGAAGCGAGAGGTCTCTTGTCCACTGTGGCAGCACAGCGTCAGCTACCCCCAATCTACTCCCTATGTTCCCTTAGGGATCTCACTGGGGAAGGTGGCATTTAACTATGCCCCTAGGAGCCAAGAAACCGAGAATTTACTTATTTTTTTATTATTAGCCCCCACGCTGCTGCACCTCTGGCAGTCCCAAACTCCATTGATACAATATGTGGAATGTTTCAAAGTGGAATGTTTTGATTTAAGCTAAAGTACAGTTAAGTTTTGTCTAAGCTGTTGTGGTTTTTGAGAGTTACACAGAATGTCCCTCTGATAGCACTGTTTTCTTTAAAACAGTGTTTTCCAGACATTGTTCCTTGAAGATGATAACACCTTTTGTGATCTGTGCTGAACAGAGGTCTTTTCTGGAGTCAACTCTGTTTGGAGTTTCTGCATATCTTAAAAGCGAAGGTCAAGCAAAGAGCTGGAGTCAGCTCCAAATTAACAAGACTTTTGACTGTTGCAAAGTTTCATAACATTAATGTTAGGCCTTCAAAAGTAATAAAATATGCATAAGATTTATGGGAAAATTTATATATACACACGTAAGTGGGAAACAGCCTTTGTCTCTTTGCACGTGATTAATGGAGATCATTCCTGCATGTTGCCCAGGTCTGAAAAAGGGTGCTCACTTTCTAAAGCTCCAAAATGAGTCTTGGAGAGTTTGATTTGCCAGCATTTTCGATATCACCATTGTTTTGAACAGAACAGCAACATCTCTCTGCGCAATTAGGAATAAGTTGGCGAGACCAGCGCTGTCTAATAGCACAGAGACTTCACAAACTTAAGTAGATGTAATTAAACATATGCTTCTTAAGTATTTCTTCAGGGACCTGTTTGGACCTGCCTGTGGCCAGCACAGCTCCTGAGTCTTTCTCTCCGAACCCTTCCTGCTTGGGGCAGTGGATGAGATCTCGATATACTTTGATCCGGCAACTGAAGTGATTCTGCTTTCCTGGAAAGAAGGGAAGGAGAGGGGAAAAAATAAGGTGGATTCTCTCAGCAGTGCCCCTAGTGTCATTATTCTGTCACTCTCTGTGCTTTTTCATGTTGTCTTGAAACAAATAAATAGTTAGAGATAGAAAGTTCTGAAAACAGCCTTCCTCAAGGGTTGTGTAAGAGCGCTGTGTGGTTTCATGACGAGAGGAAAATATGAACTGGAAATGTGTGTGGTCCTGAAACAGGAGCTGCAGATTTGAACAGAGCTCAGGGTCTCCAGACATGCAATCAGTAAAAGGTGGAGAAAAGAGCCAACAAATTTTGCCTGTACTATTAAGAAAATAGCTTCTTGGTTGTTGGTGGTTTGTTTGTTTGTTTTACGCTTTCTCTTCCTCTGAGTCAGTAGATTTAGTAAATATCATAAAGTTAGGTGATAGTATTTCACTTGTAAATGATTTAAAAAATATTTAAAACCAATTTTGTGGTATATCAACTTCAACTAAGAAATAAGCATAAATTTTGGAGACTCTTTTAACGTTTTGAATGGTTGAAGTAATCATGGACTGCTGGAATGTTGTGGAACCTTATATCAGATTGGTTTGTAATGGGAGTGAGACCCAAACCAAAACGAGAGTGCTGAAACTCCCTGTTTTAAAATTAAAACAAGTACAGATAAGACTGCAATTTTTTTCCAGGGTTGATGTAATGATCTGAAAAAACAGGCTGGTTTGGTTCTAGTTATTAAGCAATAAAGGAATTTGGAAACCTGTCCCTTTCTTGTGCCTGTATATTGTTTAATCTGTTGTTAAAAGACCTTATTTTATGACCTTTCAATTTGACATTCTTTTTAACCACTGCCCAGTATAATAGATCTCAAAGCATTCTATGCTCAAGTTGCGTTATGTTGAACCTAAGGGATTAATTTGGCTCGATAGGATAGTGAACTAACTGGAACAGGTCAGAAAATTTCCTTGTCCTATTTTTTTATTTTTTCATTAGATGCATTAACATAAATTTTGAACAGTTTGCTTTGATGAAGCTAGTTAGAACATCTAATAATCTGAGTGATGGTGGTCTTCTGTACCTGGGCTAATACCTGTTTTTACCTAAGCTCTGGCTTTAACTAGACACTGCTATATCTAGAGGGCAGTGTCTCGTTGTAATTGATTATAGTTAATATATTCCTTTTCTCATACCCACATATGAATGCAAATTATTATATTACACATTTCTAGAAGAACGAAAGTTAATCTAAAGCAGTAAATAGAAGTAGGAATTTGAGTGTGGGGTTTTTTTTTTTGTTTTGGGTTTTTTTTTCATTTTCAGCATCTTCTTTTAGATTTTGACTTTGGTATCTTGGGAATATTTGGAACTGTTAATTGCATAATTGGTCTCTACATTTTCCTGAGAGATCATATCTAATACTTTCAGAATCTTCTTACAAAAGTTAATTAAAGCATCTCCAGCACGCTTTCATTTGCTGTAACACAAGTAGGATTAATAAATTTAAAATGTTTAAGCTACAGCTGTGAAAAAGCATCGATTAGCAACTTGTGACAAAAGCCTTACATTTGGTTATTAAATCACTATTTAAAGCTGTGGAAAATTAACAACAAAACTTGAAAGTAAAATTAACTAAACAAAAGAGGTGACATAAATTGGAATATGTGTAAAGGAGAAGTGAGAAAGACTACTTCTTTCTAAAGTACGCAGAAATTACTTATCAGTAAGCCTGTGGTGCACCAAAAAGCACTGAGTACAGCGCAAGTCAAGTTCTTTATGGGAGAAACTTTTTAGGCTTCTTGGTTTTTTTTAATCATTAAGAAGTGAGGGTGCACTTCTGTGGACTCTTCACAGGTAATATAAGATTTATAATTGAACTAAAGAAAAGCATGAAAGAAGCACAGCCTTTTTGGATGAAAATAGTTGGGATTTTTTTTTTACAGTGAGTTATTTTTTAAGGGGAAAGCATAGGAGAAAGCAGATATAAGGATTAATATAATGTGGCTTTCTAATAGTTATGTAGAAGGGAGTTTAGAAGTTTTAGAGAAATTTTTGGGAAGCTACCATTTGGTAGAAATCTCATGCAGTATATTAATATTCTGAATATACTGATGAAACAAGGGCAATGGTTCAAGCAAAGACTTCTTACAGTCCTTTTCTCACATTATGTTAAATGCAGCATTTATATTGCATATCTTGGTCAGGTTTTTTGCATTCATTAGCAAATTGTTTCTTTACCGCATATTTTAATTTCTTGTATTTACTGAGCAGAATCTGAGACTCGCACAGGTAAGTGGGGTAACTGGAGTTTTTGTGCAACTGAAGTGAGAAGAAGAATCCGCACAGGCAATTCAAGACTTGCATGCAATGGCTGAACAAATGTTGCCAGCAGACAAATGCTTTCATCTGTAATTTTTGAAACACAATTAAAGACAGGTAGAGGAGGAGACCTCTGGTGGAGGAAAAATACTGAAGAACAGGTTTATTGTATTGGAAAATTAGGAGATTAAAAACAATAGCACAGGAGCAGCGTGATATTTTACAAGCCCTCGATATGGCTCATTTCAAAATACCAAGCTGTAAATATTAGCTTCCATTGGCATTCCTTGGACTGCCACTAAGCTTACCCCATTTTTGTTGCTGTCTTGAAATAAGCCTGTCAAGATTTCTGTTCCTGGAAGTCCAGAACAGGCTGAGACATGCAATAAGATACATAACTAGGAGACAAATTTGGTTTAGATAATGTTACTGTAAGGTCTTATAACTCTGAGACTCTAATATGAATTCTCTTAAATTCCTGGCAGTATCATATTATTTGCAAATCTCTCTTTCTCAAGTGCCAGGTCAGGTAGTTTGTTACATGGACAGCTGGCTATTTGATCAGTATGTAGAGATTTGTAACAAAAATAAATGAAAATGTCTCAATATATCAGAAGAAATGGCAAAACAAGGGTTAAAAGAACGACATCAAATAATAACAACAGTAATAAGGAACACTGTTCCCAGTCATTTACTGATTTCAGAATAAAATTTTACATCAAGACCAGAAAGCCTGTTCTCTCATAAGAGGATAGCCCTTGTTTGCTGCTTAACAAAGATGTAAGGAGTGTTGAGTGGAATGCCTGATATTTTTAGCTGCATTTCCAGTCTCTACTACTGCCTTACAAATATGTAGTGTGCATTCTCAGTGTTATAAGATAGCTTGTGGAAAGAAACATTATTCTATTGAATGATCAGAACTGGTGGTTTCAAACTGACTTCCACTCTGTGACTATACTTTTAGAATTAATGATGAACACTTCCTCTGATTAGCAAAGCCATTAGGGTGTAATTTCTTTGATGGAAATTGGTCTCTTGAATTGCAAAAATAACTAAGCTGGGTGTTTGTGCAAAGCTTAATAAAGAAAGGCAAAGATATATGTAAAACTACCCATTATTTTTATATGCAACAGTTTTACAAATAAGCATTAGATTTTCCAGGAGCTATTCCGTAACTTTCACACGTATATTCTGCGTGTTTTAAGTGTGATGCAAGTGGGCCTGTAAGTACCCTGAGAATTTTAACCTAGCCTCTGGAGATCCTACTGGATCCGTGCATCCAGACCTGCTGCAGCTGGAGACAGGCTCAAGTGGGTTTGCAACTGAGCTTTCAGCTACACTAGTTTGGAAATAATGGCTTTGCTTAAGGCATCGCACTTCTCCACACACCTGGGTACAAACCTGAGAATGCCCTTAGAAACATTAAAGATACCAAAGGTAAATACTCCTACAATACAGCATTTACGTGGGGTTTTTTTTCCCCTTTCTCCTGTGTAGAAGACCTCAGATGAGGTGACACCAAACCAGAGCACAGAAGCTGGCAGCCGGGCTTGCCAGGCTGCTCTGCCAGCAAGGACCATGGGCGCTGCTTGTCTGTGGGATGGGTGATGGTAGGGAACAGACAGTCTTTGAAGGTCTCTGAACATGATGGAAACTGAAGAGGAAAATGGATAGAAGGTGAATGAAAAGTATGGTAGCAGCGGAGGGACTCCAGAGGGGGAAAAATAAAGAGGATGAGGGGAGACCCTACCGCAGCAGAGGCTACATCAGGAGGGAGGTGGGGGGAAAGGCTGGGGATGTCAAGAGCAGGTGGCAGAGGGAAGCAGAAACACAGGTTTTCCCCATGAAAGTCATTATCAAAGATTAGGTGTGGAAGAGAAGGGTGGTGCAGGCTCACAAGTGCTGCAAGCTTTTAAATAGTTGTGGAAAAGAAAAAGAAATAGAGCGAAAGGAGGCTCTAAGGAGTGTATGTTAATAATACCTTAGAAAAGAGACCCAAGCTTTCCTTCTCTCTCCTACCAGTTAGCAGTTCAGTGCATCCTCTGAGAAGAAGAGGACCAGGACCTGGAAAACAAGGGCATACAGAAATACAAAAGGAGCAAATGTGAGACTTGAGGTGGAATTACTGAGGTCTTAGGTAAGTAGGAGTAGATAGCAAGTGGAAAGCCAAACGGAGTATTGGCAAATGGTTATGTAATGGTGGGGAGAGGAGAATGGGTGTTGCACTTCAAACTATTGTCACACTACTTGTAACACTGGAAGGGTGAAGGAGTGATAGTACTCCTTTGTGGGAATGCAGAGTCAGGAAAAAGAAAGCTGTTTGGATGAGGTTGGATAAACAAAGGATGTAAGCGAGTTAATGGGAGCTAAAAGTACATATTGGTTTTGGACTGGGAAATTTGACCGAACCCAGAAAGTGAGCAAGAAAAATGAGTATTTATATTAGCTGAGATGTGGGAGGGAATAATACTTTAAAAGCAGCAGAAAGTTTCCGTGGGGATGGTGTTGAAGACCTGATTACTTAAAGGTTATATGTGTACTTTGTTACTATGTAG
The DNA here is from genome assembly GCF_017976375.1 of Cuculus canorus. NCBI lineage: Eukaryota > Metazoa > Chordata > Aves > Cuculiformes > Cuculidae > Cuculus > Cuculus canorus. The sequence continues at coordinate 59,184,149 of NC_071405.1, read as the reverse complement.
AGCAGTTTATGTTGTTTGCTTAAAATTACTTTTGTACTGCTTAAATTTAATTGTGAACCTATAATAAGATCAAAAATACTGCGCTTTGGCCTTAAAAGAAAGCATTAGCTACGTGAAACATAAAATTGCAGTCCTTCAGTGCCCCATGTGTAAAGTGATTATTTTTGTCACAGTGATGTTGTATAGTATTTCCTTCAGTTGTTTTATAGGCAGCACTATGGATAACTTCTCATTTATTACAGAAGAAAAGGAGATGGGTGGGTGGTTTTTTTCTTCTTTTTTTTTTTTTTTTTAATTTGGTTTCTTAAGTAGATATCAGAAATCTTTATTTAATGAACTACATTTAATTGATTTTTTTTATGTCTCCATGTTATTAATAATGGAAAGTTTGTTTTTAAAACAGACTAATATTTATTTTCTGTGACCAAATTGCAGTTACTACGTAAAACTGTTAAAATACAGCTTTCAGGGTTTGAAATTCTGTGGTTGTAGGTTAGCAGGAGGGGAAGATTTTGTATAGAAACTACTGTGGCAGACTTGTTCTGTTCTATTACTTTTTGCTGAAGAATTCACAAATGGGTGATGCCAAAGAAGTGGGAGCTGGGCTGGAATGGCTTTTGTTTTGACTGAGCAGTCTTTACGTACTTTCTAATTTTATTTGCAAATCTAATACAAATGTTTATAGATGTTTTGAATTTACATGGCTGTCCAATTTCAGTTAGGTCTAACTAGAACCAGCAAGATAAAGGCCATTATAGTTTGAATAAATAATAGTTATATGTTTTGTATACCAGGAAATGATACCTGTTTATGCAATACGTAGCCCAATTACTACCTGTCTCATAAGCCAGAGTAAAGTTATGGACACTTAAACAGATTGCACTGTCAGCATGATCTATACCCAATTTTGATTGGGTATCAATGTTGAGGATCCTTCTGACATGAGTGGAGTTCAGTAGACAGCACGTTCAAAATTGTCTTTGGCTATTGATCTCTTCCTATGAACTTTCTAAAGAACCATTGAACCAAGATGGTAAAATGTCACTTGCAGACATTTTTCTCATTAAAACTACACATAAGTGATTCTAATTTACTCTGGGACCTGATTCAGAAAAGTGAATTGATTAGAATTTGGAATTATGGTACTCGGTATGTTAATGTGACTTTACTTTTCAGTCATTGATTTTAGCATTTGCTGTATATAAAAGAACACTAAGAATGCAGTTTTGTAGATGACTGCTCTCTCAAATGTGCTAATTATTACTATTTTTTTATTAGTGACAATTTTTTTTCATAAGATCTTTAAATTTTTATGCATCAATTGCCATGGTCAGTGGTCATGACTGTCAGTGCTAGCTCATAATTGTCCACATCTATAAAAATTTCATAGAAAATGAAAAAAAATTAAACTAGGAATTCTATTGTCACTTTTACTGAATTTTATTGTTCATTACTGGAGGTACTGTATGTATTGAGTGTATCTATAACTCATTTTGGACTTGAATGTCTGCTGCATGCTTGTTTGCAATTATGGTGAATTCTACTTCACGGATCTCACCTCTCTTTATGTTTAAACCACTATATTTAGCATGTTTTGTGTCAGAGTAAGTTATTTGCTGTCATGTATAGTTCTGGGATCTTATGGGCATATGAGTGTGGTTTTTTTCTTTTATTTTGCACTCATCTCAACCCCCCAAAAAATTGTCTGAATGTTGTTTTTTTTTCTGTAACTCCAAAAATCTAATGAATGCTACTGATGACAAGCTGTATAATTAATATTCTCCTTGTTTTAAAGACTTTCAAGGTAGAGGTTTTATTTGGTACAGTGACATATTCCTTCCAGGCACTCCAGTTTATAAAATTAAGATATTTCTTTTCCATTAAGTATCTTAAATTTTTGTATAATAAGATGTTGTGTATAAGGAATAAGCCTTTTGGAGGTCTCTGTCCTTGCAGTTGCTAGAAAATTAAAACAGAAAAAGCATTCAATTCTTTAAAAGTGATGGCTTGGGTGTGTTTTTCTATGGTGCCTAAGATTTTCTTCAGAAACTTTCTTCTTTAGTGTGTATTACTATTTAAAAAAAAAAAAATCTTGCACTTAATTTTGCTTTCATAACTAATAGGAGATATTTTCATTATTGTTGTTTTGTACTTTATAGCTCTTACTGATTATGAGCTCTATGCTCTCTATATATTTGTAATATATACCTAGGAGAATTCGTGTTACCATTGTGTCAGTTTAAATCTTATGCTTTATAGAAGTATGACATGGCATAAAACCGATCTAGATTAAAGAGGCTAGAAATTCAGCTATGTAGTGAATTGCAAAAAAAAAAATAACAAAAATACAGGCCTACTTGTGCACATGGAAGTTACAATCTGCAACCACACTTATGCGTAGAGTTTCTTGTATTGTTGATCATCAGGTCCAGTATTGCATCCCCTCAGGTGGGGGTTTATATTAGCTGGATTAAGAAATGATCTTCAATGCGCTCCAAGAGTCTCCTGGATTGCCTACAGCTTGCTGTGCTACTTTTCCAGCATATGTCGGGGTGCTTGAAGTCCCCGAGTAGGAAGAGAGCTTGCAAGCATGAAGCCTTCTGTAGCTGGAGGAAGAAAGCTTCATTGGTTAGCTCTCCTTGATCGGGTGGGTTGTAGTATACACCACCCGATTAAGTATTTATTTAGAAAAGGTCTGAGAAAAGGCAGAAACAGCAGTAAATGCAATGCAGAGTGCTTGCACAATTTCCTCAGAGGAAGTCCAGAAATGATATTGGGAGACGTATTTTACCAGTCACAACTGAACAACACAGCTGAATACAAAGCACCATGTGTATACAATCTACTCTTATTTAGCTGTTGGAATTAGAAGAATTATAGTATGTTTTGACAGAAATTCCAATGGTCTTGTGGGTAGTTAGCAGCTACAAACCGTTGAGATTTGAAGAGAAATTTAAGCTTTTTAGTAGTTGCAGCTCTATAATTAGCTGATGTCATCTTGGCATTTTGTAGTGGTAATTCTTTAACTACATGTCACGAATATGAGCCAGCAGTGTGCCCAGGTGGCCAAGAATGCCAATAGCATCCTGGTTTATATCGGTATATAGTGTGGCCAGCAGGACTAGAGAAGTGATCATGCCCCTGTGCTGAGAACTGGTGAGGCTGCATCTCAGGTACTGTGTTTAGTTTTGGGGCCCTCACTAGAAGAAAGACATTGAGATGCTGGAGTGCATCCTAAGAAGGGCAACAAATCTGGTGAAAGGTGAGGGTGCTGCCCCCTATGTCAGGAAAGGTAAAGAATGTGAAGAGCTGTCATTGAAGTGTAGCCACGAACAGGCTGAAAGCTTGTGGGTCAGGATAAAAGACCAAGGAACCAATGGGAACCTTGAGGCTGGTGTATACTACAGGCCACCTGATCAAGGAGAGCTAACTGATGTGCCTTCTTCCTCCAGCTACAGGAAGCTTCATGCTTACAAGCTCTCATCCTACTCGGGGAATTTAACCACCCTAACATATGCTGGAAAAGTAGCACCACAAGCTGTTGTTCAGGAGACTCTTGGAGCGCATTGAAGATCATTTCTTAATCCAGCTAATAGAGACTGCCCACCCAAGGGGATGCAATACTGGACCTGATGGTCACTAATACAAGTGAGCTCATCAGTGACGTTGGAATTGGAGGCAGCCTGGGCTGCAGTGATCATGCACTGGTGGAGTTCAGGGTCCTGAGGGATATGGGGAGAGTTATAAGTATAGTCATGTCCCCAAGTTTTAGGAAAGCCAACTTCCAGCTCTTCAAGGAATTAGTCAGTAGAACCCCCTGGGACATGATCCTCCAGGACAAGGGAGTAGAACAGAACTGGCAAATATTTAAGAATGCTTCCCATGAGGCACAAGAGTACTCAGCCCCCGTATGTAGGAAATCAGGCAGGAAAGGGAAGAGACCAGTGTGGCTGAGTCGAGACCTGCTGGTCAAATTCAAGAACAGAAGGGAGCTGCACAGCTTTGAAAAGTCATGGCAGTCAGGGGAAGTCCCTGGTGACTGGAAGAAGGGTAACATTGTGCCCATTTTTAAAAAGGGTAGAAAGGATGACCTTGGGAACAACCAGCCTGTCAGCCTCACTTCTGTGCCTGGGAAGATCATGGAACAGATCCTCCTAGAAGACATGCTAAAGCACATGGAGCACAGGGAGGTGACTAATGGCAGCCAGCACAGCTTCACCAGGGGCAAGTCCTGTCTGACCAACTTAGTGGCTTTCTATGATGGAATAACTGCAGCAGAGAACACGGGTAAAACAACAGATGTGATCTATCTGGACTTGTGTGAAGCCTTTGACAAGGTCTCCCACAACATCCTTCCCTTTAAATTGCAGAGAGATGGATTTGATGGGTGGACCGTTCAGTGCATAAGAAACTGGTTGGATGATCATATTCAGAGAATAGTGATCAATGGCTCAAAGTCCAAATGCAAATCCATGAAAAGTGGTGTCCCTCAGGGGTCTGTACTGGGATTGGTGTTGTTTAATATCTTCATCAATTATATTGACAGCAAGACTGGGTGCACCCTCAGCAAATTTGCTGATGACACCAAGCTGAGTGGTGCAGTTGTCACACCAGAAGGATGGGATGTCATCCAGAGTGACCTGGACAGGCTGGAGAAGTGGGCCTGTGAGAGCCTCATGAGGTTCAACAAGGCCGAGTGTAAGGTCCTACACCTGGGTCAGGGCAATCCCCGATTTCAGTACATGATGGGGGATGACGTGCTTGAGAGCAGCCCTGCAGAGAAGGACTTGGGTGTGCTGGTTGATGAGAAGCTTGACATGAGCCGGCAATGTGCGCTCACAGCCCAGAAGGCCAACCATGTCCTGGGCTGCATCAAAAGAAGCGTGGCCAGCAGGTTGAGGGAAGTCATTCTGCCCCTCTATTCCTCTCTTGTGAGAGCTCGCCTGGAGTGTTGTGTCCAGTTCTGGAATCCTTAACATAAGAAGGATATGTAACTTTTGGAACAGGTCTACGGGAAGGCTACGAAGATGATCAGAGGGCTGGAGCACCTACCATATGAGGACAGGCTGAGAGAATTGGTGTTGTTCAGCCCGGAGATGAGAAGGCTCCAAGGAGATGTTATAGCGACCTTCCAGTACCTGAAGGGGGCCTCAGGAAAGCTGGAGGGGGGCTGTTTGCAAGGGGCTTTAGTGATAGACAATGGTTATAAACTGGAGAGGGGCAGATTTAGACTGGACATAAGGAAGAATTTCTTCATGATGAGAATGGAGAGGCACTGGCACAGGTTGCCCAGGGAAGCTGTGGCTGCCCCATCCCTGGAGGTGTTCAACTGGAGGCCAGGTTGGATGGGGCCTTGGGCAGCCTGGTCTAGTAGGATGTTGGATGTGTCCCTGCCCCTGGTAGGGCGATTGGAACTAGATGATCTTTAAGGTCCCTCTCAACCTCAACTTTTCTATGATTCCATTCTTTGGTTCTATGAAATCCCTCATTAAAATTTCCTAATTGATTATTAAAACAGTCTATATCTATATGCTTATAGAAGATTAGTTCTGAAACTGTCATGATTGATCTATACCAGATGCATAAGATTTTGAGGATGTGTGACAGGGAAATGCAGACATTTTAAGAATATAGCAAGCTTAAAAATACAGATTTGTCCATATTTTATGCACAAGAAACTTGGTAGATTGAAGCAGAAACACAAAATTTGGTATTGGTGTATTTTTGAGATCAGGAATATTTTTTTATTTTCCCAGAGATGATCTCATCATATCTCCTAAATGTTTGTGTGTTATGAGACAAAAAAAAATCAGCATTTGTTCTTACTTGCTCTAATTAATTAAATTGTTATTCTACTTAACCAAAATTCACAGTCCTAGTGTTTTACACTATGTAAGCTCTAATTTATTTACTGTTCAAGTTTTACCTTCGAGGACTTAGCCTGAAATAAATCTCTCTGTGAAGTTCAAGTGAAGTATATTTTCCTATTCAATCCTTGAGCCCCAGTTTCAAGGGGAAATAAACTGTGGTGACTTTTTTAAAGTCTTGCTGTTTGGTGTGGGAATAGCACCTTGCAAACAAGAATGTCACTTAGTGATATGAGGCACAGAGGTGCAAGTTGTGATGATACAGTGAAATATGCCTGTTAGCGTTTCTGAGCTTTGCTTGGGCAGAGATTTTGGAGAGATGTAGAGTTTTTTTTTTTGTTTTGGCAGACTTAAATCAACTGGGATTTGAGTGACGGTGGTTTTGGAAAGAAGAGAAAGTCCTACTCATGTGTCAGCATTTTAGGTTTAGGAAGAAACTTGTGACCCTACTTTTTCTTTGGGGTTTTTTTTTTTATTTTATTTTGTTTATTGTGTTTGTGTTTTAAAGAAAAATGAAGATACAGTATCAAAGTTCATAGCATCATAGATTATAGTAAAATGTGTGTGGCATGATCTATAATAAAATTGGAAATGAGATTCCCAGTGTCTTAGGTTAAAATAATGTGAATGGTTATGTTTACTAACTGAAGACACAGGTGACTTATTTATTTATTTTTAAAATCTATACCACCAGATGGCAATCTAACATAAACTTTTGAACATTGGTGAGGGAGAATGAGTTTTGAGCATTTTTTTCTCATTTGGAACTAATTAGCTTTGAAATTGCTTGGAAAATCACTGAATTAGACCTTGCAGACAGTACTGATACCATGCTATGGCTTCTGTAACGCTATCATACGCTTTATTCTTTCCATATTCAAAATGAATTGCATCAAAGATTGCCTCAACTTTTTTAAGAAAAAGAAAACTCCATGCTATACAATGAAGTGTTGACAGAGGATACGCGTAAAGTCTCAGCAAAAATCATGTTTAAGAGGACAGAAAAAATATAGATGAAGTTTAGAAATATATGTAAATTAATAAAATCTTTCCCTCTTTAAGTTACTCAAACTAGTGATCTTCTGATGAAGGTTTTCTTCAACTTGACTAATATCCTACGTTTTCCACTGTAAATTGTAATGTGATACCTGTAGAATAAATTGAAAACAAAAGAACAACAAAACTAAAACTTGTTAAGTGCAAATTCATAGTATTTTTCTCCTCTGAGAATAGAATGCTAACTTGTAATAAGTGCCTAGTGTTTATGAACTGTACAAGTAGTTGACTTCTTTAATGCAAGGCTGAAAAGAGCCAGCATAGTTAATTAGAACACTTCTGTGATGTTTTTGTGAAGGAAACAATGTGTTTCTTAGAATCACTTTTAAGTACTTAAGTAGAGCATAAAGAATGCGGAGATATATTGGTCTTTTAAGCAGCACCTAAATTTTAGCACTTAGGCCTGTGCTTATCAGTGGAGAGTATGGTTTTGACTCCTTACCCAGCAAACATTCGGGTAACTGATGTTACCAATGCTTTCTGACAATGCTGGCATGCATGCCCTTACCGTTACGGATTTTGTAGATATCTTCTACTAGATATTTGATCCATCTTTGTCTGGAGGTGTAGATCTTCCGAAAGGTAAAATACTCGTAGCAAGAAGTTAGATTAATGTATTTCTTTGGATGACTGTTTAGTTCTTTTTATAATATTCATGTTGTTGTTTTATTGCCAGGCTAGTGCTACTATAAAAATTCTGAATTATTGTTTGGTGATGGCAGCAGTGAAGCCTGCCAAAAGCTAACCTAGAATCTAGAACTATTGGGAAGAGTCAGTCAGCCTGAATTCCTTAGTAGGAAAGAGCTTATGCTGGAGAACAAGCAGACAGTTTGTTTTTGCTGAAAAAGGAAAGGACATTTTCCTTAAATTGTTGATTTATATGAATTTTGTAGACGGGTTGTTTTTATGGCTTTTAAAATACCATAATAGAGTCTGCCCAGAATGTATCCAGAACAAAAGTGTGAAATTACAGAATTATATTTGATTAACATGAATTGGATATCATAAAATGCACAGTCATCCCAATTCAGATTATTTGACCTGTGTAGCTTTCTCAGGGGGCTGCTGCACCTCACAATCTTGAAAGAGTCACTGTAAATCTCTACACACTGTGTGCATTATGCGTTTATTTTTGGATTGATTTACCACAATGACCTGAAGTTATTTTTTTGTTAATCATAGCTTCAGTAAATTAAAAAAAAAAGTTGAAAGATTTTTCAAGACAAGTCAGTGTTAAGAAATTAGAAATGCACGGCATTATGCGTCATGTAAATGAGATTTCTGATTCAGTGTGATTCCATAAAGCAGCCAAATCTCAATCTCGGAGCAATGGGGAAGGCCTGGTAAAAAACTCGCTATGTCTTGAGGAGATGTACAGTTCATTATGTTGTAGCAGCTGAATATTTTTCTTATTAAACCTACAGGCATAATACCAAGCAGAACAAAACTCTAAGGAATGGAGTGCTATGAAATGATTTTGCAGTTTGCTTGACAATTTTAAAAAGATGAAATCTAAGGAAAATATTTTGCTTACTGGGGCAGCAATTTTTTTCCCCAGACAGTGCACAGGCTACTTTGTAAAGTGAAGCATCAAACAAAAATAGCGGGTCTTACAAAGATGAAAACAAACCTGCTGGTGAAATTTGATGGGTCAAAATTTTTGATATCTTCTGTGATCTCTGTTACAATGCTGGAGGTATTACCAATACTCCTTTTTCCATACATGTTGTCTTTTAATTAAAAATGCAAAATGAGATCCTGGCATGCTGACATGTGTTTAAAAAAATACCAGTAACCTCAGTATCTGACTTATTAGAAATTGCAGACGTGGGTATCTATAGCTATCTATATAAGTGGATCTAAATATAATATTTTATTCTAGAAGCATATCAAAGTTCCATAGGAACCATTTTGATGAGAAAACACTTGAAAACTTAGATTTTTATTCCCCTTTCCTTTTATTTGTTAGATTCATCTCAGCTTTGCATGTTTAGAACTTACTGTCTGGAAACCTTACTGCAATAACTGAAATAAAATTTGACCAGCAGTTACGCTATATGACATTGATTTCTGTTTGTGAATCTTATGACTTGCACTCATTTTCTCAGGTTTCTAGGTATTTTTTGTTTATAATCTTTCGAAGTAAAGTAAGGTTGAAAGGTTGCTTCATATAATGTGCTACAGAAAAACTATCTGTACATCTGCAGATTTTGCCGTGCAATAAATGTCAAGGCCATTCTAAATACAAATGTATGGATAAGTATGGGTCATCGGTAGGCCTCTCTACATGATCTATTTTTCAGTAAAAACAGAGTGACATGCTTTGACTTTAGGCAAATTGTCCCCACTCCTCTATACTGTTTTGTGTAATAACTACATTCTGTGAGGAAGGTCTGTTGAGTTCTGCTCTTCCTATTGATGAGGAAAAAGATAAAACATTCATTGAAAGATGGCTGGAGAAAAAAAAAACACAACCAAACACAAAACTGGATATTCAGAAAAGCTAAACAAATCAATTTTCTGGCATGTCGGGGAAATATTTTTCTGCCACATTGCCTTTGTCTCACACAAAGCTATTTTCTTCTAGCTCACAGCAGCTAACAAAACCTACAGGATCCAGGAAGGGGAGTGGATGGTCTTACAGGGCCAGCCTTTACGATTATGTCAGCTAGAGGCTTCAGAGTTGCTGTTGGCTTGAAAATGCCTGTTGCTGAGTAATGCGATTGTCGTTATGCTTGTCATTATGCTTTGGACAGAGTTTCTCTGAGTAGTAAGGGGGAGTGAAATTAAACATTTTTCAAAGCATTTTGCCCTTTATTAGAGAAATGGTTAGACATCTCATTGTTTGGTTTGCATCTATGTTTATTTTAATTAGTGAAAAGTTGAAATAGTATTTTTTGGGGGATAGGGGGAAGGGCAGTGTGCATCAGGCTTTATATCCTGAAGACAGTTGTGTATAAACTTACTAGCTTGTGGACATAGAGAATCTAGTTTCAGTTTTCACTGTGTTACACTTGTCCTTGTGACTCCAAGAAAGTTGTTTTTCTCTTCCCCTTATGCCTATATTTCTCATTGTTAAACAAAAAATTTCCTTACTGAGGTAAAGACTGAATACATATGGTACTCTGTGAGGGTATGTATTGATGTAAATGTGGACAGCAGGGTTTTTGGGTAATGCTTCTCAGATGTGGAACATACAGGTAGACAGTTGTAACCCTAACACAAAATGCAAGATCATACGGTGAAGTAGCTGGCTAGAACCTTCTTGGTACTCTGTTCTTCTGTTTCCTTGTGTCTTGCTCTTTTCCTTCCTTAATTAAAATTTGTTATACAATTGATGTATATTTTTTCCTTGCTTATTTGCTAATAATAAAGTAATAATGAGAAATTTTCCTTAATTACAAATTTCTACTTTATTTAGCTAGAATTGAAAGTTATTTTAAGTTTTATTTTAACATAACCGTGCTTTATAGACTGTGAAGTAATTTTTATGGTGCCAACCTCTGTACATATTCAGGTGCAGTTCTGAAAAGGTACAAATAAAAACCTTGCAGTCCTGAGGATATGTGTATAAATACCATTTAAACAAGAGCACAAATAACTACACATAGTAGGTTCAGATCATTAAGTCATCTTGGAAATCAGATTTGCAGCTGCTTATGCAGAGAAGCCAGAAACGGAAGTTATTGTAAGCAAGCTGAAAATATCTGCTGTCAAAATCAGCTTGTCCTGTGATCATCTGATTTACATCCTTCTGCCTCACAAATCAGTAGGTTGAGTGTTTCTGAAATTGATACGTTTCAGTGTAAAATTGAGTACCTTGATCTGTGAAAATGGCAGTGCAAGCTCTGCTTTCTTTAACACTTCACTGTTATTGCTGGTTTGACCAGACAGTGTCTGGGGGGGAAAAAAAAAATCAACACCTAGTGATGCATATAATGCTTCCTGCAATACCTTAGCAGTAGGGTTTTTTTTCCCCTCTAGGGGTAGAGAGAAAAGGAAAAGAATTGCTTGCTATGAGCTGGAAAAGCAGCGCAGTTGGCTCTGGCAGTGAGGGGGTTGACTGACAGTCTGCAGTGCAGTGGAGTTAGCTGAGCTCCCTATATGGCTGTGGATTAGCTATATGCTAATACTGATAGGAGAAGAGGAGCTGTAGCGAGCACAGTGAGCTGAAGGTGGAGGCGATCGGAGTCTCAGCAGAGCTGACTCCTCAAGAGCCATGGCTGAAGGGGGTGAAGGAGGGGAAGATGAAATACAGTTCCTACGAACTGTAAGTATCATCTGTTTTTTATAGGTCATCTAGTACGTGATTTTGTGTCTGATGTCTATTTCCTTTTCTGTTGTATTAAAAATAAAGTGTTATTTTTGTGCTGGACTTTGCCAAATGGGAGAATTGATTTAGTCAGTGAAAAAAACCAAAGCAAGAATATGAGCTTTAATAGCACCAGGCAGTCTCTGTGTGTTCTTCCTTGAATCTGTTCAGTAGTCAGTTTGGTATAAAGAGACCTATTTCCGCTGTAATCCCCTATGTTTGAAGCGTCCTCGTCAACTTTGTACTTGGGTTTCTAAATGTAGCATGCCAAATATCTGACCTCTGAAACTTCTGTCTAGGTTAGATTTCACTGACATTAACAGAAGCTTTGCAAATAGGAGAGCCTTAAAATGATGAATAAACCAAGCAAGCCCTTGATGACCTCTTTGGATAAACATGCACACAGAAACACTTGTGTGTAGGGAATACCAACAGATGTTGAAGTCAGGGCTCTGCAAATCTTTGGGGTCTTTTCTCTGCTCAAAATAAGCTTATTTTAAAAGGAGATAAGTATTTCTTTGGGAAGGGGTGTTAATTAGTGAAATAGCCTTCACCTGGTGTAATTTTCTATAAAGAGCCCTCACACCATTCTTGCCTAAAGCTTTACACAAACCTAGTATGATAACCAATTTGGACTTTTAAGCAAGTAGTGTTCATGAATTAATTTTGGGGAAGAGGATAAGATGCTTTTCATGTGTCATCTTGTGTCTCTCATCATCTTTACCCTGCATGACTAAGAGTGTCTTGTTGTGTAACTGGCATGAAAAAAATGCTATTGATGTGTGAATTCCCATCTCTTTCCATACTATCTTTATTTTGCATTTATCACAAATAATATTTCAGAAACAGTCTCTTCTAGAGTTGATAAAACTTTAAAAGGGTAAAACTCTAAAATAAAACATGCTAAGTGCCCAAAGTAGGAAATTACAAGGCTGATTTCTTGGAGGCTGGGAATATTTATTTCTGCAATTAAAGACTGGAGAGTGGTGATTACTGCTGCTGCTTATGTAAATTGTTTAGGTGTGATGAAGTGTCATTAGCGCTTTTAGGCCTGGGAGAATTTCATGGGGAGAGGGAAATGGATAATCAGAATGAAGCATCCTTTCCAACATCTCTTCCTACCACTCCACTTCTCAGAGGTATCTATATTACATAGTTTAGTAGATTACTCAACCTTTTGGAGAAGGTGCTTCTGTCAGAGACTGGAGCTTTAAATGAATGTCCTTCATCCTTTTACTTTCTAAGATGTTGCCTCGACTGAACAGTCTTCCTCAGTGATGGTGAGAAGCTGTGCCTACTCATAGACAGCTTGTGTGTGCTACATGAGATAGCAATTTCTGCTACTATGACCCATTCTCATACTAACGGAACTCTATTGCACTTCTTTTCAATGGGTAAAATAAAGCTCTAAATAGAAATGGAGGCCAAAAATGAAAACAGCAGAAGTGAGTCTATGCAGAAGTGTTCCTTCTACTTGGTGTTAGGAAATCTTTTACATGGAAAAAAAAAAAATTGACTAGATTTCTGTCTTGGAAGCCCCAGCTTCTTGCTATGAACACTCCTATCAGTTAACTGCTGTCTGCTCTCCATTTTAACTTCCTTCACCTTCATAGAGAAAGAACCAGTTTTTGTTTTTTGCAATATACCAAAAAGGAACCATTGATTAAATACTGAGTGCTACAGTGATGTAAGACTTCAGTACGTATTACAGCTGTTATTGTTTCCTAAACACTTTTTGTACATACAAACATGAGGTACAGCAGCCCTTTAGAACTCTTCCAGTGAAATTTTTGATAACTCAGGGTCTTCTCCAGATCAACATGCTTCCTGGGAATTTGGGTTACAAGTGAGCGTTTCCTAGGCTTGCGTAGCTGAGTCTTCCTTTGAAGTTGTTGATCTATGTATTCTTATTCTTGAGTCTGTAGACAGAAGTGCTGTAGGATGATTTAGTTGTATCAGAGAACTCTTTCTTGGTGAGGTATAAAGTAAGACTGGATCTCTTTTGATCCAAAAATATGCTACAGTATTTTTTGAAAAAGCAAGAGAATTCACTCTTAAAATTCCACTAAAATTGATTTTTGCTTCCTTAATGGGAAACTCTCCCTTTGTCCCACATTTTTGTTGGTCATGATGATTTTTTTTTCTTCTGTGTCTAAGTTATGATATAGTTTTGTGCACCATTTTTTTAGGCTCTCTGCTCATTTAGAAGGGCTAGAAGCTCAGTAATGTGTAAAAATTATACTGGATTTGTTTCTAGGGAGCAGCAGAGTTGTGGGCACACTTACAAACTGATGGAAAGCTTTTCACTGTCACATGGAATGTATTCCTCATATGACATTCCTCATATTTGAGTAATTTGACAGCAATGGCAATGACAAAGACCTTAAGAGCAAACTCCAGAGAGGAGAGGACAACACGTTCATTGTCATAGTTGTAGTAGTAGTATTTCTTCAATACTTATTTCAAGTAAGTCCCAGATCTTGTGTGAAGTCTTTATGTGGAATCATAAAGATTTCCATCAGAAATACCTATATAGTCACTTGCTAACAGAGAGGATGATTGGAGAAGGGGCAGCGAGGGGAGTCACACTCCTGCCCACTGCATAGGAATAATTTTAGTGTCTAAATTATCGTGGTAAAAAGTAGTTAGTAGATGTATTGCTATGTTATTTTTACTGAAATTCACTGTATCAATGAAAAGTATTTTGCCTAATTTTAATAATTTTATTTATTTTTATAGGGCTTGTAACACATGAATCGGGAAAGTTTTGCCTTGTTTTTCATGGATCTGAACAGTGCGTGTGTTGTTGTGTATGGGTATTAGAGTGTGTAGACCATTGTGCACACATCTGCATATGCGTGACTCCCCATGTGGTTACAAATTCTTCTCCAAGTGTCAAAGGCCTTAACAATTGGTTCTTCTTTGACTATTGCTCCTTTAACAGCTTGTCTCAGTGGCCTAATTGTGAGCGTTCTGATAAACCTTTCCAATCACTGTCTAAAAACTCAGATGGGAGTGGGAAATTATTTTCTATCATAGACTAAGTGTAGTTATTTATTACACTTAAATAGCAAAGTACTACCACTGCAAAGACCTAGAGTAAATTTCTTGGATTTAAATTTTTTTCAAGATCTATTCCATGTACATAGATTTACACCATGGGTTTACAGATCTTTTTTCAGGTATGTTTTTGATCATTTTTGTGTTAAATTGCTGTTCAGAATCAAGACAACCATGTGTGGCTTATACATGTTAAAATGTGGATACACTTTCCTGTCTATATTGCTTGAAAATGAGCTCTTCTACCATTCAGATGGCACAGATGAGCTGGGACGTTATCTCAGTTTTATAATATGAACTGTCAGGTATAGTATGATTGACATTTCTTTTTTTCAATCATTTTTACTGTTGCCAGATGTAAATCTAAGAAGTGATTATATCTTTTTCATTTTATTAGGAGTTGTATGAAAGCACTTCAGTATACCCGGGATTAACACGGCATAAAACCAGTTGTTCTTTAGATGCTTTTAATACACGCTGTTTTATCAAATCTGTGTTACTAGTGGTGTATCTCTAGTGACATAACAAAGAATGTGTGAAGAAGTAACATTAAAATAATTTGTCCTTAATTATCTAATAGTTATGCTACTAACTGCATGATGATGTTTTGTAGTAACGGTCTCTGTGGCTTGATTCAGTAAAGTGCAAATATCTGCTATACAGTGCTCAATAGATAAAACAAATATATGAGATGAATGTCCAAATGTCAGACAATAGTTCGACATATTTCTAGGGAGAAGTTTTTAGCAGAGTTGAATTAAAAATAGATTTGCTAGATGATAGTGTGTTGGAAGACTAAATCAGGTAAAGGGGTGCAGAAAGGAGAAAAGGCATATGGAATTTTTGCAGATATAACAAGTGGACAATGAGACTTGCATGATGATCAGTCAGAGGTAAAGGCTGATTTCTCTCTATCAAAATGAAAGTGTTTGACTTAGGGACGCACTTCTAAATGCCCTGATGTCACAGGCTGATATTGGAGACGGTACGTTGTTTGATCTGTTTCCCCCTGTTGCCTTTCTTACATTATTCTTTAGCATGGATTTATGGAATAGACTGTAAACAATTTTTCATACAAGGATGCAAAGAGGATGCAAAGAGGTGTTCAGAGATGCAGCGTACAATATTGCATGTTGTATTACATGTAATGATAGTACATGTATGTATGAGATGTGTATATATACATCTGTCATATATATGTGTATAACCCATATATAGGCATATATCATATGGGATATATAGCTATATGTAATCAGTTGCATTTTTGCAGACTGCTTCATACTGGTCTTGTCTACAGAAGAAAAAAAAAGGCAACATTGTACTACATGAACTCAGCATCACACTTTACTACTGTTTCTTTCTGTGACTTAAATTTTAAAAAAATGGTATTTCAGAAAGGAATCAGTGCATGTATTATAAATACAATGTATTTTTACAAAATAATTACAAGATTAAATATAGTCATGATTGATTTAACTCCTATGATAGATCTAACTAACTCCTTGTCAGTTTCGTTTCCTTTTTTTCTTTTTCAGTTTTATTTTTTGGGGGGTATCAATGTCAATGCAGATCTGCTGAAATAACATTACATTTGTTACAATCAAGAAAAACTCTTCAGTCTCATCTTAGAATGTTAGTGAGTTGAAAGCATTTTTGGTAGGATTTGTGACCATGCAATAATCCTAAATTAATAATCCAAGCATATATTTCCCTATTTCTCCTTAGCCCCACTGGTGGCTGTTGTAGGGACTTGTCTTTTGCTCAAGCTCTGTGTTTTGTTGTTTGAAAGGGGGATTAGTATCTTCATTAATAAATGTTGAGTATGCTAGTGATGTTCCCACGTTTTCATAGAATGCAGCAAGTGGGTTGCCTGATCTCTTTGCCTTTTTCCTAAACCCTTGCCATACTAACTGGGTATGATTCATATTGAAATCCAGCTGTGAATAGCACTTTATCCTCAGTTCCCATGGCAGTGCTGTGACTACACAACCAAATGCTGCCAGGTGCATTAGTTACACATTCCAAAAATTAAAACAAATTTGTGAACAGGGAAGAGAGAAAAAATAAATTTGGCACACATTTATTTAAAATATACTGAATTCAATCACAGGACAATAGTTTAAAGTCATGTACTTCTTGAATTCATTCATGAAACATCTTTTTCCCCAAATGGCATATAATAACACTGCAGATATATAATAAGCACAGACCTCTCAGTTTAACAAAACTCTCTATCATCTCAGTTTAACAAAACAAATGTTAACACAAATACTCGTTTCTAATTCAGAAAGCAAAGTTTAGTCATTAATATATGCCTCAATTAATATTTTGTTTTATTTACCCAATGTAGAAATTTTAAATTTAATGTTCTGTCTTTACTGTGGTTAAAAAGTCACCAAATCATTCCTTATGTCTCTGGATTATTAGGTGTAGTGGTTTTGGCGATGGAAGATTTAAAATTGTGTACCAGACATTACTCAAAAAGACTATATGTTGTTCTAATTGCAGAAGATGTTTTCCTCCTCAATACTTGATTAATTTGGGGAACTTTTGGAAACATGTTTTCTGAAAATTACAGTAATGTTCTGAAGCACAGTTAGCAAGTATGTGATGTACTTAGAGTGTATGTAAAGCAGTTCAATATTGGGATTACATACAAATTATAAAAATCTACAGGAATATAGATTTGTCTTTCCTACGTCTGCTTTTGGTAGTGTCTCACCTACACTATAATGCATGCATGCATCTGTTTGTACTGTGCACCTGCTGTTGGTCAACTCTGTGTTAACAGACGTGGTTCAGCTGTAAATAGGAGCTGATGGCCAGTCTGTTGATCAGGTAACCTCTTTTTTCCAGTTGCCTCTTATGGCACATCATGTCTGTGGTGAGGAGTGGCAGGTTTGGTTGATGGAATAAATTCATAGAATAGTTTGGGTTGGAAGGGAACTTAAAGATCATCTAGTTCCAACCCCCCTAATGTCCAATGTGTCCCAGACCAGGCTGCCCAAGGCCTCATCCAAACTGGCCTTTAACACCTCCAGGGATGGGGCAGCCACAGTTTCCCTGGGCAACCTGTGCCAGTTCCTCACCACTCATAGTGAAGAACTTCCTAATGTCTAATCTAAATCTGCACCTCTCCAGTTTATACCCATTTCCACTAGTCCTATCACTACAGGCCTTTGTAAACAGTCCCTCCCCAGCTTTCTTATAGGCCCCTTTCATGTGCTGGAAGGTCGCTATAACATCTCTTCAGAGCCTTCTCTTCTCCAGGCTCAACAAGCCCTATTCTCTCAGCCTGTCCTAGTATGGGAGGTGCTCCAGCCCTCTGATCATCTTTGTAGCCCTCCTCTGAACCCATTCCAACAGTTCCATATCCTTCTTAGGTTGAGGATTCCAGAACTGGACACAATGCTCCAGATCAGGTCTCACAAGAAAGGAACAGAGGGGCAGAATCACTTCCCTCGACCTGCTGGCCACGCTTCTTTTGATGCAGCCCAGGAGACGGTTGGCCTTCTGCGCTGTGATTGAACATTGCCAGCTCATGTCGAGCTTCTCATCAACCAGCACCCCAATGTCCTCTGCAGGGCTGCTTTCAATCATATCATCCTCCATCCTGTATTGAAATGGGGAATTGCCCTGACCCAGGTGTAGGACCCTGCACTTGGCCTTGTTGAACCTCATGAGGTTCTCAGAGGCCCACTTCTCCAGCCTGTCCAGGTCCCTCTGGGTGCCATCCCATCTGAGGCAAAGAATTTTTTAAGTCCCTCAGCCTTCTCGTCTGTTGATACAAGGTCACCATATTCAGCCATCAGTGGGGTTACATTCTCTTTAACCCTTCTCTTCTGATTGATGTACCTGTAGAAGCTCTTCTTGTTGATCTTCACTTTTCTTGACAAGTTCAGCTCCAGCTGCACCTTGGACTTCCTGACCTTATCTGTACATTAACCGGGCAACACCCCTATGCACTTCCTAGGTCACCTGCCCCTCCTTGCACTGCCTGTGCCGTTCCCTCTCATTCTTGAGTTTGACCAGCAGGTCTCGACTCAGCCACACTGGTCTCTTCCCTTTCCCACCTGATTTCCTCCACATGGGGACTGAGCGCTCATGTGCCTCATGGAAAGAATTCTTTCCATCTGCCAGCTCTGTTCTACTCCCTTATTCCTGTGGACCATGTCTCAGGGGGTCCTACCTACTAACTCCTTGAAGAGGTGGAAGTTTGCTTTCCTAAAGTTTAGGGTTCTTAATATACTCCTTGCCTGTCCCATATCCCTCCGGACCTTGAACTCCACCAGTGCATGATCACTGCAGCCCAGGCTGTCTCCAATCCTAATGTCACTGACAAGCTGACTTGTATTAGTGACCATCAGGTCCAGTATTGCATCCTCATGGATGAGGGTGTCTGTTGGCTGGATTAAGAAATTATAGAAGCAATGGCAGAGACAACAGCAACGTAAGGTGAAAGACTCAGTAGTAACATCAAGTTTTGTCCTTCTACTGGGCTTTTATCCAAATAAGCAAGTACTAGTTTCTCAGTAAGATGAGTAGACAGCACACGCCTGAACTGTTTTTAGTTCACAACAAACATGTCTGTCAATCTTGAGCATTCCAGATACTTTAGCATTCAGCCAGCTTCTCCAGTACCTTGTATAAGAAAACCAGCTTCCCTTGACCCAATTGAAACAACTTGAAATCTCTCCATTAAAAATATAAGACAAAAGAACAGCAACCCAAATAAATTTCTTTACAAATTACTTGTACAAACAATAGAATCTCAATGCAGAGACTTGAAACAGCTGTTTAGTGGCTGATGCAGAACTAATTTGAAACACTGAAGATTGAACATCCTTTCAAATTGCATCAGCAGTAACATGTACAAACAGGAGCACAAGGATCATCAAGCTTAGAATATATACTAAAATACCTCAGGTGATTCACTAAAATGCTTAAGGCCAAATGAATTCCATCTCCCAAGACTCTCTCTGAAGTTCATTGACTGCACTGTCTCATATTTTCTTTATATGGAAATTACCCAGAAGACCTATACACCTGGTACATATCAAAGATGCTTAATGTCACTAGGTTTAGAATTTAGAGGTTGTTTCATAATGTATAGAGATGTTGATACAGTCAGTGCCCAGTCAGATAACATTTTGATTAAAAGAACAACAAAAAAACCCACCCCAAACCCCAATCAAACTGCCAGAATTATACGCCGAGATAGTAGCATAACCTTATTCTAAAATGCACACCCATTTCTGCTGTACTTTCCAAAGTTCAAAATCAATAGACTTTATAGTGCCCATCTAGCCAAAGCTGGGAAAAGTAGACTTTAGAATTTGGAAGACTTCGGAAGACTCAATCTGACTGTGCATATCATCCCTGTATGTCTTATTACCAAGTAACCTTTTAATGAAGAACATTCATGGGACAAAAGGTTCTTTGCTGCATACATGCAGATTAACATAGGAAAAAGTGCTAATATGGACTAATAAGATTTTATTACCTGATAATTCACTATTTGTGGGAAGTAAATAGCATTTGTACTAACAATGTGTGCTAAACCTTCATTTAAAATTTAACATTTTTTCCTTTTTTTAATGTGCTATTTACATATAATAGAATTAATAAGGACTGAGGTTTTTAAAATGCATAGAACAATACTAACTTTCTAATTTGCAGACCCTAAACCTGTTCTGTGAGAGCTGTAACTTGCTGTAGACTAAACTTAAGACTACTTGCTTGCTTTCTTAGTAAGTTTTTGCAGATCTCTTGGAAATAGTCCTGTCTGAGAAAGGGGGAATTCAGCCTTCATTGTTTTCATTCATTTTAATTACATTATTACCATGCCTGCAAATAGTTCTAGGTGACTGGTATAGGTGAAGTTACAGGAGTGGCTGATGGTGATGAGCACTTTTGATGATTGAATGACCTCAGTGTTAAAACTGGGACATTAGATGCTTTTTTTATTTTTTTCATTATTTTTTTTAACACAATGTGACACAAAATGTGAGCTCAAAGATTTGAAAAACATTAAGAGTTTTATCTGTTCACTATGCTGAATCTTAGGTGACTGTCTTAGGTAATATTACACTGGCCCTGTCTTTAATGGAACTCTGTCCCAAGAGTGGGTAAAATAGTTATGTACTTGAATACTGAGTAGTACATTGATACGAACACTTAAAGAAAACCTTAATTCTAATGGAAATGTATTCGGACCGGAATCAGTAATTATTGATGATTATTATAAAAGTTTCAATTAAGCCTCATTAAACTGAAATGTAGCATTTTTCCTCAACTTTCTGCTGTTATAGCCCTTTAAAAAAATTCTATCAATCAATATAAATCTTTTTCATCAGTCATTGGGAATCCATATTCATAGAATCATAGAATCACTAGGCTGGAAAGGACCTACTGGATCATCAAGTCCAACCATTCCTAACAATGACTAAACCATATTATATATGTTTGCCTTAGATGTTTGGTTTTATTAATGATTTATTCATTGTGCCTACTGTGGTTTTACTCAAGATATCCTCGAACTTTTAAAAATTGCTTCCAGAAATGGAAATAAGATAAGAAGTTAGATCTTGTACAAATTCAAAATCTTTCCAACTGTACAATTAGGTGACATTGCATCTCATATTGTACCAGGTAATATGAATGTAGAATATTTGGATTACATTATTATCTTAGAATTTGTTTCTAACCAAACCCTTTAGATTTTTCTTGTGTGTGTTTTTGTTTTATCTTAATGAAGATGTTGATGTAATTTTGTAGTGTTTAAGACTTTCCTTTTAATATCTTGATTTTTACAAAGATGCAAAAATGGTTGCTTTTTACATACATAATGGAATCAGTAGCTCTTAGGAAAGGAAAAAAAGCTTCAATAATAAGTGAATATTCAATAAGAAATGTGTTAATATAAATTTGTGTTTTACGAGAGAAGAGAAATTCAGCAACTTTTATTTTACACTTTTTGTAAAAATCTGAGTTTCAGAATTGTTTCAGTTACACAGTTTGCATCCAATCCCCTTTGTGCATGAAATTAACTATGCTGTATGATGTGCTTATGTGATTATGAAAATTAAGAGCAGCATATAGTAGCAACTAAAACAGCTAGACAAAAACACATGGTAAGGTCTAAATGCAGAACTTGACATTTGTTGTAAACATTATTTAAACAGATAGATTATTCTTCCAGTATAGAATACATTCTAATCACTAAGTTGTTACATAATAATGAGTTTAGTCAAGGGTGAAAAAAGTGCATTGTCACTTTTATTTAAGCTTTCCAGTTATGGTAATATATTATATTGATAATGTTACCACCAACTCTGAAAGAAGCTGAATCAGGAAGTACAGTCTCTCTGTAATTAATTTGAAATTCAGGAAGCTTGATTGTGTGGAATATTCTAGATTGATTCTGAGCATTTAACTTTCATTTCACGACAGAAGTTTTTTTTGTTAAGAAGGAAGACTTACCCTATTTTACTGCCAGGGATCTTCACAGGTCAGCTTTTCTCAATGTTGACTTTAGGCATAAATAACATCATTGACTAAATAGAGGCATGTGTATAAGGCTTAACTTGCCAATTAGGGTTATAATATGACCTTTCCTAGGCTTGCTAATATGAAGACCATTTAGAATCATAAATTGCAACATTCTAAAGGGTGAAATGCTTTCACAACAACACAGAAAATGAAAGGCAAAGTCTTCAAGGGTTAAAAAAACCATATAGCCAAAAGATCATAGTGGTGATATTCTTTCACAGGTCATCTGTCATATCAGTAGAATGTTTCTAGTGCTGTTTAGAAAATCAAACATGTAATTGCATAGCTCCATAATGTGTTCATATAATCTAACTTTATCCTAATTAGTTTATTGCTTTTTCACATCTGCGTTTCGTTTTGTTTAACAAAAAAAAAAACCACAGTAATGGCAGTAATAGCAGAAGTCAATAATAACATCGGAATGGGTGGAAGATTATCCTGACCTCAGGCTACTTACAGGCAACATGAATTAACTATATCCATCCTCTTTATTTTTCTGCATCCCTTAAATCTCCAGGACCCATTGCTGTAGGGAAACACATCTGCTAGCTGTGTAATTTAGCAATCTCAGAACATTAGATTCAAACACCAACTTCTGTGTACTCTGTTTTCTCTTCTGATCATTTCTTGAGCTAGGTGTTTTCACAATAAACTGAAGCTTGCAGTTATTATAATAGTAGTCACTGAGTTATTGCTCTCAAGTGCAGCTGCAGAGGGTAGAGGCAAAGACACAGTTGTTAATTACTGAAAAGCAGGTGTGTTGTATAAACACAGCAAAAGTAGTGAGCATTTAGCAGTGCTGAGTTAGCCCCCATCCGATCATGTAATTATGTTCTCTTTGGTCATTGAGATGGCATCTCAAGGGTAACTCCTACCTCCTTTTATTCAAGCACAGACATATGTAGTCAGGGGTTTTGGCACACAAAGCCATTGTTGGGTTTCTTTGAATGGTTATGGGTTCTATACTTTTTCATACTGATCAGATGCAATGTTAGTGGTTTGTAGGATAACTGTGCATTGATCATGTAAACATTTTGGGAGGAATACACAAGATGAAGAAGTACAATGTTTGCAGAAATGTTGCCTTAGACAATGTTGGGCAATGTGCTGCTGTCCTAAAATAGAGATCTGAAGCAACAACAACACCTACTTCTTCCAAACTATTTCCTCTCTTGTTACAACTTTATATATGTATAGCAATTACTGTTCACTCTGGTTACCTTTGGTGTGGTACGTGCATAGTTTTCATGGCTTTTGAAACTGCTAGCTGTGCTTGGATCGCTGGCTCCAGCTCCTGACTTTAGTTATTTGCATGTCAGTGTAATGTTGGTATGTAGAACTTAATAAAATATAAGTAAGTAAAATATCTAATATCTGTGATTGGGTACAGACATATAGACTATCTTGGCAAGCAAAATTTGAAAGAAATTGTTGAGTGATTTTGATTTAAAAACTGGTAATACTCTTGTATCCAGACAAGGACTAGGGTCTGTCAGGTACTGTACAAAAACAGGGTAACAGTATATTCTCTGATACAAAGAGTGTACCTTGGTCTTTGGATGGACAGGCTACAGATGAGCACACAAAGAAAACGAGACTTTGGTCACTATGAAAAGGAATAAATCATAACAAAAATAAAATATTGTTACATTGCAAAATGAAGTTAAATAAAATACAAGTAAAAAAAAAAATAGAAAAGAAGGAACAGAGGTAGTGAGTTACACCTGCAGGGAAGTTCTGTCTGTAGGAGACAGTAGATGACCCTCCAACCAAAATGAAAAAACAAACCCAAACTTGAATATCTTGTAGATAGACATTTGTGATTAGTACCACAAATGTATCAGAAACGTGAATTTTCTTGATTGAAGGGATGGTAACTGGAGGAGGGATGAGTTGTAACAGACTTAGTTATTTGATAAGATATGAAGGAAAAGGGAAAAGACTAAGGTGCAATTATCCTACAGAGATGCATTTTTTTTTTTGTATAACAAGAAGGATAGCATTACCATAATGAGAATAAAAAAGAGAGGAAGTATGGGGGTAGACTTTACTAGGGAGACTTAAGAATCCTTCTGTTCAGTCACTGTGAGTATACATTAATATAGTGAATATTCACAAGGAATGACTGTAAAGAGAGAGAGGCTGAGACATCAATTCATATACATTTCTCCTTTAGCTCTACTGAGGCTGTAAAAAACAGTAAGAAAAACTATCTTCCTGTCTGTTGTTGCTTGAGGTCATAAAAAATTCAAAACAGCTATAAGAAATGGCAGTTTTTTTAATTCATTTTGACATGCATATCTTGCCAAAATTCAAAGTCTAAAAGGCGTTTAGATAAAAAAATTACAAATAAATAGGTGTTTTATTTGTGGAAAAGCCCATAGCATTGCATGGGGTTGTTGTGGCCCCTGTGGAGGACACAACACTTTGCCTTGTTAAACCCCATACAGTTGACCTCGGCCCGTTGATCCAGCTTGTGCAGATATCTCTGTAGAGCCTTCCTACCCAGTCTGGTGTCATCTACAAGCTTACTGAGGGTGCACATGATCCCATCATTCAAATAATTGATAAAGATATTTAACAGAGCTGGCCCCAATTCTGAGCCCTGAGGAACACCACATCTAACTGGTCTCCAACTAGATTTAAGTCCACTCACCACAACTCTTTGCATCTAAACATCCAGTTAGCCTCTTATCCATGAAGAGTACACCTATCCAAGTCTTGAGCTGCCGGTTTTTTTCCAGGAGGATGCTGTGGGAAACGGTGCAAAGTTTTTACTAAAGTCCAGATGCACACCTACAGCATTTTCTTTACCCACTAAGTAGGTCACTTTGCCAGAATGCGAAGAATTCTATGGATGAAAAAATCTTTGTCTCTTAGGCTGTTTGATATGAATCCATTTTAGGACAACTACTTTAATAATTCTGTTGAGAAATGCCTGAAATCATATTCTTGAGTGGTATAGCCATTTTCTACCATTGTTAGGAAATAATATGTTCTTTTCTATAGAAAAGGAGAAAAGGAAAGAGATTCTGCAAACCTTCAGATTCTGAAATACTTTGAGGTGAGGTATGATCTACTCTCTCTGCATGTCTTCAGTGTACCCTGTTCAGAGACTTGTCTTGCAATAACCTGTTACAACAGGGAGAAGGTTTAAAGTGGTTGAAATTTCTTCTTGATTTGAGAAAATATGTTTCGCCTTTGTTATTTTTCTAATTCTTTATAGAAACAACCTTAGTTCCTGGACCTGGAGGTGTAAGGGTTTTTACTTAAGAGAAAATGACAGCTGTGGCTTTGGCAAATTATCCTCTGGAACCACTGAGTTGCCTCATAACTCTGATACATAATTCTAGAATCTCATGTTTTCAGTAGAGCATCTTTCTGTTTGCCTTTTCCTTGTGATGGCAAAAGGTAAGAGATGAATAACTTCAGGGGAAAAGGTGAGTTAACCTGCATGGAACAGTCTGTTAACAGCTTACCCGTTACCACTGACTGATGTGGTGATTCTAACAGTGTTTATTTACCCAGCTTTGTATTTTGAGAGGCACAAGACTTTTGCAGATGTATAACCTCTGAGACAGTCAGCTGGCAAAAAACCCTTTAGTTCCGAGTTAGAAGGAGGAATTTAGGAATAGCACTGCAGCTTGTTTATAGGCCAAAGCCTCCAAATCAAATTTACAGTCTCAGCTGGATTTCTGTCACTGAGAGAACTGTGCTCAAGTAGCAGGAAGGGCATTCTTGACCATTGTGTGTTTATGAAGAATATAGAATCATAGAATGAATCACAGAATGGTTTGGTTGGAAGGGACCTTAAAGATCACTCAGTTCCAACCTCCCTGTTGTGGGCAAGGACATGTCCCACTAGATCAGGCTGCACAAGGCCCCATCCCACCTAGGCCTGAACACTTCCATAGAGGGGGCACACACAACTTTCCTGGGCAACCTGTTCTGTGCCTTCCACCCTCATTGTGAAGAATTTCTTCCTAATGTCTAATCTAAATCTTCACTCTTCCAATTTAAAACCATTCCCTCTCATCCTATCACTGCATGCCCTTCTAAAAAGTCCCTCCCCATCTTTCTTGTATGCCCCCTTCAGGTACTGGAAGGTCCTATGCAGTTGCCTCTTGCTCTTCAATTTGACCAGCAGGTCTCGACTCAGCCATGCTGGTGTCTTCCCTTCTCTGCCTGATTTCCCACATCTGGGGACTGCACGTTCTTTGCTTTATGGAAATCATCCTTAAATACTCGCCAGCTATGTTCTCCTCCCTTGTCACTGAGGACCATATCACAGGGGGTCCTACTGACTAACTCCTTGTAGTGTTGGAAGTTTGCTTTCCTAAAGTTTAGGGTCCTTACTGCTTGCCTGTCCCATATCCCTTAGGACCTTGAACTCCACCGATGCATGAGCCCAGTCTGCCTCAGATCTTGATGTTACTGATGGACTCCCTTGTATTGCTGATCATCGGATCCAGTACTGCATCCCCTTAGGCGGAGGTGTCTATTAGCTGGGTTAAGAAATTATTTTCGTTGCACTCTAAGTCTCCTAGGTTGCTTAAAGCTTGCCATGCTACTTTTCCAGCAGATGTCAGGGTAGTTGAAGTCCCCTGGTATGATGAGAGCTTCTGAGTGTAAAGCCTCCTGTAGCTGGAGGAAGAAAGCTTCATCAGTAGGCTCCCCTTGATCAGGTGGCCTGTAGTATACACCAACCACAAGGTTCCTTTGATGCCTCAATCTTTTATTTTCACCCATAAGCTTTCGAGATGTTTGTGGCTCTTCTTCAGGGACAGCTCTTCATACCTTTCTTGATATAGAGGGCAATGCCTCCACCCTTCCTTCCTGGTTTGTCCCTTCTGAAGAGCCTGTAGCCACCGATAGCCACACTCCACACATGGGGTTTGCCACACCAAGTTTCAGTAACGGCAATCGGGTCAAGCTTTCTAGCAGCATAGTAGCTTCCAACTCCTCCTGTTTGTTGCCCAGGCTGTGTGCATTTTTGTACAGGCAATTCATCTGTGCTGTTGGCTGCATTGCCTTCTTAGCCGAACACCCCTTATTTTCCTTAAGGTATTCCATGGAAGTTTCCTTGCTGGCTCCTACTACGTCAGGAGCCTCCCGAGCATCTCCACAAGACTTCTGCTGTGTTTCAGCATCCCCAGCTTGCCCCAGGACAAGAAGTAGAGGGTCCATACTAGTACCCTGTCCCTCTAACCGTACTGTGTGTTCATGCAGCTTATCATAGACAAGCCTGATAGTATCCTCCCCCCTTACCCTTTCACATCTAGTTTTAAGTCCTGACAATGAGCCCTGCAAGCTCCTGAGCGAAGACTCTGCTTCCTGTTTGAGAAAGGTGGCTCCTGTTTGATGTCTGTTAACCTGGTGCTGTGTAGGCCATCCCATTGTCAAAACACCCAAATTTGTTATGGTGACACCAGCCACGGAGCCATGTATTAATGGACTGGAGCTGACCCATCTGTTCCTTCCAATGTCACTGGCCATAACTGGAGGGAGGGAGGAAGGGAAAAATCACCCAGGCCCTACATTCCATCATGAGCTATCCCAAGGCCCGGAAGTCTCCTTTGATCACCCTTGGGCTATGTACCGCAGCTTCACTACCTCCCATGTAGAAGAGCGGTAACAGGTAGTATTCCGAGAGCCTTACCAGACTGGAGAGTTTCCTAGTGATATCCCTAACATGGGAGGCAGCAGACTTCCTTATGAGTAGAGTTTGCTTGATGCATCAGACCCTCTGTTCCCCTCAGCAGGAAGTCTCCTACAACTATGATTCACCTTTTCTTCCTTGTGGCTGTTGTAGTAATACAGGGAGGGTGTCATTCATGCCTTGGCTCCTCCTCTGGTGTAGATGGATCAGCACCCACAGTGTGTTCTGGTTGGTCCTCCACAGCTAGAGCCTCATATCTATCGTGGAGAGGAAGTGTGGCCAAGGAGGAGGTTTGTTTGCTACCCTATTTGTGGACTTGGTTCCACTCATTACTTCCATTTAAGTCCCTGCCTACATCCTGGTGGGGAAGGACACTAAGTCCCTTTGATCAGGGGCTTTTACTGTTCATTCTGTTCATGTCTCTGTTCATGTTTCAGAGAGCTTAGGGTGTGGTTTCACCAGTCTATTTCTTGCTCAGATTCTCTGATGCGCCTTAGCCTACTTACTTCCTTTATAAGGTGTCAAAAGCAAATGTAAGCAAGTCTCTGACTTATGGGCATATCAGTGTTTTTAATATGCTTCTCCTTGCTATATGAGATGGTTATGTGGTTTTGCTTGTGGATAGTAGAGATCAAGGGTGGCGTTAAGGTTAAATGACTTGTGTTCATGCCTGCACAGGGTGTAAAACTGTATCCAAGCTAGAACAGGGGCAATTAGGGTCCATTAGGGCAGAACTAGACCTAACTGATATACTTTCCCTCTCTGTGAGTGTGTGGTAGTTCACTTCTGCAGTTTATAGAAATGTTTGTGCTAAAAGATTTGCCAGAAAGCTTGGTTATACCCTTATCACTATGGCTTTAACTAGCAAATCCTCTTTTCTTGGACTATGTGTTAAGTAGGTCTGAAGAAAAACACAAAACATTTCATGAAAGACAGCGTCTTGCTCAGCTGCTGAGAGGTAATTTTTATAGCGGTAATTCTTCCAGGCATGGGATGCCACTTGTATTATCAAATTCAACATTAGAAATGGAGATCCTAACAAAGAAGGTGTAATATTGAAGTCAGCATTCTTTCTTTGGGACCATTGTTAATAGTAAGTTATTATATTAATATAGTGATGTCTTGCATTGCACAAGAAACTTATCTACAGTTCTCAGGCAAAGATTTCTAAATTTGAAAAGCTATAGATGAAATATTCAGTGAAAGCCTCTAAGAATCCCTACTCTGAGCTTTCACTTGCAGATAGAATTTAAGTGACCTAATAAAGCCTGAAAGCGGTGCGGTGTCATTTATTTGGCTGCCTGTGTGCTTCCAACAAATGTTTCAAAATGCTGTAATTTTTTTTGCTGTGGGAGTCTTAGCTCCATGGTAACCATATCCAGTTTAACTCTTAAGGAATCTTGTCATTGCAGAGCAACCCTTTTATCTAATGATTAAATCTGTTCCAGTCTCCTTTTAACAGTCTGCCTTTCCTTTCCACCTCTTCCCCTAAGCAAGGTTTTGTCAAGTGTAAATGCAATCAATCCTCTCATTTATGATGCAATCACTTCAGAATAATTCTTTATGTTTTCTTCCTGAATAAGCGGAGAAAAACAGGGTAGGGACAAAGGAAAGCTAAGATGATGAGTCAGACTAGTCTCACAATTTGCAGGAACAGTACC
Source organism: Cuculus canorus (assembly GCF_017976375.1). NCBI lineage: Eukaryota > Metazoa > Chordata > Aves > Cuculiformes > Cuculidae > Cuculus > Cuculus canorus. Next base: position 59,154,983 of record NC_071405.1, on the reverse strand, counting down.
ATTGCCAGGTTTGAAGTTCAGGATGTGGGAAACAAAGTATCTTGAATTTGGGAATATTATTGTATGAAATGCTGTTGAAATAATTGTGACCTTTAGAAAAGAAACAGTGCTGTGACAGAATTAATTGCAAGTTACACAGCAGTGCATTTAATTCTGTTTCATACCAGAAGATAAAATTTGAAGGTGAGAGGTGAGAAATTCCTTTCTAAATTTCTAGAGAATCCTATGGAATAAAAGTCTCATGTTCAGAAAGAATTAGACACGCTAGAGGATATAGGGTTTATAATAAGAAATGAACAAGGGTTTTGCAAGGAATTCTGAACCCTAATACATGAGAAATAAATAACCTCTGTACATTCAAAGATTTAGGAGGAGATTTGAAGAAGAATGTCTTAAGATAACTGTCCTTTTTCAGATTCTCATGGTAATTTTTGTAGTGTACAAGGAGGGGGAAGGCTAGTTGTGAGTGTTTGCTACTTCCCTCAAACCAACAACGTTCACTATAAATTACAGTGACGTGTCAGTAGTTAGACCACCAGTCTGACTGCTTCTGAAATTACTTGATCCAAAACCCTAATGATATATTTTTTTTGTGGGTTGCAGTTATTTTCAGTCAACTCTCTGCGTATAACCAAGGACTGAGGTGTGGTGTATACTCCGCAGTATTTCCTATAACACCCTCCCCAACTGCCCCGCCAAGCAGATACCATTTGACAATCTACAAGGGCATTAAATTTCACTGATATTAGTCCTTGTGCCTACACTTTAATTTTGCTATCATTGTACTATTGCTTAGGCATTATAATGAAGCCATACTGAAAAACTGACAGCTTGGCTGAGACCTTCAAGTCATTCTATGTTGAAATTAATCTGTATGCTGATAGGAATCACAATAGATGGAATTTTTTTTATTCTTTTATTTTTTTGTTGTTGTTATTCAATATTGCTGTTTGTTAGTAGAAGACATGACTATAAAAATTTAGCACATCTTGGAAACTATTCACATCTTATTACAGCTAAAATTGTTTTGTTATTTGTTTGTATCGCCAGGCGCTTTAGTGGTACTGCATGTAGTACTCTGCATACAGCATTTTTAAAGAATGTCCAACTTCTGTGGATCTGAATTTTACTAAACCAAAGATTTATTTCTCTTAATCGTTATATATGTCCCATGTTTCTTATGAAATGCTGTCAGAGAGCATGGATCCCCCTACTAGCTGAAACTCTAAGCTAGGAAAACATTAAATGAATGATAGCACCAACCATTTTGTTAGTAAAGTCCAACCTATTTCAAGTACTACCAGACAAGATGCATGAACTGATGAGCAGAATAGGATTCTCCACTCACTTAAATTGCCAGAAATAACACATTTGAGGGAAGTTGTTGTTACAGCCCTAGAACCATGTATATGTATTTTCAACACTTAACGTGTAAATTCCATTTATTTTGTACTCTCTATGGACATCACTGACCAAAAATGTGCACATTAACTTCACAGAATCATCCCATACCTTTTTTTCCCCCTGAAATATTTTTTTAATCTCACATTTCAAATCCCTGCTGTCTTATACTAACTAAAATATTTTTTGTGCTAAATACTCAGAACGTACTTTCCTCTCTAAACTGGCAAAAGGCAGAGTTTTATAGGCTGGTAGTAATGGGGAAGGGTCTGTTGTCAGGTGACTGAACAGATCTGTATTTTTTTTTGTGTGCTAAATTATTTTTTAAGATGTCCTTTCAGACCTCTTCAAAAACTTATTATTTGGATTAAAATCTCAGTGTGACATGAAAAATCAACTTACTATGTAAATCTATCCCTGCCTCCTTTAGTCAACCTTACTGTTATTTCTACTGGTGATACAAATTAATCTGAATTTGAATTTTTAATTTCCTTTATATTTTTTGGTGTAAACTTTGGCTAAGCAGAGCTCATTGACTAAAAATGAACATAATCTGAAATAGCTGCTGTGCCACTGTGATTAGTCTTCATTCATTTTTTAACTGAGGGTAGTGATGAGTTCTTCTTGTCTTAATGTGTTTGATATCACGTTACTACTACTGTTCAATGAGACAAATTACATTTAGTAAATATTTTCAGGCATACAGGGAGAAAATGGAGACCAACAGTTTTATTATCTCCCTTTTTTTAGGGTACTAACAAGACTACTTGTTTGTATCACAAAATTGGGTGTCTGTTATATTGGCATTGTAAAATAAATGATAAAGGAACATCTAATTTATTGCAGGATTTTCTTAAGTTTGGTGAACTAAGGATTATATTTCAAATTAAAATTACTAAAGACTCAAAGAAAAGGAGAGAAGAAAAGCAGAATACTGTCTTCTGAGTAATAATTTTTTAATTTCCTTTAAAAAATGCCAAGCATGCCTTTAAGAATTTCTGCTTAAATAAGACAGTCCTGCTCAATATTTTTCTTTTACAATAATTGAAGGATTGAGTAAATATTCTATCTAGCTACATCTCCGTTTCTATAGAATGGAGTAGAATTAGGTGATTTCTTCTTCTGTCTCTGTTGACCCATATTCCACAAGAGATTTGCAAGTGGTATCACTTTCTGCCTCAACATCAATTCACCAATTTCCTAATTCAGAACAGCAAATTCACTTCACTTATCTGTATTTTGTTAGCTGCTTATTTTTTTTCAAATTTTTGGGTTTTTTTCCTGTGTAATGGTATCAAACTGCTAAAGCCTTGGACCAATATTTCTTTATGTTTACTGTGGTAGAATCTCAGACTACAAAGGCAGTCTTAACACAAAAAGTCAATAATCTTTCACATCTGTCTGGTAAACAGTTCTTATAACATTAAATAACATCACATGATAAAATTCAATATTTTGCAAATTGCATTGTTATCTTGATTATTGGATTGATTGTCATGAATATTTATTATCAGTTTTGTGCTTTATTTATTTATTCTTATTAGTTTTCTGTGAAAGCCAAGAAGAAACTGAGGTCTAGGAAATACATTACTTAGAAGGTAGGAAGCAGAAAAGAGTAGAACAATATCGTGCTCAACTAGTTACAACAGGAAAAAAAGCTGTAGTAGTAAAAAGCATAAAATAATAAAAAAGTCGTTACTGAAATAAAAACATTGGAAATAAAGTATGGGATTAGCACTCAAAGTGTGGAGGGACACAGAATTACATACTTTCTGTACAAAAAAGCAGAGAAGTGCCAGTTGAGTCACTGAATTTGTGCTCTTAGACAAATAAAAGAAATTTAAGATATATTGTGAAGTCTCTCTGCCAGGAATAACACAAACAGAAGCTTATAGAAACGAGAGATGCAAAAGTCTCTTTGAATGCAAACCAGTACAGGCCTCTATCATTGCCAAGTTTATTGGTCATATTGGGAACAGCCAACTCAGTTCTGAGAAGCTGAGGTTGAAATGTATAATCAAAACCCTGAAAGGAAGCATTTTATTTGGGAGATGGGCTTTATTTTAAGTTATTAGTATATGTTATCCAGGGTGAAATCCATCTTGGGACAAAGTGTTTTATACTTTTATTTTTTTTTAAATGAAGGAAGGCTATCCTGTGAACAGCTGATTTGGTTTATCTGACTGTCTTGAGATTTGTGAAATATATGTTTTTCCCAGATGTGGAGTTTAGATTAGGCTTATGTGAAAAAGTGAACTGTGAATCTTTATATTAATAATCATATAATGTTCACTATAACTACATGTAGAATGCTTGAAGTGTAGATTGTAGTTTTGCTGATGGTGTAATCTCTCTGAAGCATGCTATACTACTTCAGGTGTTTAGATAAAAGTATAATAAGAGCTCTTAAAAAACTTCAAGCTTAGCAAACCTAACTGTTAGTTTGTCATTATGGTTCTAAACTATCTCCAGTTACTGCAATAAACTTAAAAACAAAACCTGTTTTAGAAATTTGAGTCACTTATTTATATAAATGTCATATAATCACCATGAATTTATAGTTGTAGCTGTAGCGAATGGCTTTTTAGTTACTTAGATATTTTTCTCTTTTGTCAACGAGAGTTATTCCTTTAATTTAAAATTAGTTTTGTTCAGAGTTAGTAAATAATTATGGAATTATTATATTCAGAAAGTATTCTGTCACAACTCTTGTAGCATGCAGCAGAACCATCGAAGAAGTTTTTATACTTGACTTTAAACAAGTGACAAGCCAGTCATGCGAAAAGAAACCTGATGTCCCAGCTACTATGACATGGAATTGGAAAGTTCAGCAAATGTCTGTAAGGGAGTTTTCTCAGGCTTTCATTAGAAGATTAGTCCAGATCTTTCCAACAGTCACAGCTGTGTGTTGCTTATGTTGATTTTACATGTTAATCCATGTGCAACCTTAATGGAATTTACAAAAGTATTTACGTATTCTTATTTTCTGGATGACCACGTAACTCTTCAAATTTTTAGTTGTATAAAAAATAGTTCATTTAATTGACTTAGTAAAGTATACTGCTTTTTGAGTTGCAGTTGCCTGAAAAGCTTTTGCAGCGATGTTATATTAACAATGCTTATTTTCTGCAGTAAAAATCCATTATTTGTACTTTCCTATATAATTTGGACCTTCATGCACAGAACTGCTTCTTTCTGAACTTTGTTCTAATCTCTCTTGCTGGCTTATAAAAAATATTGCTAATAAAATTAGTTTGATATGAAAATAATGTAACAGTTTATTGGTTAATGGATAGCCCAGGTATTCTTGTATAATCACAAATGCTTGAAGACCTTGCTTATATATGCTGTATAGTATTTCCACTAAGGGTAGGGGAAAGCCTCAATTTTGCACCAAATGATAATCATCAAGCTTGTGATTCATTTCACTCTAAGTTAGCAATACCTGTCCGTCACCATATGATAAAGATCCATGATGTCAGGTCATCGTATACCATAGTGTTTCATAGTGTTTCAACTCAGCTATGGAGAAAATATTAAGAATTAGGAGGTTCTAATATAATGATTTCTTTAAAATATTCCCTGGTTATATTGGTGGTTACAAATCAAATCTGCTTTTTTTCAGATAGCTGGATTTGTTAACAATTTCAAAAATTAAGATTTCAGTGCAGGCTATTTGTACAATTGTGTATAATCTGAAGTGTATAGCAGACTTCCTCAATTATTATCTCAATTAAATTTTTTATGAGTCTACTGATAATCAATAGAAAGCACTTATACTATATATAAGCTCTAGTCTTCACTATTTCGTGTGATTTGCGGAAAAAAGTGAATGATATTTTGGGACCTTACTTTAATTTTTTCAATCAGTTGATCTAATGCTTCTAGGACAGAATTTTGATACTGCCCTTGCAATGGTTTTCTGTTGTATTTCAGTAGTCTTTTCAGTTAGGAAGGTATTGCATATGATGTACTGGAATACAAGAGAAGCAATTTATAATGTGTGTACCAGAAGGTATTAGGAAAGGTTAGTAGTTTTCTTATGTCTAAAATTAATGCACAGAGTCTTGCAAATATGCTGGAAGATTTCTCAGGCCTAAGTTCTTATATGTGATTAAAAAAGTAAACATGCTATCTGATTTATTTTATAGCTGCTCCAAGTGCTTACGTTTTCTGTTGTATTTCATAGACTGGAAATGAGATCTCAATATTATCTCAGTTATTTGTGCACTGGATATGCACAGAACAAAAAAAGCTCAGAGATACTAGCACTTCAATTTTAGCAGAATCCATTACTTGTCCTATATTTTTAGTGAAATAACTACTTGAGAATACTTTTGTTTGATCACGGTGTGCTTTGTGGCCTGTCAGGCTGCATTATTTGCTTTTCTGTTTCTTTTTTATTTCTGATAAATTGAGATGACATTTCATATTTTTCTTTGGTTTTCTTTGAATGGAAGAATCACAGACTGTTGATGCAGGAACTAGTATCTTAGTAAAGAAAGAGAAAGGACAGACAGGTAGGAAGTACCAGTGCAAAAAGTGACTGCGAGGAAGGACATCGTTACGTAGCTTTTGAGATACAAAAAAGAAGAGTATTGCTGTCTTACAAATAGATCATATTCACTCATTTGTGCTTCCCATACAGAACTGCAGAGTTAAGAACGGTAGAAAGAGGGATCCTACTAAGTGGTAAGGGACTATATAATAAGGTAGAAGGAGGCACAGTGACAGAGAAGTAGAGAAAACCGGGACATTTTGTTCCTCTTGGCATGTGGGCTGGAGAAAGGGGCATGGAGCAGATGGTAAAAAGCCATTGTCACTGACCTGCTTTGTCACTGGGGCTGGGAGATCAAAGAACCCCCCACTGTAGGAAAGGATCAGATTTGATACCATCTAAGGAACCTGAAGGTGCACAAGTCCATGGGACCTGACGAGATGTATCCGTGGATCCTGAGGGAATGGGCGGATGAAGTTGCTAAGCCATTATCCATAACAATTGAGAAGTTATGGCACTCCAGTGAAGTTTCCACTAACTGGAAAAGGGGAAACACAACTCTCAGTTTTACAAAAAGGTAATAAGGAAGACCTGGGGAGCTACAGGCCGGTCAGTCTCACCTCAGTGCCTGGCAAGATCAAGGAGCAGATCCTCCTGGAAACTGCTGAGGCACACGGAAAGTGAGGAAGTAGTTGGGCATTTGGTATGCTTGTGCGCATCAGAAGTAGCTGGAACTCTCCTTTATCTGATACAGAAACATCAGGTGTGGGGTTGCAAAAGCAGACAGAATACACAAGCAGTTGTAAGACTGACGTGGGAAATGAAGAGTGAAGAAAATCAATATATGACAAAGACTCAGGTGAGAGATGAAAAAAAAGAACAGACATGAGAGACACAAAACTGCAAAAGAGGAACTGACAGATAGGAAAGGGACATTCAACTTTTTAAAAGCTTAATTTTAGGATCTTCATGTAGAAGAAAAACTATTAAATCTGAATTTGTTACAAGTTTTCTGATTATGTATAGAGTACAATTTATAATAATCTAGTGTCAGGTAGGTTGCTGTGAATCTTTCCAGGCACCATTTGAGTTCCTATTAAAGCAAAGACCATGGAAAAATGATTGGTATAGGCCTTATGTTGATATTCTGTGAACTTTGTAACTAGCGATGCAACCTTTTGAAAGAAAAAATATTGCTGAAGTTAGTAGTGATGCAGAAAGCTTCATCTAGAAATAGGAAGGTGGTTTGGGAGTTCTATTGTTCACATAACTATATGTCCTTGAGTGTATATGGTTGAAAATAGAAGAACAGAATAATTGTATTGGAGCTTAAGTTGTCTTTGCTCCCTACACTAATGAATAGATACGGAACCAAGAATGTACATTTGAAAGTTTGGATAAGTTTGAGTGTGTAGGTTATAGGTTTTCTATTATTCTAGCCAATTTTAGCTTGAACTAATAAAACTCTGCTCTGTTGAAGAAGGAGGAGAGGGTGTGAGAAAACTCGAATATGGCAGAAAACCCTTTTCCAGACTGACTTCAACATGAAACACTCAACAGTTAACATCATTATTTTCATACCTGCCTTTCTGAAAGTATACATACTCTTTTCATACTTTAGCATATCACCTTAGCAGTGGACAAAAAATTAAACTTCAGAGAGGTCTGAAATATTTATCTGTACATGGAACACACAATCTTATCTGAAATAGCTTTTTCTTTCTAACTATTATTTGGCCTAGAGAAGAGGAGGCTGAGAGGAGACCTTATCACTGTCTACAACTACCTGACAGGAGGTTATAGAGCGGTGGCTGTTGGTCTCTGCCCAAGTGATAGGTGATAGGATGAGAGGCAATGGCTTCAAGCTGCTCCAGGGAAGGTTCAGATTGAACATTAGAAAAAACTTCTTCACTGAAAGCACTGGAACAGGCTTCCCAGGGAGGCGATTGAGTCACCATCCCTGGAGGTATCTGAAAAGACGAGTGGATGAAGTGCTCAAGGATATGATTTAGTAGTGGACAGGTACAGTTGGAGTTGAAGATCTCAAAGGTCTTTTCCAGCCTAAGGATTCCATGACTCTATGATAACTAAAATCCTGTCAGTACCCTCATCTGAACATTTCAAAAAAAAAATTGAGAGTAGTGTCTTTTAGTGCAACTGCTTTTTCCACAGTAGAAGTGTATGCAATTTACTTGCATATGTCTACAAACAATACATTATCTGACTGCATTAATGAACTATAGCTGCCCATAAGGAATGAGATCTTGTAATTCCTGTTTTGCTTAGAAAAACTTTTAGTGGGAGACATTCCAGTTATGTCTCACTTAATCATACAGTGGATTTAAATACTAACTTATTGCCTCTCCATAAAATCTGGTTTTATAAGTAACAGTATTTTGAAAATGCTTATATATGTTTGTATATTCATATTTATTATCAGATACAGCTTTAACTAAAGTCTATTTCTTTTGTGTTCTGTGAAAGTGCAGAGAAGTAGTCATTAAAGATGGTTAGTATGTTTGTAATCTTTTTCATGAATGACAGTGTTGAAAGGCTAATTTATTTAATTCATTTCTCAAAAGTGTCACTTCACCACTATATACTTATTATGTATTTTTCTGTTGTGTTTGTGGTTCATTTATTTGGTTGCTTGTCCCTGTGAAGGAAGTATTATTCCTAGCAATTAACTCAGACTTTTCCTTAGCATTTTATGGTAACAACCACCCTCAAGGCATTTCATACTCATATAAAGTTTATCTAGAATTTATATGAAGACAAATAGGTTCAATTCTGTCCTTTTATCGCGGCTTTAAAGCAGTTCTGGTGGACGTTGAGAAAAATATTTTGTAAGGCAGAGTGCATTATTCACCACAGAGCAAGAATAATGCGGCTTGGTGGCATTATGTCAAATATTTTTTACCATGCTAATATCACTGTAGTATCTTCTGAGACTTTAGAAAGAATATTTTCTAACATAGTTTTGGGGTTGTGTATGTTTTCATTGTTTGTTTTAACACTTTAAACACCTAGCGATTGTAATGCAGTCATGGTTATAATGTTGGCTGCCAAGAATAGCAGGGCTATGGCTACTTGCCAAGTATTTCCTGTCTCTTGCTTGTGATACTGTAAGTCTTTTGGAATGTCTTCTGTATTGTAAATAATAGTAGAATAATCTAATTAATTGATTTAATAATCTAATCTAGTCAAATACTTTTTTGCATGTGCTGTACACAGTGAGAGACTTTTCTCTGACTAGTTTTTTAGTATCAGCCAAGATTTTCACTTTTAGGAAGAATTACAGAGCAGATCTCTGAAGTGCTTGTGTTAAGAACAGTAGATGTATAGCTTCTGTTTTCTATGGGATATGATGTAAAACAAGTTTTGTAGCTTCTAGGTGATTTGCAGGATTTGATCTTTGCATTTGTTCTCTGAGTGACAATTCATATTTCTTACCGTAGGCCAGTTGACTAAAAGTCAAGAAACTTCAATCTAAAAATATTTGGATTCTCTGCGGTAGTTTAGATTGGTATTTCATCTTTTACTTTTGTTTTCATATTAGATTGAAACATCAATGTTAAACAACTAACATGAAATTTTGAATCTATTTCAAGATAAACTAAGAACATCCCGGGTCCCAATATTATATTCAAGTCAAGCTTATCCTTAGATTAAAAAGCATCTTACATATTTCACTATATGGACTGAACTCCAAGTGTTTTCTGTCCAGAAGATTCCATCCCCGATCCTTCTTCAAAATAATATTAATAGTAGAAAGTAGTGTGGCTCCTTTTTTTTCTACAAGTGGGTCAGAGGTAGGAAATTTAGATCCAGATGCAGATTTTCAGAAACTTTAGTTAAGATTATGTTCTCAGGGATACAAGTGAAGTGAACCTAAACAAGAGAGTTCAGTCAAGAATCTGTCTTTGCTTACTAATATTTGCATCTGACACACTTCATCACGTGCACCTTCAAGCCTGTCTTTTTGAAACGTATATGAATGAAAGTCCAGTAAAGAGTTTGGTTATGTAATATCTTAATTTTCAGAAGATGAAAATGGCTCCTCTGTGAGTGAGACTTTTCTGGAGGTTTACTGTGACTTCCAGGTCAAACTACCCATGTTTTCTAGACAAAACCTACAAAGATGACATTGTTAGAGAAGTTAATCATAATTGTTGACATAATTCATAATTGTTAAACTTCTCTGTATTATTTTCCTTAAGAAGTCAAACTTTTGTGCCTTAACACCACAGACAAAAGTTGTATACTAATTTATTTTTGAGGTAGTGTGGGATTTGTAATAAATAAATAGGCCTACATTATTTGTTTAATCACGGATGAGCATTTAAAATTCCAAGGCTGCAAAAATTTTTTGGTGGCAAAGTGTAGGGTAGCATCGAATTCGTAGAACTGATAACAGAAGGTAAATGTGCATAACTTCTTTTTAGAAAAATAAACTTAATATCCTAATTTTAAAGATCTATACTTTGTGGCTAATTTTAATGATTAGTGGAATTTTACAGGAATTAGTTATTCTTTCTAGCTATATTCTGTGATACCATTTTTAGTCATTTTCAATTTCTTGGCTCGTTTATAGCTCCAAGGTGATAATCTGAGATTATGTCTATATAGAGATAATAAGAAATTTTTGGTCAAGCCAGAATATTTGATAATCCAGGGTAAAATGTGAAAGGAAGTGAGTGTCAGATTTTACAGGAGGGAGGAGATGTTGCTAGCTGTGTTAGTTTGAAAAAAATTCCTCTGTACTGCTATTGTATAACTGTGTCTTTGTTGTTTAAATCAGTGTCTTAAATTCCTACTAGCTTGTTGGGTTTAGGAAATTGCTGTTGTGTTCTTTCCATATAACCTCAACAAATGGATGATTTGTTTGTACTCACGTTTTTACCCTTAGTTCACTCCCATTAAATAAGCTCTGTGACTGGTATTTTAAAACACACCAGTGTCTATGTGAAATAGAAGGCACGAGAATAGAAAAACATGTTATCTGAGTATGTATAGAAACACTGAGGCTGCAGCAGCTGTGATTTTTGCAGATTTCTAATCCCAGATTTAGTAACATCTCAGTGTTGCAACTGTGAATCACAAGTGATAAAGTACTCATGGAGATTCACACTAGGTGTTCTAGTAGTTCTGGTAGTTCTTTGTTTCCAAGCTTTTGGTCTTGTCAAAAAGACCAAAAAATATTCAAAATCTGGTCCTTACCCCTTCCTTAACTTCAGACACCTAATTTGTAAGTGAATTAATTTTCAGTTTGATCTAAATAAAATCATTATAATAAATGCTCTGCTGCGTGTTTCTTCACTCACTTCCCTGATGTGAATCTTAAACAAGACCGGTAACAAAACAGTGCTAGCCTAGCTTTTTCAGAACATATATTTATTTCCCGAAAACCGTTTTTGATAGGCAGTATTTGTTCACATTTACTTTCTCTTAGGAATGGCTGAGTTGAGACTGGAGTGGACAGACTCAGAAGGGAATGATGGTTCCTTCGCTGCTACTAAGCTTGGGAACAGTGAGGGGTGGGAAGTTTCTACTTTGGTGTAGCCGTAACTCGGAAATAAATTGCAAGTGGGAGGCTACAGCTCAGAGAGCAGCTTCTGAAAGGAAATTGATGCAGCCCTTGAGGCCTCAGTGAAGAGAGAAAGAACTTTCTGAGCACTTTGATTAGCAACCAGTCAAAAAGTAATAGATTATTGTAAATCCAAACTTTGAAGCAAGGACCTGTGTGCAGGGGCAGAATGGGCAGGCAAAAGTTGTTTATGCTCCTCTGTTTATAATTTTGGGTCTTCCCTACTAACTTTATATTTTTCTATTTAGAATAGAATAGTTCAGTTGGGAGGGACCTACAATGGTCATCTAGTCCAACTGCCTTACCACTTTAGGGCTGACTGAAAATTAAAGCATATTACTAAGGACTTTTTCCAAATACCTCTTAAACACACTGCCTACTTGTCTAGGAAGCCTGTTCCAGTGGTTGACTATGCTCTCTGTAAAGAAACGTTTCCCAATGTCACGTCTGAACCTCCGCTGATGCAGTTTTGAACTATTGCTATGCTTCCTCTCACTGGATAGGAAGAAGAGCTCAGCACCTCCTTCTCCACTTCCCCTCCACAGGAAGCTGTAGAGAGCAATAAGGTTGCCTCTTGGTTTCTTTCTCTCCAAACTAGACAAACCCAAAGTCCTTAGCCTCTCCTCATGGGACATGCCTTCCAGCCCTTTCATCAGCTTTTTTGCCTCCACCAGACTCATTCAAGTATCTCAATATCCTTTTTAATTTGCAGGTTTAGATGAACAAAAAAGTTATAGAATCTATATGAAGCAAAGTGTGGACCTAGGTTTGAAAAATGTAGTGTCATGCAGTACTTGAAGATTCATAACTCTAAGTGATTTTCTTACCCCAGATGAGTTTTGTGCACATTAATATTTTGAAATCATGGATGTCAAGCAGTAATTTTTGTGGTAGAAACCCACAGTGGGAATTTAACAGTTCCTCTGCAAGACAGCTTGAAGTGGTGATGGATTTTGTAATTTCCTTTTTCTTCATATGTCAAGAAAGATATGAATCCAACTTAGCACTTGCAAGTATAAAATCACCCTCTGTATTCCTGATTAGAAAATCTAATTTAGATCTCCAGAGATAACTAGGCTTTCATGGAATCAGGCAGTATGATCATGAATTTTGTTCAAGCACACAGTAACTTGTAAAATTTAGGAAGAAAATTTGTAACTGTCTGAAACAGAAGAGTTTCTGCATTTGAAACAGGATGTAAAATATAAAACTTTTGTAAGTTATCACTTACAACTGTGTGCTGTGTTGTATCTGCATCAGCTATCAGTTGAACGAATGTTGTTTATGATGGTGTAGCAGTAAAAAAACACCAGAGTTCTATATTTTCAAGTAAGCCAGCATTGCTAACTTCTCTGGGACAGAAGCAGTGAGAAATACAGTAATACTGACTTTTCTATAGAAATCAACTTAATTATAGAATTAAGTGCGCTTTTCCTTTGTCAGGGTCCACCATTTAACATGTAAAAACTGAAGTAAGTTAACTTGTCTTTGTTATGCCTTGTAACATTGATTAGGTAGACAATGTGAAAAATTTACTTAATTTAATGGAAAATCATTCTGCTCCCATTAATTGTAGATATTCTCAATTATAGATCCAATGTAATGAGAGTTTAATTGACATAAGATGTCAGTGGCCGAGCATGTAGTTAGCTTATATATTTCCACTCAGTTTGCTAGAGGGTGCTGATAGATTTGTCGCTTATTTTAAAGGTTGCTGCTGCTTGCAGATTTCTAGGTATCTCCTACTGGAGTAGCAATAACTAAGACATCTGTAAAATCACTGTGCAGGGGAAACTGCTCTGCAGCTATTTGGTGATTTGTATTTTTTATTTTTGAGGATATATACAATGGATATGATTCATTTAAACTCCTTCAATGTCCTGTCACTGCTGGTACTTGTCTGAAGTGTATTACACTCTTATAGTCCAGCTTGAATAAAATGTGTAAATACATGACATGATATGGACAGCAGTTGTACGTAATTTAGTTTTCACCTTTATTTCTGTGCCATCTATTGTACTTTATTCTGTCCTTTTTCATGTATTTTGTATGAAAGGTGTTAAAATAACTGCTGTGTTTTTCAAATCCTGTTTAAAAGATTTTTGTTGCAACTTCGTGTGCATCTGGTGGCTTTTCTGTTTTAAAATGTAACAGACGTGGATAATTACTGAGTACAGTGAGCTTTTGGTTTTAAAGAATTGCCAAAAATATCAAAGAGCTCACTTCTGAAATAGATTTCCAGCAAGTCATAATTCAGGATTGTAACAGATAGTTAAGTTTAAATAGACATGACAGTAATTTATGGGTTTCAGAATTTTGTATAGAAAAAATAAGCTAAGCGTTATTAATCTTAGCAGACTTGTTTGAAAAGTTTTACAGACAGAAAACATGTTAAACTAACAGGTATTTGCATATATATAGTGCAGTATCAACATAGCGGATTATGGACTAAGAAATAGAAGATATGGCTGGATTTCAAAGGTGTTATATCCGCGTAGTAAATGTATTTTAAAAATAAGTTTTAGGTGCTATAGCTCACTCTGAAAAGATTGTTTTAATTCTGCAGTTTAACATTAGTGAATGAATTACGGTTTATGATGAGTCATGTATATATAGCCTGTAGGTCTGCAGAGCGCAATCTGCCATTGAAATGTGTTAATTTTCTAGTACATTTTAAAAGCTTTTCCCAGAATTTAATTTTCTTTTTTTTTTTGGCTAGGTAACATATACTACTATATATATGGTTGCATTATGTGCTGTTCTGACATTGAATAAGTAAGGATATTAGCAAAAAAAATTAATTAATTGTTTGAAGAGGAGCTCTGTGCATAAAAGCTCTCAATACTCTATACATTGACTGCATATACCTGTACCTTAACGTATCTGCATATTCACTAGTATAGAATAACCACAGGTATTGTAGCATCTTCAGAATTGTTCCTCTATATAATTTATGATTCTTTCCTGTGTATGTGTAAATATTTGACCCTGATTCTTACCTATTCCATTCTTACGAACCCATGGAAGCCTGGCAGATCATATGTTATATATTCACAGTGAAACTTCAGTCTTGTCTACCAGAAGGTTTGGGGAAGAAGCCCAGTCTATATCTCTACTTTCATGATTAAAAACTCCTCTAAAATGTGTAATTGTTTTCCCCTAGTTATAAAATAGTTATGATCAAAAAGACAGGCATCAAGTAATTCCAGAGACTGTGGTACCGCGCATTTCTGTTTCAGACCCGTGTTGCCTCATTGTTAATATCATTCCATCTTTGTATCCTTTTATTTATACAATGACGTTCCAGCTCACATGTCCTTTGTTTTTCGGTGGGTTTTTTTTTGTTTTTTTTTTTTTTTTTAATCTGGATAAGTGGCTATTCCCAAGCTCACTTGCTCTTGTCCTGAGACCTGGTGCAAAGACCTGGGACGTGCAAATACTCTGCATGTCTTTAAATGCTACTGCCCATTTTTCTGTTGTTCTGCTACCTACACCTGACTAGGACAGGACTTAAATTCAGATAATGGTAACAGTATAAACTCTTCTCTCAGAAATATATTGAAAAAGGTTTCCCCTGTCTTAATCCTTAAGGAAGTAGCTGGCTTATAACTTCATTTACCAACTGAGCAAACGTCTGCTTTGTTTCATCCTTTTACGTAGAACTTTTTTGAATGTTTTGAGATCCTAAAATTTAAGATAAATAATAGTTTGTGCAATTGTAGATCCCTAATTTTCAAAGATGTACCCTAAGTATCCCTCTTGCCAACAGTTGGTATAGACAACATGTAAAACCCGGAATGGTGTTGGGCTGTTTAGAAAGCTCCACAGGATGTTTGATTTCTACAGGAAACACCAAAAACTGTTAGTCCAAAAGGGAAATCTTACATTTTTTTATAAACTGTGAAACTAACTAAACATCTGAGATATTTTTACTTGATAATTGAGATATAAATTATCTTGTATAAAGGATATATGATTTAAAGAATATGCCAAGTACTGCGTACAGCCATTCTGATTTGAAATAGATATGACCTACATGTCTGTTGCTGTTGGTATCTTTACTAATCTGGTAGTGGTCATGCACTAAGATTCCAAAAGGCTGACAGCTTCTATTTGGATTCCTTCTTGCTGTCATGTGCCAAGTTTTTTAAATTGGTTCATCTGTAATTGAGAAAAGACACTGGCTATTCCATTAATATTTCTGATAATCAGTTAAGTAGTAGAATTTCTAATAAAATTTTATTAAAATAAAAATTTTATTTTTATTAGAATGTAAAAACTTAAACCATGAAACTTGAGTTTATTACGCTAAAATTTTTCTGCTAGAATTGCAAATTCCAGTTAAGAGTTAATTGCTGAAATCAAAAATATATTTGTTGTTATGGATGTCCTATGGTATGTCTGTCTGTCAATAACTGGTTGGTCTGCCAGTGTATCACTTGTACGCAGATGTAAAAGAAATGGGGATAAAAACCAAAATATATGTGAGTCTGCACAAAAGTGATAAAGTTTCGTGCATTCATTTATCTTTCCAAATGGATGCTCCATTAAAATGAACTGGAATACCCTCCTTTCCTAATAAATCTTGTCATTTCTTCATATATATTATGCCAGAGGTCATGAATGTGAAAGGTGCAAAGTATGCCAACATTGACACCACAATCATAGAATCAAAGAATGGTTTGGGTTGGAAGGGACCTTTAAAGATCAACTAGTTCAACCCTGTGCCACAGGCAGGGACGTTTTTCATCAGATCAGGTTGCTCAGAGCCCTGATCAACCTGACTCTGAACAGTTCCAGTCATGAGGCATCCATAACTTCCCTGGACAAAATGTTTCAAGTCTTACCATTCTCATCTTAAAAAAAAATTCTTCCTTGTGTCCAATGTAATTCTACCCTGTTTCTGTTTAAAACTGTTGTCCCTTGTCGTGTCGCTACTGGCACTGTCTCCATGTTTCTTATAAGCCTCCTTTAAGTATTCAAAGGCTAAAATAAAGTTTCTCCAGAGCATTCACCCCAACTCTCATAGTCTTTCTTCATTAGAGAAGTGTTCCAACACTGACCATTTCTATGGCCCTCCTTGGGAACCACTCTAAGGTACTTATGCAGGATGTGCCTTTCCTGGCTGATTCTATTTCCTTGATCAGCACTGAATATTTCTGGATTATTTTTATCAATCTACCCTCCTGAGAATTAAAGTGTACACTTCATTTTTTAAAGCAAGATAAGACTCTGTCTGATAGGAGAGGACACATTTATTTTGCTGCTGATATACATCAAGCTGGTCTGCATGGCTAGTTCACCCCTGCTCTGTCAAAAAGGCTTCTTTTTCTCCTGCCTCTCAGTTTGAAATCAAAGAAATTATTTTAAAGAGTATTTGGTATTCAGGTTTTGTGCCAGATAATGAATAAGCATTTTGGATGTTACTTTTAGTCTAGTAATTTGGTGTAGTTGTTCCGTTGTTATTATCTCATGCTCTCTTGTTACTATGAAGAGCTGGATGAAGCAAGAGGCGGTAAAAGCTGTGGTTCAAAAGGCAGCAAACTATGTAAATGCTTTGATGGCAAGTCTACAACCTGGAAGTTGTATTAAAAAGAGAAGCATAATGGTCATTACTGAAATACTTAACTTTCCAAAGCAATTTTTCCCTCTGAAGTATTAATTTTTGTGAGAAGGACTGAGTGCATTTTATTGCTGTCTAATGATTTGCTTATTCTGCTTTGCTGATTACCTGATATAAGATACGGAATTATGTTCCAGAGTTGAGATTAGGCTTTGATCCAAGCACTGCTGAAGGAGCAGACTGGCAACGGAAACCCCAACTCTATTTTTAAAATCTTCTGAGAACCGTCAGATGGTGGTGCGTAAATTTCCATCAAGTAACTCTACTGTCATCATAAGGATCCATTTGCAGTGAACTGGGTATGTTTATTGGGAGAAATTCGTATGCTTACTAGGGGAAGAAAGGCCTTTGTATGTTACTACCAAACAAATAAAGGCTTTTAATTTATAAAAAATGTTACAAACAAGCAATAGAAGTTGACAGCAAGTAATGGAAATAAAGCTAAATCTGCTGAAAATCCACCTCCCCACCACCAGCGTCACAGACTTAAGATCAGCTCTGGATATTGGTTTCATTCATTTGTTCATGTTTTTTTGTGATGATTTACAACGTGACAGTTGTGTCTATGCACACTTTTGTTTTAGAAATTAACACATTCTGCTTGCCAGAGATTTATTTATAGGTATTTAAAGTAAAGGAAAACCTAAGATCATATATTCATGTGACCTCTTCCTAATTCAATTGCATGAGTGTGATGTCTGTATTTTGGGATCAAAATATTTGTGTAGCACGCACTTCTGTGTGGAGATCCTAAAATAAACTTTATCATATTGCAGCAAAGCTGTATGAACTTTTAAATTGCAGGAACGAAAAAAGTAACTTGAATCTTTTATGGACCTTTTTTTGTTCATAAGTTTACTCTGATATCAAACTCTGCGTTGGTGCTTAGGTACATGCTTTAGCAAACAATATTCCTACTATTAATTTATGTAGGAAATAAAATAGAATTTATTAAAAAAATGATCTTAATATTGTAAGTGGATAGTGTGGGGGAAAAAATGCTCTCAAGAGATGTGAGGAAGAGTCACGTCCTTTTGGCAGAGTGGCAGATTGTAAGTGCTGTGAGACAAAATTGGGAGTTTTGTAAACAGAAAATATCTGCTTTACTGGCATGTGTGTGGGATGAAGCGATGCAAATTACTGGCTATGTAGATTTTATTTGAAAAATTGGTAATAATTTAATTTATCCTCGTAACTTGATTGTCTGTCTCCTTATCTTCATTTTTATTTTTTTCCACTATTTCCCTCTTGCTGCCTGGCACTATGACAGAAACTCTTAAACGTGGAACTACTGATAAAATGTAGCAGTACTAGTACCTGTTATACAGCCTTGTAAGTTGAATAGAAGTATAAAGTTGCCTATAAGAACATTTAAAGTAGAACAATTATGTATGTCCAAACATAAAGTTAAAAAATAGTTTTTTGAATTTCAGAATTTTTTAAATGTTCACACAGCTTCAATATGGATCGCATATATTCCATATTGTTCCCTTATTTATGCTTCTATTTTTATAAGTATGAGAATTAATTTCAAATTACTTGAATTAACTTAATTTCTTAAAGTAGTGTTTGGTTTTAGCAATGCAAGTAAGGCAGGGAAAGGTCAGTATTAACTACTTCTTGAGACAAACAAGAAGGACACTTTATATCCATCTTCATCATTACTTACTCTGTTTAATGTACTGTTTTCCTGAAAATATTATTATTATTGAAAGACAACATTTTAGTATTAATTGAACTGCGATTTCTTTACGTAGCTTGTCTCTTAATTTTCAAAGGAAACAGAGTTCAGACAAAATCTCTTTCTGACCATATATTTACCAATAGTTTCTTGAACTTGTAAATGTTTCTGTTCAGTTTAGACTTCAGCCTTTATAAGCTGTGTTGGCTGAAGGGGCAAAGAAGTGGCAACCTTGATTTAAAAGCAAGTAATAGCATCAGTTTGAAAAACCACCAGCCCACCCCCTACCTCCACCTGACCCCTCACGTGCTAGGGAAGATAAACTTAGAGTAAACTTGGTTTTCATTTTCCTAAGAATGTATGTGTAAATGAAATTGGAAGTTAGAAGGCTTAGTACTCCTCTGAGCAGGAGGGAGGGGAGGGGGCAAAAAGAAAAGAATAAAAGGGAGACTTGTCAATGGACTGGATCACTTGTCATCATTTTTATCTGAAGAAGGAAAGAGAATAGAAGAATACACAAAAGAATCTGTCCTGGAATATATAACAAACTTTCTTTCCCTATGTACATTCCTAGATTATGTCCAAGGAGGAAATTCACACCACCTCCTCTATTTCCAGGTTGATAGACCAAGGGTAATGGTTCCTGCTCCGTAACACAACTGTTTCAGTAACGTACCTTCCCCCTCGTGCTTGGTAAGGGAAGTTAATTTGTAGTCAGTGATCTCAGGATCCATGGAGTACCTCTAGTCAGTTTTGGAGGCTGCTGGACGATGTGGAGTCATTGGTAAGGACATACTACACCACACCAACACGTTCCCTTTATGGTAACTGCAGCTGGGTCTGTAAGCTTGGTAGGGTGTGGTTATTTTTTGTTTGGTTTTGTGAGTATGTTTGAGGTTTGGGGTTTTTTGAGGCTTAAAAAACATTTTTGACATTGTAGTTGGTTTCCTGCTACTTCTTTTTCATGACCAGTCAGAAAAAATATTTACTTTTATAAGTTGTCAAAAAGTTGGCAAAGCAAAAACCCGTGTCATGCTATAATTTTGTATCTAAAATAGACAATTACTTTCAAGTAATTAATGTTTTTGAACAAAAGCGATATCCAAAATATTGATTAGCGAATTGCATACTTCATACTCTCCATTGGCGTCAGTCATAATGTTATGATAAACAATGTTTTTGTTTATGAAGAATGGAATTGCCCTTTGCACAATTGAAAAATATGTGGATAAATAAATACAGCAAAGCTTTTGGAAATTTCCCCCAAGAAATTCTCTGTTGAGTGTCAAACCTCAGAGGAATTTGGCAGAAGAAAATGATACGGCAGTGTAGCAAGAATTTTGATGCAGATGTATACTTTGCTCTGAATCTGACATCTGCATGAGCATGTGACACGTGATTACCAAACTGCTGTTGTTAATTACAGAAAAATTAAACTATTTTCTCAGCATGGGAACCTAAACAAAATGAATTGTATTTTCTAGACAACAAGAGAATATATTATTTTTCTGTGTCATAGCCTCGAAAACAAACCAATCCAAGTAAAATTTAATACAAGAAACTTTTTATTTTTATGAGCTAGTTAATTGGGAAGTCTAAATACTTAGAATGGTGTTGCCTTGGAAAATAATGAGTTTAATAGCCAGAATTTTCCACATTCTTTATCCTAAGTACAAAAGCTGTAGGTGAAATAAAAAGCCATACCAGCATTGTTTTCTACATCAGTTATATGCAAATTAATTTTTCAGAATGTAAAAGAGAGAAAGTATACAATCTTTACTTACCAAGTGTTGGAATAGTAATAAATTAAGTAAGAAATCCTAATAGACATGCATGAGATTATAAGTTTGAAAATTTTTGTGGTTTTCAATTATAGAAGGAGTGGAATCCGTTAAAATAACATTGTATGTAGAAGCTCCTGTTTTAGCATGAGTGGAATTATTGTCTATATCCAGTTAGAAGTTGAAAACTAAGTAAATTATAGACTTTTTATTTAAAAAAAAAGGATCATTTATTCAACAGAAACACCTTAATAACTGATTTTATTTTTATACTAGTATTTAGGAAGCCTTGGAATGCTTCATAAACTTGATAACTTGAGTCATCTTTCTTAATTTTTCTTTCTTTATTGTAGCAAACCAAGCATTCTGTGTCAGAGTTTCATATGCGTTTGTGAGCCTTATACCAGACGGTGTGAAATTCAACTACAGCAAAGTGATTTATTGTTCTAAGAAAAAAAAAAGTGTCTGATCAAGTGAAAAGTACTATAACTACTGACTTAATTCTATGCTTTTCCCTATCATTTGGTGATTACAATTGCTCCCCGCAAAACACTGTTTAGAAGTTCAAAGATCTATACCACAGGTTTTGTTAAAGCTGGTATATTACCCACTATGAAGAAGGATATGGACTATATCTGATAAACTATACCATCTTCCTTTTTGATAAAAACTGGTGATAATACCACAGGTTTTGTTTTTAAAAATAAATTATTTATGTAACTGTAATGGACATCATCCATGTTTAAAAATTATTTGCTATATTTATTTGCAATATGTTTCCTAAAAGAATAATTCTGATTCCTCACATGAATTTTAGCATTTTTTTCCTACTGATTTAAGACTTCTACATAGTCTACAGTACTACACGTGAGAATAGAATTAGACTCATTTTCTGTATTTCTAAATTTTTAGGGTTATAATAAACCTATTTGGAATCAAATACATTTTTTAAGCACATTTATACCTTGCTGTATAGCCTTTTAGTATAGGTGAAAAGTTCTGGTCCAAAAGTGTATGTTTTACCCTATAGATCATGAAATCTATATGCAGAAACAGAATCGCAAAAGGACAAGTACAAAATATCTGCACCTGGGAGCATCACTATTCAGTTATCAGTGAATGTTTTGACATGGAATATCTCTATGAAAACCATTGATTTTGAATCTATATTGATTTAACTTTATTTTAATTGTGGTGTTGCATTTCATTCCCTGGCTAAAATGAACAATTGTCTTGATTTATCCTACCAGTCTTTGTCTTCTATTTTTCTCTTTAAAGGGAAATCACTGTCTAATTAGGGCTATTACCCTAATAGTAACAAAGAAAGAAAAAGAGAACTTATGTTATTAAGATATTAAAATATTAGCATGCAAAAAGGTTTAATGTTGAAATTTTAGTCCTACATGCAGATTTTATAATAAAAAAAAAAAAAAAGCCAGGATGTTTGTTCACTGGAACTCAACAGTATGATTTAGTATTCTAAAAATCTTTTTAAATCTCTGAAGTATGTATGTTCAGAGATTGATACAGGAACCAGCTGATGAAAAATATTTTCAATATCTTTTTTTTTGTCTTATGCATTTTCTGATTTCCTCCCTAAATAATTATTCTTCTGATGGCAATTTCTAAGAATTCATGAACAGAGGGATGTAGTAGTGACTGCTTAAATATATTGTTTATATTTTCCAACTTATTACACTGAAGTTTAAAAGTAGACATGTTTTTTACTAGTGAGTTTGAAAAATGAGACATTCAGAGAAGATTTTGCAGAAATGGAAGCAGAAGCAGCAGGGGAAAAAGAAAATTAATTTGTTTAGCATTAATTAGCTAATTCTGTCTATCTCCTACTTGACTAGGCATCTTAAAATTCTCTATACAAGTTGTCAAAGTAACCATTCTGTACTGTTAAAACTGCTGTTAATTGTTATTCAGAGCTAGATAAGGAAACATTGTAAACGCTGATTGGTCTGAAATATAATATAGCTGTCCATTTTAGTAGTAGCAAGTAGGCAGTGAAGTGTCACCTAAAAGAAAGCCATACGACTTGCACAGACTTGCAGAATTACAGAAGTGCAAAATCTGCTTTTGAATTCCCATTTTAAAGGGTGCATTGCTTAATCCCATTGGTGAAAATCACTTTGTCCCTCCCAGTTTTTATTTGAAGTGTCAGTAGCTGTGATCTTGTCATAGTATTGCAGTTGCATAAGAGGACTAGAAAAAGCAGTGCTGCTTTTAGAACATAATTGTTCAAGTGATCTCTGAGTTCAGTACAGGCGGCTGTTGTGTATCTGCTTTGACAGTAATAATTGACACCACTATAACTCCATAGCTGGAGGAGACACTGACATATCATATTGCTCTTGTTTCCACCCCCTTAAAATTTCTGTGGCAGTGGGTTTTTTTTGCTGAACAGTTACATACGTGTATAAAAATAAGTTTTTCTACATGCTAGTCTGTAAGTGGTGCTTTCCTTCATTAGTGGACAGGTTTTGGAAAATAAAATTATTTTTAATTCTGTATCTGCCTTTGACACAGTTGAACACTAAAACTAATCTATTTTGGCTTGCTAGTATCAGCTTTACTATCACATGTTAAGAGCTGAATAAGGGCTTGGCACTTTATAAGTGTGTCTTTGGCATTTCATTATGCAACAATTCATAAAAGAGCTTTTAGAATAACTAAGATAACTAAACAATAGGGCTGTTTCATGTCATTTTTTCAGAGTATTTTTATTCTTGGAATTTGTCTTTTGAAGAGCAGGTTTTTAGGACTTATTTGCACAATCACTTGGAAAATACCTCTTGGATCTTTGTGCACAGAGGTTTCTAAATTAAAGGAGACCTTAGAATTTAAGATCGTGTGTTCAGAGTTGTGTAGAAGTCTTACTATGCTAAGAAAAGAAATTTTTTACAGTAAGGTTACTTTTGTTTGCAAAATCATAGTAACAGTTTTTTACTGTAAACATTCAACATCTTACTGAGTTAAACCAAGTAGCACTGTACTGACAGGTTTTTTATGGCACCGTATCAAGTCACTGCTAAAGCAACAGAAGGACACATCGCTTGTGAATGTGAAAACCGTATTTTGTCACGGTGAATGTGAAAGCCCTGAAAACCGTATTTTGTCACTTTGATATAGTTTTGGATATAAATTAGTACATAAACATCTGTTTACATACACATCAAAAGAATAGCTGTGTATGTACATGATATCATTTATAGAAGTATAACATTCATTTTCAACAGGTTCTGTGTTATAGGTGTTCTTAGCATTATAGAGTGTATGAAACTTCCAATTATTTACTTCTTTTCTTGTACCTTGTTTTGTGACAGGATGACGAAGTAGTACTTCAGTGTGTCGCCAGCATTCACAAAGAACAAAGGAAGTTTTGCTTGGCAGCTGAGGGACTTGGGAATCGCCTGTGCTTTTTGGAACCAACATCAGAAGCTAAAGTAAGAAGTTGATACTCTCAACTGGTATAACTGATCGGTGAATGTTAACATACTTATCCACAAATACATTTAAGGTGATGGTAGATGCACCCTTTGTATGCTTTTCTTTCTCTGACTGTAACACGAGATTTCTTAGAGATTCTAAATATACTTTGAGGCATACCTGTTAACAGTCAAAAGCTATTGTTCTTCAACTATTTAAAATAATGCCAGTAACTGAAATACTTTGTATTTTTGAGATTACGTCTCCAGACTGTTACTAAGATTTAAGTTCACTAAAAAAAAATATTCCTATTACTGCTGTAGGTTCAAATATCTTGATATACTGGGTTGATAATTTTAGAAGCATTATCATCTGTTAGCTACTGGCTTTAAGTGTTGCTTCTAACTGTGTTGATTAATCACAAAGTTGAGAGCATACAGAGCAGAATTATTAAGTGACTGAGAAGTTTTAAAGATAAGTCACATATAGAAAAAAAAAAGGAGGCTAGAGTACTGTGAAGAAAAAAGTAAAAGAAAAGACAATAATAGAGGGGCTTGAGAGGAAAAAGGAAAAAAGAGGTGGAACTTTAAAGCTGTGCTAGGGCAGAATGTTAAGAATAAAGGGAAATGGGAGGATCTCCTCCATCGCTTGTTTCTCTGCATCATTTCCTCTTTCTTTGTTTTGTGTCTTTATTTCTTTTCTCTTCTACCTGTTTATTTGTCCTTCTGATTTTTTTTTTTAGTGAAGTGTTTGTATTTTTTCTATTGAAATGTTGCCATATGGTTCTATTTTTAGTGTAGGCATTATGACTATGTGACATCCACAGTGCTTATTTATGCAGTATGAGAGGTCCTTTGTTCATCTCCAACGTGAAAAATTATGCTGCTTCTAAATTTTAATTTCTTTGCACTCCAAGAGTTCAGTCAGATGATTTATATCTGATGTACTTTACAAATCACCAATAATGTTTACACACGGTCAAGCAAAACCAGTGATTTTTCACACATTTATTTTTAACTATTGTCTTAAAATCTTCAACAGCTCTTGGGAAAAAATATTAACCGATAGCTCAGCTGCAGTGTGGTCTATCTATTACTGACAGTGACAATCCCAACCTGCAAAACAGCATGTTGCTTATCTTATCAGAAGAAAAGGAGGAAAGGTGGAAGGTTGCTCAGATTCATTAGAGAATGTAATGCCCAACAACAACCCTTAGAGGTGACACTTTTATTTACATTTAGACAAAATTTTGGTTATGACATAAGAGAAAACCAAAATGACACGTATGAAATAGACTAAAAAAATAGTTTTTGAATAGATTTATTTCTAATCAAATATTGCAGAGTTGTGTTGTCACAGCTATGCTGTTGAGTATTTTTGTCAATTAAGACATCATTTAAATTAACATATTTTTTTCAGATGATAAAAAACATTTGATGAAGTCATGCTGCACACAGGAAGATCTGCAGTGCTTTGTACCTTAATAGGAAGTAGAGGTATATTTCAGTACTGCCAGCATAAAGTCTAATATCTGAGCATGTAAATATGCTTACGACATGGGAAACCGTGGTATTACACAGCTGTAAGTTCCCTGAATGATGATGTGCTTTATTGATCTAGAATAGTCTTTATAAATATAATCAAAACATCTTGGTAGGAGATGGGATGTTATACAGTCACTGTAAATTTTGTTTGTTTTTTTTAATTACATCTGTGGCAATAAATGCTGAATCCACTCACGGTATTCAAATTCATAAGACGGTCAATAAAATGGAGATTTTTCCAGGAAGTGGTATTAGAATCTGATTTGAGGAGAACAAAGTCTATTTCTTTTAGAAAAGGAAAGTATTGGACACTGCCCATAAACTGATACTGGGAATGCTGACAACAGAAGTTCTTTTGTTTTAGACAGCAGGAGATTTCCCTCACTGTTAAGATGGTACTACTTATGTGAGATGGATTTCTTATCACTGGAAATTACTGTATAGATTTCTTTTATGTATTAGGAAGATATTGCATTAGAGAAGATTCAAGGTATGTTTATCATCGAAGTCCAGAAAATCACAGTGATAACTTCTACTGCTTTGTCTTCTCCAGCTGACTACTTTACTAATGTCAAAATCTCTTTGCGATACACATCACAACTTCTTCATTCATTGAACTTTGACTACATATTGTTAAATCAAGTAAAGAAATGCTTTTCCATGCTAGTAATTCTGGAAAGCATAACAAGATAGACAGGAAAGAAACTCAATGTGTCTGTTAATTTCAGAATGAAAAGGTGTAGCTTCCTGATTAATTTTTCAATCAGAGTTCTGTGTAGTAAAAAGTAGATGATAGAAGTAACTAAAAGGAGAGAGAGAGACAAGGAAAGAGAAGGTATATTTCTTAAAAAAAAAATTTCTTAGAAACAGAGAGGAACAAATGTGATTTCTACGGTTGCCCTTTAGCCATTTTGGTAGGTTTTTTGTGACATGCTGAAGAGAATAATGCTGAGAACTTCTTCTGTTAAACTATAGATCCGTAAGCATGTTATTTCTTTGAAATCTATTAGTAAGAAGTATTGCCCTGTTGGTTTGCTAATAATTTATATCACAGTGACTGAATTTTAAATGCACATTTTAAAGGCACTTTTGCATTAATTCAGTAGTATGAAATTATATTCATTCTGTCTATATGGCTCTTTTTGAGTTGTATAAAGATGTTTACCTAAATAATGTCTGATATTTAAAATGTAAGGGGAAAAATCTAACTAGAGGTGAGAAATTGTATTTTTATACTAAACAAGAAATAGCAGCATTGTTGAATGATGTGATCTAATTGTATTACTTCATAGCTCTTCTTTTAAATTATCACTCTAAAACCAAGAAGATCATGTATTTCAAAGTTGATAGCATGGTGCAGAAAGGCTAACTTCTAATGATACCTAGGAAAAATACACCTCAAAAGCAATTCCATTGTACTAGCATCTCTTGTAGTAGCAAAACTGTCAAATGAACTTAAATATCTGAAGGGAATTATAACTAATTATGATAAGACTTCTGTCCTAATGACAGAATGTAATAGTTTACAGGTCTGGTATGGTAAAGGTAAAACTAATAAATCAGTAACCTGTACCAGGTTATGTCAGTGTTTTCCATGCTGCAGACCAGCAGCTGTGGGCAAAGATTTGGCTACTAAGCAAATCACCTGCAAGAGTTTAATGTTATGGTAATGTCTGGAGGAATCCAGCAGTCTGAATTGCATTTGAAGTGTAATGTGGGAGTTGAGTTTTCCTATTAGCTCTTGTTTGTGCCGCAATTTCCCACTATGAAACCCAGCACAAACTTATCATGGTTATGTATAAAATGGTGAAAACTGCCCTACAGCTATCTGCACAGCTATTATTTTTATAATAAATAATAATTCTTGCATATCGAAATAAGGGTGTTCTGACAAAATAGACATAAAACTTCTGAGAAACACGTTTAAACTACAGCATAAAGCTTATCTCGGTGCTCCTTCCACTGGCATTTTGTACCTTCCTGGCTGTGTCTCTTTGATGTTGTGGTTTAACACCAGCTTGCAACTAAGCACCACACAGCCTCTTGCTCACTCTGCCCCAGTGGGGTGGGGGAGAGAACTGGAACAGTAAAAGTGAGAAAACTGGTGAGTTGAGATAAGGACAGTTTAAGAGGTAAAGCAAAAGCCACACACAAGAAAAGCAAGGAATTAATTCACTGTTTCCCATGGGCAGGCTGGTGTTCAGCTGTCTCCAGGAAAGCGGGTCACCTGGTTATTTGGGACGATAAAATGCCATAACTTTGAACATCTTCCACCTTCCTTCTTCTTCCTCCAGCTTTTTATACAGAGCATGACATAATTTGGCATGAAATATTCCTTTGGTCAGTTGGGGTCAGCTGCTCCTACTGTGTCCCCTCCCAGATTCTTTTGCACCCCCAGCCTGTTCACTGTTGGGGTTGTGTGAGAAGCAGAAAATGCCTTGACTCTAGGTAAGCGCTGCTCAGCAGCGACTAAAAACCCCTGTGTTATCAACACTTTTCAGCACAAATCCAAAACATAGCCCCGTACTTCCTACTAGGAAGAAAATGATCTCAGCCAAATCTAGCACAGGTGTAGAAAATACTTTGAAATCTTTTGCTAAGAAGCTTCCTTCATCAGAATGTGCTTCTAAGAATGTCTCACCAATCATTAACTGCGTGCATTGAGACAATCTATTATCCACCTTAGGGCTGTATGAAGAAGCCTGGTATTCAAAACTTCATTGGAGTTTCCTCTTCACAGAATCACAGCATGGCTGAGGTTAGAATGAACCTCTGGAGGTCACCTTGCTCAACAACTCTGCTCAAGCAGGGCCACCTAGAAGAAGTTTGCCCGGGACCAGGTCCACATGACTTTTGAATATCTCCAAGGAAGGAGACCACAACTTCTCTGGGCAACCTGTGCCAGTGCTCAGTCACCCTTACACTGAAAAAGTTTTTCCTTTTGTTCAGATGAACCCTCCTGTGTTTCAGTGTGTGACCATTGCCTCTTGTCCTGTCACTGGACACCACTGAGAAGAGCCTGGCTCCATCCTCTTTGCACTCTTACTTCAGGTATTTATACACGTTGATCATCATCTCATCTCTTCCTCATATGAGAGATTACTTAGTCCCTTAATCATGTCAGTGGCCCTTTGTTGGACTTTTCAGTAGCTTCGTGCTGCTTTTGTACTGGAGACCCCAGAACTGGGCACAGTACTCCACGTGTGGCCTCACCAGTGGTTATTCTTATGGCCTTATTTTTCTGTCTTGCTGCATTTTGCTGTCTGTTCTAAGAAACTATGACTGAAAGCCACACAGGTGTGTGTTGCTGACTGGCTTAGGGTAGGGTAGCTCTCCTTCACTACCATAGATTATTAGATATGCACATACTTTTACAACAGTAATAAATAATACCAAATCGTGAAAATACTGTAATTTATTAGTAAATCACTGTGTACATAAAAGAAGTAAAAATTGGTCCTGTGTCTCCCTTTTAAATGGAAAACTAAGGCAGATAAGTGTATCTATGGTCAATCGGAAGTTTGTGAAAGTGGTGACTTGCTGTTTACTTCTGTACTTTCTGTTTTGTTTGAGAGGGAAATCCTACAAACTGATTGATTATTTATTTTTTTTATTTATTACAAAGTGTGGCTCATTTTCATTGCTATAGGGTTCCGCTTTTTCTATAACTGCCTGTGTTTTTCCTCCGTAACTACTACGTAGCTTGTATCTGATTCTTCATGTCACCTCTCCTATCAGCTTTGACCTCTTGATATACCTTACTTTTCTTTTTATTATTTTTGTTTTTCCTGCAAAAATCAATTTAGATGAAAATAAAGTAATTTGACCTGGACTTCGATTCATTTCTATCAAGAAATAGAGAAATTTTAATACTCAGGTTTTCTGCAAATCAATTGAACATTTCCAGTTCAGTATCTAGTTTTACTTATATTGTACTCATTGAGAAAATGAGGTATATTTAGTGTTACGAGTGTGTTGATGGAAAACTGGCGAATCTCCATGAGAGACCTGTTTGGAAATAATCTCAGAAATAAACGCTTCTTCTAATTAAAAGAGCAGCTGTCAGGGTAGAGCCGTCAATTGTTTCTTCAGATTTACTTTGCAAACTTGTGTGAGTTTCCTATATTATATTTGTCTTTTTGTTTATTTTCCTGTATGTACAGACAAGACTGTGCAAAGAAGGGCTGGAAGAACTCCCAAAAACTCTCACTGACTTAGAGCAACGCTTTATTCCAAATTTCTTCTTTCTTTTATGGTGTATCTTATGAGTCTCCTTATTCTGCTGCACAAATTTACTTGCAGTAATAATTGCTCAGGATATCTTTAAGTGCTTGTAAAATAAAATACTATATTCTTCACTTGAATTTTATCATTTATTGATGATTCTTATTTCTGTACATTCTTTTCAACTTCCCATAGCCAGAAGGGGGATAAATACTGATGCGTATTGCTACTTTACAGATTTCTAAAACCTTATCTTAGTACATGAACAGATTCTGGTTTTCATTGCAGTGTAAAGATTCCTGACATGAATATTTCCTCATCTTCTATGTGTACCTCCCACATTTTCAGTATTCATGTTTCACTGAACATCCTTCATTGAAGCTTTTTTTTTTCATGGGATTCCTTTACAGTAAAACATTGCTGAGAGTTGGAGGAAAAAAAGCATGGGTTAGCAGATGGTCTAGATTTTATTAAACTTTTTTTAGCTCTATATGTTTTAAGAGTATGAAATGATCTATCACAGAGATTTTGTTGAATATCATGCTTATAAAGCGTTATCATTTGACAAAAGACCAGAAAACAGATGAGCCTTGACAGACTTGCTAATTAAATGGTCATGTAGCATCCACATAACTTAACTTTCAGTGGTATTTCTCAGGCAAATTGAATTAAAAAAAGGATTTGTTGTCGTCCAGCCCACAGAAATAGGGTCTGTAATAGCATGCGTTACCTTACTGTAGAATGCTGCAAGTTTGAATGAAGCGTTATCTACTCTAAGCCATGGGTGGAAAAATTATTAATTTCATAGCTCTCTGTGTCAGTATTCTTAAATAAAGCTCAATGATCCACTGGCTATGAAAAAAGATTATAAGCAGAATATTAGTTGCATTAACCTAAGATGTACATTTTACACAAACTGTGATTAGCAGGACATTGGTTTAAAGTGTGTTTTTCATTAATGCAACACTAAAGTAAGGACTGCAACAATTTTCAAATCAAAGTGCAGCCTATGTGTCAAAACACCAGTGGACAATGAAAGAGATGAAAGTCCTTTTGTTGAACTGGTAGATGTTGGATCACACTGATTATGCTATATTCAGTTTGGAGCAGTTTTAAGTTCCACGGGTAGTGTGATGTTGTTTGAAACTATATTACCAGACACATTATTTTTTCCCAGATTAAAATCCAGTTTAATTTCTGTATTTAAGTTCCATGTTGAAAACAAAGATATTATAAAAGTTGATGTTTTGTTGGGTTTTTTTTTAATAATTCAAATGTACATAAAGGACTGTGTGGTTTAATACACACTCAAAATATCTTAATAAAATAGGTACTGTATAATCTGAAAGCTGTCATAGGAAGACAAAAGAAAAATATCTGGGTTTTATTTTGTTTGGGCTTCTTGTCTAGTGTTTTTTTTGTTTGTTTGTTTTTGTTTTTCCTTTAAAAATGATGTGGCTTATTTTTCTGCTAGGTGCAGTTAAAGGCAGTAAAGTAATGAGTGAAGTATTACTCACAGGTTTTGTTTACCTGTCTGGTTCATGGAGAAGTAGAGACTACTTAATATTGCATAGATGAATGCAATCTATTAAACAGTAAACTTCCAGTTACAATCTGTGTGCACGTGTGTGTGCGTATAGATGTTACATATACACACACACATATGTATGACAAATATTGTAGTTTAAGTTGTTCCTGTCGGAGTTAATGAAATTATAAACTACCTACTATTTACAATTATTTAGGCATGTAAGAAAGAAGGAAAAGTTCACTTTACCTCAATAATATGTGTAACAATTCTATATATGTAATGCATTCAATTTTAATTTCAAGTCTTTGGCCTAAAAGTCTTTCCCAAAATTTATTAGAAAACACACTCTAACACAAAAGTGGGAGTCTATAGTGGAGATCAAAGAGGGGGAATTCCAAGGCTATAGTTCAATGGCTTGCTATAAAGATTTCCTTTGGCAAGTTTTGAAATGTCCTAATTATATCTTTTCCCTTTTCACCACCTTAAAACTTGGGATTACCAATAATTTTATTCCCTCCTGTCACACTGATTTAAAGAAAGAAAAAGGACTGAATATCCACTTTAAAGCTTATTCATAGCCATCATCTATATCATAAATCACAGAATATTGAATCATTGAGGTTGGAAAGGATTTGTGGAGATCATCAAGTTTAACCTCTCTGCTCAGATCAGGTTTGACCAGAGCGGATTGCTCTGATTGTCAGAGTTTGAATATCTCCAAGAATAGAGGCTCCACAACCTTTGGGCAACTTGTTTCAGTGTTTACCATACAGTGAAAAAAAAAGATTTTTTCTTCTCATACTTAAACACAATTTCCTCTGTTTCAATTTGTGTCAATTTCCTCTTGTCCTTATCACTGAGTACCACTGCTTAGAGTCTGCCTTTGTCTGCTTTGTACTTTCCTGTCACATACTTATATACTTTGATTCTCTGTGAGACTCTTTCCTTAGACACATCTGTACCAATAAATTGGAAAAAAAAGTGTACTATTCTTGAAGAAAATGTGAGGTTCGTGTTTCAAAACCATCAGATATATTGATTCAACAATGAGGTCTCCTAAAATAGTTCCTATTACATCATAAGATTCTGAATCTTTGTCACTTAGTAAAAGCTGTAAATATGTTCAGAGCATCAACCTTATAGATCAAGTAAGATCATACAACTTCTCTTCTGGTTTGTTTATGATGTTAGAGAACAAATACAATGTTCATGGTGTAATACCAAAAGAAGGGAAAGTAATAATACATAAAGTAAATCTTTTCGCTTTTGAACCTGAAGATGTTTCATTTTACTATAAGGAATACAGCTCCAGGGAAAGTAAAGTTATTGCTCTGTCAAGTTATGAGGAATGGTTTTCTATTATTTTCATACAGGGTAATAGCATGTATCTCAGCAACAAATCAGTTAACATTAAGTATGGATTTTACAATTAACCTACATGTGTGTTCAAACACACTTTTTGTCCTGCTTTGCCTGCTTTGCTGATCTGTCCTTACATGGTTCAATTTATTTTTACAGTATGTTCCTCCAGATCTTTGCATCTGTAATTTTGTCCTTGAACAGTCCCTATCTGTCAGAGCCCTTCAAGAAATGCTGGCCAACACAGCGGAGAATGCTAGTGAAGGGGTAAGTGAATTGACATAAAAGAATAGTAAATATCTGAATATGGATTGTTCTTATTTCTTTCCTTGCCCGAGGATTTTTTAGGAGAGTGGCCTCATGTCATAGCAGATCTTCAGTTTTCCTGTTTTCCTTGGATGTTATTGCTCCACTTCTATAATCATATGCATTTCTCTTTACCACTGAGGAGCAGGTTAGTCTTTTGAAACAGTTACAGAAACCAGAAATATCATCTTCAGAGGTTATTTGTTACTATCAGTCCATAACTGGATACTGAAAAAGGAATGAGAGAACCGTTGGACTAAGTCTGGCTTTTATGAACCTGAGGAGAGTATATGAGATGGGTTTTGTCCAAAACAGAAATTGTTGCCATAAAAGCGTTATTGTATTATAGTGCTATTTTTTAATGGGGAAAGCAAAATAACTTTCTCTTCATGTAAATATTTTATCTCATTTCACTAAGAAAATGCTAAGAAAGCATTTCAGATATTTGGATTTAATTTGATTTTTCCTCACATGAAATTCATAGCTAAAAAATAAGTCCTATTAATGAAGAAAGCGACAAACCTATTTTAATTCAGATATAAAAATACAATGTAGTGGTGTTACTAAACTGCTTCAGTATAAATTTAAGTTATTTTTTCTGTTGTAACAGCAAGAACTGTCAGACAGTACAAGGTATTTCAAAATTATCTTCTTCAGGTTTTTTTATCTTTTAGTATATTAGCACAGGCATACCTACTGGAATGCCTACGGTACAGTGTAAAATGTCTTTGCAGTAAAGTGAAATTTTGTAACTATGCCTGCATTTCATATTCGTAAAGTTTGAATTGAATTATCACTTAAAATCTTAGAGTGACTAAAAGAGGACTTCCACACTGGAGTGACCAGGCTCCCAACCCTTCTTCCCCATGCGCTTCCTTATACATTATTTTTATTGACAAAGTTATTTCTAATAGAAGTCCTAAGCTATTTGTTTGGCAAAAGGTAATGATGTTATAAGTATAAATTAAGCCTAATCCTAAGCCCAGACATAGATTTTCCTGTATTTTCAATTATTTGCATCATTATGGATCATTTTTCAATGATCAGATGAACCTCATTGCAAGTTGTTGAGACAAGACAGATTTACATCTCATCTACACACTACTACTTCTGCAGGTTTTAGAAGTTACATTTGCTGTCACACCTGTGAATCACTTGTAAGTAGTTAAAATAGTTAAATTGTCTATTCCTATACACTCAGGTAGATCTTGTGTTTCTCTTAGAGCAAATGAAATTGACCTGTGGTCTCTGCTCAGTTGGTTACTGTCCTGTTTAATTCCTGTGTAGAAGTTTTGGGAATTTAAAATAAAATGTGACATCATCCTTATTGTTTTCTTCTATTTAGTGAATAACTGAAATCTGAAAACAAAATAAATAAATGGAAATGCCACTTCTTAATGCATGGAGTGAATTGTTATTAACAAATTAATATTAAATAAGACTTTACAATGTTTATTTGTTAGAACAGGTTCCATAATTGCTTTCTGGCACTTGATAACCACAAAATATATGTAAATAAAAATCTTATGCATTTCACTGTCAGAGTTAAAATTGGTATTAGTCACATGTATGTCTCTTAAGGCTGAGTAAACTCTTGAATTTGATGTGGGCAACCTCAGTACACTGATGTTTATTATACCACTCCGATTTTTGCTGCCTAATCGCATCAGCTTGCTATTATCTTCTATTATACTGTGCTTTAATTGATTTCCCAGTGTAGTCCAAAAGCCTGGGTGGAAGACTTTTATTTGGTGCTTTGACACTAACTCTCCAAGTTCAGCTGAGCTGAATTTAATTTAACTTTTATACTCTTAGAAACAGAGCATAATAAAATTCTATGACTTTACTGTTTATATGAGACTAAATGGCAAGTAATTAGATGTAAATAATCTGCAGAGCTAGATAGTGTGTCAGTTTTCATTTTTATTTTCCGTAGGACCAGAAAGCTCATATTTTCTTTGAGCTGTATTATTCTTTTATTGTAATTACATAGACTTAAGACTCTGCTACATTAAATAGAAGGAAAAATGAATGTCTGAATGTCTTGGTTTTATCGGTATAGCATGACTGTAGACTTTAAATTTTAAAAAATGATGAGAAGGTTACTATTTAAGAAGGATCGACAAGAAAGAGTGAGACTTTGCTGTTTTATGTTTTCACAATTTTATGATACCATCTTCCGTACCTAAGTTTTATTCTATTAAATAATATTCTTCTTTGGTTTTCTCTGTAAGCTTGTTTCTGTTGTGTTTTATGTATGGAAATCATATCAGTTCAATTAGAAGATGTATATGTTGTCCCTCAAGGGTCCGTGTAGTAACTAGTACTGTTTAATATCTTCATCAGTGACATAGACAGTGGGATTGAGTGCAACCTCAGCAGGTTTGCAGACAATACCAAGCTGAGGGATGGCATGGCATCGAGAAGGGCATAGACAGTTTGAGAAGTGGGCCTGTGTGAGCATCATGAGGTTCAACAAGGCCAAGTGCAAAGTGCTGGCTCTGGTATCAATACAGGCTGGAGGATGAAGGGATTGAGAGCAGCCCTGTGTAAAAAGGACTTTGGGGTACCGGTGGATTAAAAGCTGGCAAGGTTCACTTGCAGCCCAGAAGGTCAACCAAATCCTGTGCTACATCAAAAGAAGTGTGGCCAGCAGGTCAAGGGAGGTGATTCTGTCCCTCTGCTCTGCTCTGATGAGACTCGACTTGGAGTACTGAGTCCACCTCTGGAACCCTCAGCACAGGAAAGACATGGACCTGTTGGAGTGGGTCCAGAGGAGAGCCACAAAAATGATCAGAAGGATGGAACACCTTTTCTGTGGAGTCTGAAGGGTCTGGAGTGCAAGTCTGATGAGGAGTGGTTGGTGTTGTTTAACTTGGAGAAGAGGAGGCTGAGGGGAGACCTTATCTCTCTCTACAACTGCCTGAAAGTAAGCTGTAGCAATGTGGATGCCGATTTCTTCTCCCAAGGAACAAGTGATAGGACGATAGGAAGTTGCATCTGGGAAGGTTTTAATTGGCTATTAGGAAAACTTACTTTACTGAAAGGGTAGTGTAGCATTGAAAGAGGCTGCCCAGGGAAGTGGTGGAGTCGCCAATCCTGAGAGTGTTAAAACATGTACATGTAGCACTTTGGGACATAGTTTAGTAGGCATGTATTTTTGGGCTGGATGATCTTTGAGGTCTTTTCCAACCTTAATAATTCCAGGATTCTGTGGCCTAAGGTATTGTATACATTCTGAACACTGTTTGCACGGTGTGCATGGTGGAATAAAGTAATTTCTAATAAGAAGTTTTCTTATATGGTGAGAGAATTGTTACAGATTCATACATTTAATCCTCAAAATTTCAGCGATAGAAGTCCAGTAGGCCTCCTTCAGTTTGTTGTTCCAAAGTCATGAAAGCAATGATTTTATTAATTTATTTACTGTTTTAAAAATTTCTTTCATAGTACACTATTAAAATTAAACTATGGTAGAAAGTGATACATCAGAATAAATAGCAAAATAGAGTAATTCTGTATATTGAGAAATTCTTGATTGTCTGTCAGGAATTAACTCTCTTGTACCAAACTGGGAAAGCATCTAAATAGTGGATAGACTAAATGACACAACTAGAAAATTTGTGTA
Source organism: Cuculus canorus (assembly GCF_017976375.1). Classification (NCBI taxonomy): domain Eukaryota; kingdom Metazoa; phylum Chordata; class Aves; order Cuculiformes; family Cuculidae; genus Cuculus; species Cuculus canorus. The sequence continues at coordinate 59,118,385 of NC_071405.1, read as the reverse complement.
TGCAAGTTTTGGCCTTTACCATAATAAACAATTATTAATATAATTTGCCAATCAAAATACATTAAGCATTTTCTTTTTTGTATCTTAGAAATAAAGACAGAAACATGATAGTGAAATAACAAATATGGATTCTGTTTTAAAAATACGTCAGCTTGAAAAGTGAAGATGTCTTGTGATCACTCATTGTTTTGATTCCATATTAATTTGTCATTTTGATAGTGATCTTTGTTGTTTACATTGCATGGAGGTGTGGTGTGTGCTATAGTATTCAGAAAGAGTTCAGTATTTCAGTCAATGTTTTCTGACTACACGCTGCTATTTGATTCATAGGTATTCAAATCTGAGAAGTTAGATATTCTTAAATCAACATTTTTCTAACTTGTTAACAGGATCTTGGTATTAGACCTTTTGTTATTAATCATAAAATTATAGAATGGTTTAAAGGGATCTTAAAGATCACCCATTCCAATCCCCCCTGCCATGGGCAGGGACACCTCCCACTAGTGCCATGGGCTGCTCAAGGACTCATTCAACCTGGCCTTGAACACTTCCAGGGATGGGGCATCCACAACTTCCCTGGGCAACATGTGTCAGTGTCTCACCATCCTCATCGGGAAGAATTTCTTCCTAATGTCTAATTTAAATCTTCCCCCTTCCAACTGAAAACCATTACCCTTTCGTCCTATCACTGCATGCCCTCGTAAAAAGTTGCTCCCTAGTGTTCTTGTGGGTCCCCTTCAGGTTCTGGAAGGTGGCTATAAGATCTCCTTGGAGCCTTCTCTTCTCAAGGCTGAACAAGCCCAACTCTCTCAGCCTGTCCTCTTATGTGAGGTGCTCCAGCCCTCTGAGCATCTTTGTAGTCCTCCTCTGGACCTGTTCCAACAGTTCTATATCCTTCTTATGCTGGGGATTCCAGAACTGGACACGATACTCCAGACTCTATTACTCAAGACCTACCAGGTACAAATGCTATGATCTAGAGTGAGAGAAAAAAATGAAGTACAGTGTTGTCCACAGTAGTACAATTAGTATTAAAATTAATGAGGATATATTTAATTCTGCAAAATTTGGAAATTGCTTTCCTAAAAAATTGATTTATACAATCTGAGATCGTGGATCTAAAAAAATTAATAATCTTAGTTTCAATGTGAAGCACCACAATAAATCAAGAATTGAATATCTTGGTTGTATTATTTATTTAAGTTTGAATAGACTTATTATTTATAATGAGTAGGAAAAATTATGGTAGATGCAGAAAAAGGTTGAGAGACAAATTTTAAAACCTGTAAACCTTGTTATCTGTTGTTCCATAGGTAATTTTGTTGTTAAGATTCTTTCCTCAGAATCTATTATTCTTCTGGTCACCAAAAGGAGCTCAAAAGATGTAGCTTAAATTCTTTAAAGGAAGCATATAGAAAATTCAGTTTTGCCTCTCCCCAATCTTGATATAAATGTCCATATTTGAAATTAAGTGTGCTCAGTTGAAATTATGGATGCAGTTGCTTTAATGAATCTCATAAATGGTTAAGATAACATTAATCTTAGCAAGTAGATAGCCTTAGTATGTGGTTAAACTACTAAGGGGAATAGGTGCGTTTTTCCTCTTTCAGATTTCAGTTTGTGTATGAGTATATATATACTTATTTTATTATTTTTTTTAATGCATCTGAGAAGTTTATAAGAAAGGTAAGTAGTATCTTTAATTTTTTTTTACAAAAATGCTGTTATTGTACTTAGTTATAATAAAAATCAGGTAGCAGTAAGAGTCTTTGAGCAAGAACAAGATTTGTTCCATTGGCAAATATTTGGCTATTGCTGTAGCTACTTCATTATTATGATTTTTGCCCAGCATGTGTCCATTGCATAATTTTCTTGCGTATTGGCACTTATTACTTGAACTGTGGTAGTTTTTCATTCTGTTTCATAATTCTGATCATAGTCCACGCAGTGCGGTGGAGTTCTCATCTTCTCTGTCATGTTCTATAGGCAGCTCAAGGGGCTGGTCACAGAACCCTGCTCTATGGCCATGCTATACTACTTCGACATTCGTTTAGTGAAATGGTAAGTGAAAGGGCACTTGCACAGAATGACTAACATGAAACTCAAATAACAATCTTCTTATCAAATTAAAAAAATATATAAATTCAGAAGAATGTGTTTTCTAATTTCTCTTCTGCACTAGATAAAAAATTTTGAGTCGCTTATGGTATCTCAGCACAATGGAAGTGGTCTTTATATTTTGAGTTCAGATTATTCAATCCATTTCATGTAGAAATGTAGCTGAAAAGCTCCTTTAGCTATGGATTAGTACTGTGTCCTTTACCCATAGATTATTTCTGTGTCCCTAAGGAATCCATTTTAATAATAATTCCATTAGCAAGTTTCTGCTGTTGTGAATAAATTTGTTGTGATATTTGTTACTTTTCCCATCTTGTTTTATAAAATAAGGTGTTTCTTTTAACATCCCATGGCTCACAGAGACTACACCCACAAATATGATATTTTCAGACTATCTCATATAAATTTTGTTTCATTACATTTTACAACTGGAAATTTTTAACTGTTCTGCATCTTTGACTTACTAGGACCCATGTAATTATACCTAATGGGAGGTTGAAGAAATGAGAAGTTAATAGAACACCTTCCCTCCTTTTTCCTGTACTGGAAGATTCCACACTAGTCTTTAAACGCTATTGCTTATGTTTATGAACCTTACGAATTGTAGTTCCCTTGATATGCCAGAGTTGTGAGTCTGATTACTGCTTTTTGGTACGTTTGCCACGTTTTCACTATAAACATGTTATAGTTATAGTGTTGTAAGATGCTTTCCTGTTCTATCTGATGAACTGTGTGGAACTTTGGAAGGTAGGAGCTAAACTGCACAGAGAAATACATGCTGAAGTGGAAAAGGGTTTTGATGTGTTAGAGTCAGGAAGAGCTAGATACAAATAACATCGTATTCAAATAATTTAAAAAAATGAAGCACAGGCTGATAGTAAGATGGAGTAATAGATTTGGCATGTGTGTTAATGGGTACTGTCGGGTTTTGTTTTCAATAAATTCACTGTTTTGCAGTATTTGACATGTTTAACGTCATCAAGATCCCAGACGGATAAGCTTGCATTTGATGTGGGACTACGAGAAAATGCAGCAGGTACAGCAAGTTATTTTTGAAGGAAAATGTGTCACACATTTCTGTTTTCAGAAGATGCATTTTTTTTTTTATTTGTATGGTTTGGCACTTTCAATAGAGTATAGAAAAGCCATGTGTCAGTGCATTCACAATATATACTGTAACAGTGCAACAGAAGAATTATACCACTTGTAATGCAGGAAAACAGGAAAAAAGTAATGAGCACATTGCTAAAAAAGTTCAAGAAAAGTAAAAGCATAAAATGTAATATTGGAACAGAGTGGAAAAAAAAAATAACACTAACTAGAAATTACAAGAAAGCTTTAATATCTAATTGGTAGACTTCCTGGAGTACTGCCAGTAACAGTGCTGCTGACAGAAAACCAAAAAAATAAAGTGCTTCCATGAAATCACATACGAAGTTGAGATGCCACTGGGAACTATGATAAACAAATTTAAAAGCAACTCAGCCACAAAGAGCCATAAATAGGATTATGTGCTGCTGTATACATAGTGTTAATGGTTACTGAAAGTTATGAGTACTCATCAGAAAGTAACAGGTGACCCTGTAGTCTCCAGGCCCAGAGAGCTTCAAGGGCAAATCTATGTACCTGTACACACCTCATTAATGTGAAGCTTCAAATAAAGAAATGCCAGTTGTATTAATTAATATCAACCTGTGCTTTCTATTGTTTTTTAAATTATTTTGAAAATAATTTAGAATGGAAGAGGAATACGCTAAAATGTCTGTGAACCATGATTTTTGAAACTTCCTTTCCAGGTGACTCTGGTTAGCTACATGACCTGTTCTGAATGAGTGAAATTTGTCTTTCAGTTGTTTGTACCCATACAGAAGATGATCTCTGGCATACTGTTACCTGATTATATCTTTGCTTGGTGCCTTATATGGAGACCATTTTTTTAGGCACGTTCATATGTATGCATTCTGCCTCTCTGAAAATAGTTTAGTTTACATCTATCTTTATAAATAGATTCTTTCAGAGTTATTGTGCCTGTGTCTGCTTGTGCCCATGAAGTTTTATAATGTATATCTATAGTTGTCCCATATTGGTATTTTCTTAACTGTACGTATACAAAAGGGCCTTTTTATACATAGGTAAGATATAAAAAGCAAGATATAAGGAATGCCATTTCTGTACTGAGGATTTTAATAACTACTGCATGTTTGTAAACCTCATCAACTGAAAACCATAATGTAACTCCCCCTTGCCCTACTACTCCACCTATGAAGCCGTCCTATTTACCCCATTTCAGCTGCAGGAAGTATTCTTTACCTAGCAGTCATTGAGTGAAAAGCTACTGGATATTTAGAATTATCCTCCTTTAAAGATTTAGTACTTTAAACTTTTACTTTTAGGGATGTAACTTTTATTTATTGTCCATTTTATAATTAGTTTTATAACCTTCAAATTTTGTTTTAAGGGGTATTACATGATTTTTTTTAATTGATTGAACAGTTTTTTATGGATTGTCTTATGCTACCAATTTTGATTTTTCTTTAGTTTTCTCCAACTTTGCATTGCTGAGTGAGAAAGCTGTATTTGACTCCTTTTCTTCAAGGTCTTAAATAAACATTAAGGGTGTGAAATTGTGTAAAAAATTAGGTAATCTTCCCAGAACTGGGGGGGGAGATGCTGTGGTGTGCAAAGTAATCTGGTATCTTTTATTTAATCTTATCATGGTCTAATCCCAACTGGTAACTAAGCACTACTCAGCCACCAACTCAGTCTCCCCTGGTGGGATGGGGAGAGAATCAAAACAGTAAAAGTGAGAAAACTGGTGAGTTGAGATAAAGACAGTTTAAGAGGTAAAGCAAAAGCCACGCACACAAGCAAAGCAAGGAATTCATTCACTGCTTTCTGTGGGTAGGCAGGTTTTCAGCCATCTCCAGCAGAACAGGGCTCATGGTTACTTGGGAAGATAAAATGCCGTAACTCTGAATGTCTTCCCTCTTCCTTCTTCTTCCTCCAGCTTTTTATGCTGAGCATCATTTGTCGTGACATCATTTGGCATGACGCATTCCTTTGGTCAGTTGGGGTCAGCTGCTCCTGCTGTGTCCCCGCCCAGGTTCTTGTGCACCCCCAGCCTGTTTTTTCACTGTTGGGGTGGTGTGAGAAGCAGAAAATGCCTTGACCCTATGTAAGCACTGCTCAGTAGCAACTAAAACTGTGCTATCAACTCCTTTTTCAGCACAAATCCAAAACATAGCCCCATACTAGCTACTAGGAAGATAATTAACTGTATCCCAGCCAAAGACATCAAAAATGTGTAGGAAATGTTCTACGGCTGTCACCCTCAGGCATGGCTATAGTCTGTAATACTAAAGGAACTGCTCCCAGAACTGGTATTTGTAGTGTAACAATATTGTAAAGTTGTGGAGTATTTGTTTCAAAACTCTGTATTCTACAACATAAATGTAGCTTAGAGTGCAAATGATATGGAAGATTGTGAATTAAATGTTAACATTACACAAAAGAAGATGCAAAAAGTGTTCACTAACGCCGAGGCCCCTAGCACAGAGAGACTCGAAGGAAGGGCAATACTGAGCGATGTTTTATAAATGATTTCTTGCTTATAAAAACACGATAAAAGAAATATCAGCTTCAGTGATGACAAAACGTTTCAAGAAAAATGGAAAAAATCAAATATATTGAAAAGAGGAATGAGGTGGTTTTATAATGTCAATGTCTTACAAGACATAATGTCTTACAAGACATAATGTCATTGAAATGGTATTTCAATGTTGTATAAATTATCCTTAAATTTCTCGGGAGTTGTCTGTTCTGTATACCCTCGATAAGTATCTCTGTCCTTTAGGTGAGGCATGCTGGTGGACCATACATCCAGCTTCTAAACAAAGGTCGGAAGGAGAAAAAGTTCGAATAGGTGATGATCTTATCCTGGTCAGCGTGTCCTCTGAAAGATACCTGGTACGTTTGTTTGCTTGTTTAGCATTTGGAGACATAGTGGGAAAAATCAGAGTTGCATAAAATTGAATGTTTGTTTTTTTAACCTAGGAAATAATACCTTGTTGTAATGCACCTTTTCTTTTCAGTGAAAGGTTTCTTCTCTCCTAGAACGAGACTGTTTCCATGCCATTATGTTGAGGTGTACTTCAGCATTCTTTATATTGGGAAGGTTTTATTCCTGTAACTGTGGAAGATTTCTAAGCTGCAGCTAGAGTTTGTGCATTAGATTTAGAAAAGAGTGCCTTTTGAAAGAAAGTGCCTACTAATCTTGAAAGAATTTTTGTATATTTACTTTACTAATGTGTTTATATTTTGTTGAGAAATTAATATACTGAATGTTTTAATGAACATGAAATTCACTATTTCCTGTTACTGTTGCATTATCTCAGCATCTCTCCATGTCAAATGGAAGTATTCAGGTGGATGCCTCCTTTATGCAGACGCTGTGGAATGTACATCCTACATGCTCAGGAAGCAGTATTACAGAAGGTTTGTTGGTTTATTTATTTATCAATGTTTGATAAATATATCAATAAATGTTTGATAAAGATATCAATACTTTTGTTGACTTTGCATTGCTTTTCTTGAAGACTGAAAAGGAAAAATAGAAGAGAGGAGAAAATAGGGAAATATAGATACATCAGTTGAATTAACTAAAGAAAACATAAATAAATGCTGCAACTTGGCATTAGCAAAGCATAAAAAGCTGCATGAGAAGTAAAGACCTAGAGAGCAACAGTTGAGCTTGCTGTCTTCAGTTTAATTTTGGGGAGTGGGAGCTGCAGAACATCTAAAGCCAGTAAACTTAGATTTTGTATAGGATTTTCAGTAGCAGAAAACAGAAGAGACATAAAAGTACTTGCAGAATGGAAAGTAGGTTTCTTGTAGTTCCAGTTTTAATCTCTTAATTCTGCTTTTTAAGGATATTTGCTCAATATCCTTTCTGGATCTCACGGCCATGCTCCCTAGTCTCTCTTTAACAGTAAATAAAAATGAGCTTTTTAAACATGTCATCTGAATCAGCTTTAAATCCCACACCACAGGGTCAGGAATTCTTTTCAGAAACTTAACTGCACTTTACAACCATGTTTGAGAAACATCACCTTATTCTGTTTGAGAAATGTTTTGTTTCGTAGTGAAAGGCTCAGCCACTTATTGGTGCTCCTTATTTCAATGTCATACTCTTTCATTAATACTGTCATAACAAACATTATACTTCATTTCTGCTCTTCTCTGTTCAAAGTATCAGCCCTCCACATTCGTGAATGGTAAATGCTTTAAGTCAGGATCGTTTTGCATCACTTGACCCTAAACCTTTATATTATTTATCCTATAATAATATATAGGATCTTAGGAAAAAATGGAGTTATAAGGGACCTGAAAGAGGTATTGCATTTCCCTGGGGTTGACCGTACTAAGTCCTTATAGAAGCTACCCTGGAGCTAAAGACTAACAGTTACTGGGCTTATCTGAACTGCGGTTGGAACCTTCTAACCCCAAGTATTTTAAATCAGTGTTCCTGTGCACTGACCCATAAGAAACTTGTACCAGTGTTTGAAGGTTTTCATTGTAAAAACTTATGGGATATAGATTTTCATTTTAATACTCTCTGGTTGTTTTCTGTTGCAAGAAGTTTATTATGCTGGAGCTGTGTATTTATAAATGGGTCTCTGGGCCTCTACCATCACTGGTCATAAATAGAACAAAGTTTAACTCTTGAAAAATATCTTTGTTCTCAGATTTTGCTGATGAAACTAAACCAAGCAAACAGAAAAGCTGTCCTACAATGAAATTAAAAACTTTTAACAGATAATATAATGAGCTAGACAAAGAGACCATAGAAAATCTGCGGTGTAGTTTAGATTTCAGTAGCAGCAATGTTTCCCAAGTGTTTACTGAATCACAAAGTAGTTGAAGTTGGAAGTGACTTGGCCCTATCACCTCCTCAGGCAGGGCCATCTATGTCGCAACGGAGAGATCACTTAAAGAACTACTGTAAAGGGTGTCAGCAAAAGTGTGTTTAATATGATGTTCTAAAAGTGTCAATTTAACCGAGTGATTACATTGAATTTACTGCAATCAAAACACTGACTTAATTAAAGATTTGAGAATGACAACATTCATATGAGACTTATTCAGGTTTTCCTAAATTGAATCACGCACACACACACAAACATAAAGACACATAGATGTACAGAGGATGGCCTATAATCAAAATTTTCCTGTTCTTGCTTTTAGTGACTTACTCTCTTTTAATGCACTGACATTCATAAAAGGAAAATCATTGAGTTTTAAGGAATTTGACTTCATCTTTCTCCTTTGCCAATTTTGTTAGCACACGGTCTTTAAATCCCAAGGAGTCTACTTCTGAAAGGTGTTTCAACTTAGGGGGATATGCTGGTCACAGCCAAGTCAAAAAGCCTCACTTAGGATTGCGGTGTATAGAATCATGAGATGATTTAATGTTGGTCAGTATTTTTTCCATTCTAGCCATGACTCATGTTGCTAACAATCGTACTTTCTACCCACTGTACAAGTCAAATACTTTGCAGATTGTACAGTTCAGGTACCATTCATATCTGGCTGTAATTTATGCAGCAGGAGTTCCAGCTGTGGTAAGGGAGCACGTAACCATCTCGACTTTCATCCCAGCTCACTGCATTTGTAACCAAGACAAAAACACAGTGGGAGTTTTCTCCCAAGACTGACTTATCCTGAGGTCACAGAGTGGGCTGCGGGAGCCACACCACCACAGCCTAGAGCAGGGTGCCTAGGGCTATGTCTGGATGGCTTTTAATATCTCCAAGGAGAGAGAGTCCACAACCTCTATGGGCAACACGTCCAGTGCTCAGGCACCCTCACAGTGGAAAATGTTTCTTGAAGTTCAGGAAGACTCTCCTGTGTTTCTGTGTTCACCCATTGCCTCCCATCCTGTCACTGAACGCTACTGAGGAGGGCCTGCCTTTCTCCTCTTTACATTGAGGAAATCCTCTAAGAGCTATCTCTTCTCTAGGTCAGACAGTCACAGTTCTCTCAGCCTTGTCTCATGTGTGAGATGCACCAGTTTCTTAATCTTCTTAGTGGCCTTTTGCTGTACTTGGAACCCCTGTATTGTGTAGCTCAGAATTGGACAAACAATCCAAACCTGTATAGTAATTATTAAAAATAAAAAAGATAGGGTAGGTTAATCAGGTTTTCTGCGTGTCAGGTTTTTTTAACTACTTAGGCTTAGATTTATCTCTATATACACTTCTCAGAATGATTTACATGAGGGATGATCATGTGTCAAAAGACGTAGCAGCCTAGCTCAAGTTGAATGGATGTACTGAAAAGTGGGATTGGACTGGAATTCTCATGACAGACTTTTTGTGAGGTTTGTGATGTTTGAGGTACTTTTGACGACACCTAAATATCAGGGAAGTATTTTTTTTACACTCTTTCTTCACTTTAACCTTTGCATTAATTTGTAACAGGATAATTGCAACTTACCGTTTCCTTAATTTACAAATTTATATTGAATTCGACACGCAGTATGAACCTTTCCTTGTGCCCTTCCTCCTTCATGCATAAATGCATTAATTGTACTTACAGGGTCAGAACAGTTTGGACTGAGGGTCTGATGAATCATTCTCCTCCTACACCATTTTTTTTTTCTTCTTTTACTGTGAGGCAAAATGCCTGGTTTTGACCTGTAGTCTTTGTGTTAAATGGGTTGGAAAGTTGGCTTCCACTAAGCTTAATCTTCAGAACTGTTAAGTGGTTTTCTACCCTCTGCCTCCTGCCGCTGTGCAGTTTTAATTTTGACACGTTATAATTGTTGGAACAAACTGATGAACTCACCAAATTATTTTGTATTGAGAACATGTAAATTGTATGACGTAGGAGGAAACTGCAGTATTATATATTTTATTTGGCTTTTACCTAAAGCATTTAGTTTTCAAAACAGTAATTACTGCAGAAATTTTTATTTTCCTTTTGTGTCCCAGAATCCTGATTTAGTTTTTAAATGTTGAGATGGCTTTCCTTTTTCCTTCTTTTTTCAGAAGAAATATTTTTAACTGGGAAAGATACTAAAAAAGTAGTAAGTTGGCATACTAAATTTGTTCCTCTTGCTGAATTTCAGTTATGAGTGAAAATCTGGAAAGCGGTTTTCACCTTGGTCTTTGGAACAGTTTAAATTTTTTTGAGGGTGTTATTTTCATAGTCAGTGTTTTAGCTAATGCATAAATATGCTTCTTCTACAGGTTATCTTCTTGGTGGGCATGTAGTACGTTTCTTCCATGGCCATGATGAGTGTTTAACAATTCCATCTACAGATCAGAATGATTCACAGCACAAGTAAGTGGTAGTACATTTTTGTACTGTTCCTTCTCCCCAATATAGATTGTTGATTGTCAGTTGAATTTGAGGATAGATAGGTTAAATGCTCTTTACAGCAATCTGTAATTGCGCAGTGACATTTTTCCAAGAAGTTGAGACCTAATAAGCAGGAAACCAGTCATGAGTTCTTTTATTGCTGACCTTACTATACATTTCATTTGCTATATCTATTATATATGAGAAAGGTTATGCAAATTCTGGTCCTTGGACAAGACATGAATGGTTACTGAAAGACATAAAACTTTCTTTCATGTATTCCTGTGAACAGAATTAATCCGCCATAGTTTGTATTTGTTTGTGTTTAATTATTGAGTAGAATGCTAGTTTGAGCACTAACATGTCAATAACCCCTGGCCAGTAGTTCAAAAAAACTAGATTATATTAAATGCTGAATCCCTTTACTTCCTATTTTTTATTCCTCTAAGTTTCCTGAAGCTGATATATAATTTTATCTGTATCCTTTTTTGTGATGATGATAATACAAAACTTTTGGTTTATCGCCACCATTTTTGTCTTTTAATAAGAATATTATAAGTAATTCTAGGAATGAAATCTCTGATGTCATATTTATGCACGTAAACAATTTATGCAAATGTGAATACTTATTTTAATACTGTGTTTATATGTATTTAAGAGCATTACTAATTTAGATTAGTGTCTTGGGAACTGTATCAATTATGTGTATTTATGAATGATTAAGTAACAGCAAAAATTTTACAGCCACTTTAAAGGCAAAATATTTTATCAACTCCTGAGAAAGAATAGCTTAATGGAAATAACTTAGCTTACCTGGAACATCGGATTGTGTATCATGCTCTAACTACTGAGTAGGAATCCTCTATCCATTCAATTCCATCTGTGTAGCGGGGGAGATGTGAGCCCTATACAGTTTACAGAGGGGTAAGTTATAAATACTGTGTAACACGAATAAACACAAGAGAATGATATTCTGAATCTTTTACGTAGGAAAGTGCTTTATGAAACTGGAGGAGCTGGTGTTCGAGCAAGGTCTTTGTGGGGAGTAGAACCGCTTCGAATAAGGTACTGATATTTCTTGGAATGTTTTGTTAGCAACTCTTGTTATGTTAACAACAATTTGATTATTACAGATCCTTAGGGCAGAATAGGAGTAATATATTTGTCCTGCTACATAATATAAGTTAGTATGTTCATTGTCAATAATAAAAAGTAATCTACCATGATAGAATCAAATGGAAAATGTCAGTATTTTAAGATACATTTTTTTTGTCTGTGTCCCATATAAAATCAGTGTTGCTTAGGAGATGCATCTGCTAGAGACATTGCATCTGTCGAGAAGTAAAATGGTTTCCTAGTTTTCACTTGGAATTTTAGAAGCACGGGGAAAATCAGAACAGTAATATCCTTCATGGGTGTCTTTTTGTTTGTTTTTTTTACTATATTCACTCCTAGGTGATTAGTTATCTATTAACTTTTTGTAAGTGAAATTTCAAGATATAGCATAAGAGTATACATATTTTAACTTTGATGGTGTTCTGAACTGTATGTTTGGTTTACTCTGAGTGTGTTTGTAATTGTAAATGAAATACCCTCATAACTAATAGAGATATAGGATAGTTCTTTGGCTTGGTAAGTCCTCGCTCAGGCTTAGTTTGTTTCTTTAGACAGTCAACTGAAATACAGTAGTTAATTCACACTTCAGTATTTTTCAGAAACATGTAGAATTTATTTTACACCCTAATAAAATAGAGAAACAAGAAGATTAAAGCTATACTGATTCCCAAGGTTCTCTTTGCAAATGTATTTACACTTTTGCATCTGTTTTAATGCAAATATTGAAATCAAAAGGAAAAGGGAATATATATATCACATTTATTTTCAGAATGTCCTTTAAAGCCCAAAATAGAAATATTAGTTTTACTCATAAATTATTTTTTGATGTCTCATATGTTTAGCTGGAGTGGAAGTAACATCAGATGGGGACAGCCTTTCCGTCTTCGACATATTACAACAGGAAAGTACTTGGCTCTGAATGAAGATGAAGGGCTTGCAATGTTAGACAGAGAAAAGTCCGATACGACATCTACTGCCTTTTGTTTTAGAGCATCAAAGGTACATAACTTCAACGAAGATTTGTCTTAAATGTGGAGCGCTCAAATACTAGGTCTGAGTTGGTTCAACGACTATAAATTGTTTGTAATTTCTAAATTGAAGCAATTGACAGGGATTATGTATTTAAATACAAAGGTAAACAACCTGACTTGAAAGTAACAAAGGAAAAATAGGGACAATGAACAAATTTTCGATCAAACTAAGCTGTTAACAGGTTAAAAAAACAAGATTGAAAACTAATACCACGCAAGACACAGTGGTTTAAAATGAATACTTTAATCATTATTGAATCATCTTAGTTGTATGCAAGCTTATTAGAATGATATTCATTCCAACTCTGTCATAATAGAATTCAGCTGAATTTAGTTCAGTGGGGCAAAATTCTGCCCTTGCTACTTGTGAAGTATATTGATAAGTGAATTGCAAGGAAAATGGAGTCAGTGATTTCTAAACCATATGCTTTCAAACTGTGCTCTTTTTTGAGCTGCTAATTGCAAGTTACTAGTTTCTTCATCAATTCCAGCTGAAAAAACAATACAAATGAGAGAGGATGAAGAATGATTTTGCAGGTAGGCAAAATTAATACCTTTTTTCCAGAAAGTGACATCTATCATTAAAGTTCTTGGTAGATGCTAGATTTTTGTTAGTATAATAAAGCAAATACTTCTTTTTAACATGTTTAAAATAAAAATGTTTATTTTATTAGTGTGACAGCATATAGTATCCCAAGAATTTATATTTATTTATTTATATTTATGAAAAACTGTCAGAAAATTTCCTAAAATTACTACATGCTCACCAAGCAGTTTTCTTTTTCTTTCTTCAGTGTAAAGGCTATGCGGTGTAGATTGTATATGTAATGATGCTTTGGAGCATTTATTATAGCTGTATTTTTTTCCCCATTTCTGGCAAATCATGGCATCCTAGTAAGGATGGCTGGTATGCCAGGAATGTCATAGTAACTGCTGTAACATTGAGTTCATATTCCTGTACTGTACTCACAGCCTGATTGGACACCAGCTGGCCTGCAGTATTTTACTAGTTTAAACTATCCATACAAATGTAGAAATTTTAAGTATATAAGTCTTATGTTTATGTATACATACTCATAAAATAAATAATTTCTGTTATATTGAATAAGCATATCTTATCTTCCTGCTCTTTTTGTTGAGGTGCGCACGTTAGTGAAATGTGCTACAATCCCCCAAATGACTAAGGTGAAGTACAGTAGTAATTAATTATGCAGAAGTCAACAATGATTGTATAACGCATTTATCCTTTCTACTGTATTTGTACATAATATGGTAGATAACGTACATTTTTATATGAAATAAAGGTTCAGTGTCTCATCATCCTGTGCTGTCCTATCTAGAGAAGAATATTTTTATCTCACTATAGGTTATAAATTTGATTCTGCCTGTGCCAAGAATAAGAATAGTTGTTCATTGTCTAATCAGGTGAGAGCTGCACCGGCCTATGGGTAAAGACATTAGTGTTTCCAAAGGTGAAGGGAACAAACAGTGATAACTGTTCCTGAAGAAAGAAAGGTGAGGTTTGTAAGCGAATAAACCCCTAAGATTGATCTGAACTGCAAGAAGGAAAGGACTCTTAGAGCCAAGTGCTAATTACATGCAGATTGAGAGGAAAAAAGAACTATAGAACTAACAGTCAGACTAGATATACAAGTGTGATTTTCTTAATTTCTGCACATACATATTTGTAAGCTTTTGTTTTCTCTTGTTCATTTTTGCAAAGAAGAAATATTTTCACTTGCCTAGACCTTAATATGGCATATACTAAGAGAAATTTCAAGATAACTGTCTAAAACTTCCTACCCCCCTGTGTAAAAATCCGTAAAAATATACTTGATTGTTTACATCATTCTCGCCCTTTAGAATCATAGGATAGTTCTGATTGGAAAGGAACTTGGGAAGTCATCTAGTCCACCCTTCTTGGAAGCCAGTATAAAGGTTTTTGTAGAAAAAAAAAAGATTATCTTTGCCACTCTGCAGAGCTTTGTGGAGTATACAAAATCCCCAAAGCTTCCCAGGAGCTTATGATGTCAAGTGTTATTTTTCCAACAGTTGTTATAGAGATCCTCTTCTAGAGGAAGCGCCTCTTGTAGAGTTGTGTTACAAAGATGATAAGAGGGCTGGAGCACCTCTGCTATGAGGACAGGCTCATAGGTTGAGGTTGTTCATCCTGGAGAAGGCTCCAAGGAGATCCTATAGCAACATTTCAGTACCTGAAAGGGCTACAAGAAAGCTGGGGAGGGACTGTTTACAAAGGCTTGTAGTGATAGGACGAGGGGGAATGTGTATAAACTGGAGAGGGGCAGATTTAGACTGGACATAAGGAAGAATTTCTTCACTGTGAGAGTGGTGAGGCACTGGCACATGTTGCCCAGGGAAGCTGTGGGTGACTCTTCCCTGGAGGTGTTCAAGGCCAGGTTGGATGGGGCTTTGGGCAGCCTGATCTAGTGGGACATGTCCCTGCAGGGGACTTGGAACTAGGTTATCTTTAAGGTTCCTTCCAACCCAAACTATTCTATGATTCTTGAAAAATCAGACCTTCGTCCTCAATATTTTGAGGATATCCTCAATATTTTGAAGATGAGCATTTGACACCATTTCTCACAGTATTGTCCTTTAGAAAATGGCTACTACTGGCCTGGACAGGTGCACCCCCTCCTGGGTAAAAAACTGGCTAAGATGGCCAGGCCCAAAGAGTGGTGGTAAGTGGAATTAAATCCAGTTGGAGGCTGGTCTAAAGTGGTGTTCCCCAGGGCTCAGTGCTGGGTCCAGTTCTGTTCAATACATTTATCAATGACCTGGATGAGGGGATTAAATGTACCCTTAGTAATTTTGTGGATAACACTAAGCTGGAAGGACTTGTTGATCTCCCTGAGGGTAGAGATGCTCTACAAAGGGATCTGAACAGAGTCCTGCACTTGGGACACAATAAAACCATGCAGAGTGCCAAAAGCATAGAGAAAAGTGTCTTGAAAGCTACCTGCCAGAGAAGGAGCTGGGTGTGTTGGTTGATAGCAGAATGAACATGAGCTGGCAGTGTGCCTGGTTGATCAAGAAGGCCAATAGCATCTTAGTTATCATCAGAAACAGTGTGTCCGGCAGGTGCAGGCAAGGGATTCTCCCTCTGTACTCAGCACAGCACTGGTGAGGCCTCACCTCGAGTATCATCTTCAGTTTTGGGACCCTCACTACAAGAAAGACATTGAGGTTCTGGAGTGCATCCAGAGAAGAGCAACAAAGCTGTTGAAGGGGCTGGAGAACAAGTCTTATGAGGAGAGGCTGAGGGAATTGGAGTTGTTTAGCCTTGAGAAGGGGAGACTGAGGAGTGACCTTATCACTGTCTGCAACTACCTGAAAGGAGATTGTAGTGAGGTGGGTGTTGGTTTCTTCACTCAAGTGATAGATGATAGGATGAGAGGGAATGGCCTCAAGCTGTGCCAGGTTCAGATTACACACTAGGAAAAACTTCTCCATGGAAAGGCTTATCAAGCACTGGCAGAGGCTGCCCATGGAGGTGATTAAGTCACCATCCCTGAAAGTGTTTAAAAGATGGGTAGATGAAGTGCTTAATGATATGATTTAGTAGTGGACAGGTACAGTTGGACTTGGTCTCAAAGGTTTTTTCCAGCTTAGGGATTCTATCATCCTATGATTGTTACATACCACTTCAGCAGTCTTGTGTGTTACTTGCTTTTCAAAACCCGTGATTACTTGCATGCATGATGTATTTGCTTTCATTCTTTTTTTCCTTTTTCTGGGTAACCCTGGAATTTGACATGGGTATTTTAAATTATAATATTAAAATTAGAATTTTCCTTAATATGTGCTTACATAAATAAGAATAGAAAGCAGCTTTTAAAAAAGTGAGAGGAAGTGCCAAAGAACTGATTTCAGTGAAAACAGCATGTGCAATATGAATCTAGTTACTGCAAATTCTTGCAAACTAAGCTTACAAACACAAGAAATTGACAGAACCACCCAGAGAATTATGGCTTTTCTTGGGGTTAATACGGAGATTACTTTTGACAGTTTTAAAATGTCAGTCTTTATATTTTAAGGCAACAGCTCTGTAATGCCTTGTGACCACAGATACAGCAGTATCCCTACAGCAGATGGAATCCTGTTTTGAAATGGATGTTCTCATTCCAGAACATTACTTGGCTCAGTATATTCTGCTGAGCAGAATCTTGATTCTGCTTATAAATTGCTTTGAGAATAAACACAGTGAAGAGCAAGAGCATATTTATAAATATTTATTTCTTTGAAAATTGTTGTAGGCCAGAATTCATGTTGGAGATTTCATATTTTATTTTTGTAATGATATATACAATTAACAATGAGAAATTATTGGTGTCGTCTGAGTAAGTAACATTCTGACACATTCAAAAGTCACAGATGACTCATGCAGAAGGATTTGATATCATTTTAATATTACTGCCAGCATGGAGCTATCTTAGGGGCTCAACATGGCATTAGAATGTCGTAATAGTTTAGTAGTAATCATGAAGTTTAATTAGTTTTTGGAATAAGATGATAGGTATTATAGAGTCCTTTTCTTACAATTATCTTTAAAAATTCAGATTTTTATTTATAAATTCATATTTTGCATCTATAATTTCCCAGTAAGCATTGCATTTCAAACACAATATTAAGCTATTTTTTCTACTTATTTTTTATGAGAGGAGGGAGTAGAAGGTAAAATTAAAATTATCATTTTTTTTTCTTGCCTACTGGGGTAGAGGAATGTATACAGTGACAGTACAGAGTAAAGTGATCTGACTAGCAAGATAAATAAGCTCAGTGTATCAGTCCTCTGCTCCTCTATTTGTAGACCTTTTTGATCTTTTCCTTTTGTTAAATTGTGGTAACCTATGGCAGTACTTTTAATACAGTAATAGTGTGCAAGACCAAAAGATATAAATTTAATCAGCTGCGTAGATTAAATTTGATGAAGTTCAGTAGTCCGGTTGTCTTACCATTCTTGCAGGTACCTAAACAAGGCTTTAAGGTATCAAAAGTTTTTTTCTCTACGGTGTTTTCACGAGAAGATTATTGAAAAATCATTGTAAAGACAGTTGGGTTTACTTGTCCTGTTCACACTGCCATTCCGTACCTTCCTTCTATCATGTAGAAATCTATGAGACTATGAATTTTCTCATTTTCTAAATCTTGCCCTTCTTGTAGTATATTAAATATCTTGTGAACATTGTATCTTTGACTGCTTTGCTGTCAAGATCCTTTGTTAATTTCTTCTTTTTTTTTTTTAATTATTTTTTGTTACTGCTATTTTTCCTTTGCCACCTTCCAGGCCCACAATGTGATTTGTTGTCTTCAACTTGATTCATTCATGGCCTGAGGGAGTTAAATTGAGAATAGATTGTAAAGAGAGGGTTTTGATGGAGAAAGGATGTGGATATTTTGCTGCTAAGGTATATACAAATATCTAGATAAGAGATGTATTTTCCCCTTCTCCCTCAATAATCTTTATTTGACTACACTTTTCAGCTGTCAGAAAATACACCCTCTCTTTGCACACTGCTATCAAATGACCTGGCTGAAATCCTAAAGAGACTGGACAGAGTACAAAAAGCAAAACATCACGAAGAGGAATTTATGCTGTATTGCTTAAAGTGAGAACAACCTTCAGGCCCCTAATATCATTCTAAAACTCTATTTTGAAAAATCTTGATTTCCTTTATGCTTAATGTTGTCAAAAAGGATCAGTATCATTCCACTATTTTTAAATAGCAACTTAATCATAATCATATTATGATTTCTTTCATTGAAATATTCATCAATGCTTGATTTTTGACGCAGATATAGTAGTTTAGAAAACGTTTTAATCTTCAGGGTACTACGGAAATTCTAGTAACTAATTGTTGACAGTTAATGAATTCATGCTATTTATTTTCTTTGTCGTTTAATGTCTTAAATTTAAACCTTATGTCTTTATTTAAATTTATTTAAATTTAAACCTTAATGTCTTTAATTTAAACCTTAAATGTCTGTTGAAAGAGTTCACATCTTTATGCAGTAGTGCAGTCTTGATATTGTAATGGTATCCTAAATGAATGTCTTGTAATTTCATTCGAAGTCATCTTGGTATTTTAATGCTGTCTGTTCCAAATGAAATTGTTGTTGAAGTGTGACAGCTGGATTCCATATAAATGAAAGTAGATCAGCATAGCTAAAATAGAACTTCACTTTACACCAGAAATGTTGAACATTCAGTAAACTGAAATAAAGTAAGAAAACTTGTCACATAGGTTTTTAATAATTTAAACTGTTTATCAATGCCTAACATATTTTGCTTAGCAACAGATGAACAACTATCTACACTTAGGTTTAAGTCCATCATCACTTTAAATAATGAAAAATGACATCTAATTACTCTATTTACTTAGGGTTTATTTGTTTAATCATGATCACACATATGCAGACATAATTTAATTACAGAATTTGCTGCATAATTCCTTTCTTATTCCTGAATTGAGTTTTGAAAGGAAAAGTATTCCTTTTTAAAGAAAAAAGATACTTTCTTTTGTGCTGGATGCTTAAAACCCTTTAGTTGTGAGTGAAGAATAACAGAATTAAGAAAAAAGGTTGGGCTTAAAAATTGTACTGGGTGTTCCAGCCAAGCATTGACCAATAACTTTAAAAGACAATTGGAATAATCCAATTCCTCTTACAAATAGGATAAATGGAAAAAATAAAAGACATGTAAAAAAAATTATAAATGCAAAAATAAAATAAATGTAAAAGCCAAATTGTACTTATTTTAAAAATCAAAATTTTCTTCTTTGGTGGTTGTTGCAATACAGAGGCATTATTTCAAGTGAAGTTTTTATCTGTATATACTATTTATAAACAAAAACTTCTTTAGCATAAAAGTATTTTAAGTGAATTTTGAAATAGGATTCTAGTGATTTTTTTCATACTTAAGCTAAAATTTGAGAAATTTAGAAATATAGAGTTATAATAATAATGAATTGAAATAATTCAAGTATTTATTAGCTTAAGTTAAATATTTAAAGATTTTTTTATTAGATATCTTTACATGGTAATGAATTTTACTTGAATATCCTGCTTCATCAGAAATATAGCTTCTGTTTTGAATTTTTTTATCAGAATATGACATTACTTTGATAGAAACAGAAATCATGTGAAATTTAATTTAGCTATATCTTAGTACATAAGTAGCTTAAACATTGTTCAGTGTTGGAATGTGTTTTGGTGTAGCTTTCAATGGTTTATCCTATTCCAGTAGAGAAATTAAATGTCAGGTTTTGTTTTATCTTCTTAGGAGCTAAAAGAAAAGCAGGATTCTAGTCTTAAGCGTGACATGGATGGAATGGGAGTCCCGGAAATAAAGTATGGTGATTCAGTCTGCTTTGTCCAACACGTGGCCAGTGCCTTGTGGTTGACTTACAAAGCACAAGATGCTAAATCAGCACGTTTAGGTCCCTTGAAAAGAAAGGTAATGTTTAAGGGTTTTTTTAGTTACTTATATAAAGATTGTTAGTTGCATAACGGTTTTTATCTGCTCGATATGGCAATTGTGGGTTTAATTGTTTTGTGGCCTTTTATTGAAAATGGTGTGAATGTTTCATTCTAAAAATGAAAATAATGGTGAATATTAACACAACTACGTGTTGAAAAACTTTGTGGAAAAGAAATGCATTTATCTATTTTTCTTGCCAGATGAAATTATTAATTTTGGCTCAATTTTATTTTTTACACATGCAAAATGCAGAAATCCTGATTTGGATGGTCAAATAACTTCTTTGAAAGTCTACATTTAGCTGTTTAAGAGTGTAAGCTTGTAAGTCATCTTACATTCACTGATGTTTTGGATTTTTTTATTTTATTGAGTATGTTGTATGAAATATCAGTTAAATTTATTACTTAAGAATTGGCCCTAGACACTCCTCCAGTTTCTTAAGGGATATCAATGAATAATTTCCTGTCAAAATGTTAGATGTAATTGTGGTGTGGCATCATAAAGGTGTTTCTCTAGTTATATTCTTAACTAGGGGCATATGACCTGTTATATCTTCAAATTACACTTACATTTGCTTCAGAATTAAGAGTTTTAGTACTAACTTTGCATAACTGCATCATTACCAAATGATTATTAGATTCTGTATTCATAGGTTTTTACAACTTGAACCTATTACTAGAACAAGAAAAAGAAAAAAAACTTCTGTTCATTAATGAACTTTTAAATTTCATTAATTACCTGGCGGCTGGTCAGAGAAATTCAACTTAGTATGCAAGTCATTCAGTATTTTCTTGATAAAGGATTTACTCACACAATAATGGCCTCTTCCTTTCCCATACCAATACTGGCTATGGGATTCTGTTTCCTCAGAGGTTCCAATTTTACTTCTTGAAAAGGCAACATGTAGGTTCTTCCTCTGTATTCAGTGAAAAATTTTGCAATAGCTTCCTGTTAAGTTTAGTATTTTTTTCCTAGTTTCCTGATCACAAGCAAGGGTCTATAAAAGACCTACTATAATTGCCTGTTGCTTTTATTCCCCTTTCAAAGTGTTTCATTCATGTTCAAACACTCCAAATCTTTTGTTCTCCCCTCACCTGGAGAAGTCTCTCCTGTTAAGTGCCTTCAAACAGAAGAAAACCCAAATCTTCTCATTTCCTGTAACTGATATTCCTGTGGAGGCAAGAAACAGTTTTTCATCCTCTGCAAAATATGGTACTAGGCTATATTTTTATAAGCAAGTTTAGATAGATACATTCCTTTAAATTTCATTTTAAATTTATTTTTCTACAGTAAGGTCAGAGCTTTGTATACATCCTCAATCGTCATTTTTCCAGGACATTTTACCTTTCAGTCACCGTAATTCCTCTCAAGCTAAACTGCACTTTTTGTAGTATGCCTCAGTAGCCCTAAGAGTATTGAGAAATACTTTATTTTTGCAAGAGAAAAAGGGTGAGTTTTTTTTTCATATAACCTAGTTATTATCAATGACAGCTGCAAATCTAGAGAGGATAGGACAACTATGGAACTAGTTCTGTTATAAAATACTCAGAATGCCAAGTAAAAATTTGGGTTGTTTGCCTTTGGTGTAGTTTTGTAGAACTAGTAATCATGCTGTCTTTGTGAGACACAAATATGTAAGAAATTCTGACATCATTTATAAGGCTTCTGTTGCATGATATCTGCCAGAACTTTGATCTGATCTCTCTCTTTTGCCGAGATTGAAAAACGTACTTGAAGAAAGATGACCAATAAATAAACTAGTCTCCTACAAGATAATTTTGTCAATATACTCATTAAAAAATGTCTTCCCAGTGTTCTCTATGACATTTCAATGGATTCTGGCATCCAGATAAACTCATAGGGTGATGTTTGCCTCTTTTAAAAGCACTTCCTCACCATCTTGGAAGGAAAAGAGAACATGTGTACTTTGGATCCTATATGACTGTATGTATAAAAAAGCTGTTGTTAAATAACCTTCCCACCCCTTAGTAGCAGAAAGCACCTGTATAACATTATTCTTCTCTTTGTTAACTATCCAGTGCCTTCAGAATTACTCGGCTAACTGGGAAGTTGGTCAACACATTTTTACTATCTCAGAGCTAGAAAAAAATTTTTCAGTGGAAAATTCAATAGCTTTTATTTTAGGCAGGAGAAGCAGGATAATACATTTAATTCTTACAAAAGTGCTGTAGGATTTTAATGACTCAAAATGATCAAGACTTGTTTTTGTGATAGCTAAAAATTATGGTGACTTTAAATGAAATTGAGTATTAATTTGAAGAGAAAATTAAAACCCCATCAAAGGATCTCTGCTATTACTTGGAGTTCATATGGCGTTCACATCTGGTTCTGGTAAGAATACAAGATAATGTGTAGAGAATAGTTAACTGCGTCAGAAATTGCTCATAAATGTTGTTTCTCCTTTAGCTGCATTGTAACTTTTAGGATATTTGTCATTCCAGCTTGATTTTTCTTGTCAGTAGTCTTTTTATTGATGAATACTTCCGTAAATGATGCTTAAGGTGGTGAAGATTCTCTTTTGCTGACAGCCAGAATATCGAATGACATGTTTTGTTTCATTTGGAAAATATTCAATGCTTATACGTTTAATGAGTTGTGGGTGAATAAAGGTATATAAGGTATATTAAAACCCTTCTCTGATTAATTTTTATGTGATACTATTGAATTCATAATTAATTAATAAACAGTTGTATAGATAAGGTGATTAACAAATAGTAGCTCAGTAAATAAGCCATTACTATTTTCAGTGCAGTATTGCAGTAAATTACAAAACTTTTCAAGACACTAAGGCTTTTTACATAATTATTGTGATAATTAATGACTTTCAATAGGTTATACTGCACCAAGAAGGCCATATGGATGATGGTCTAACCTTACAAAGATGTCAACATGAGGAATCCCAGGCTGCTCGAATCATTCGCAACACTACAAGCTTATTCAGCCAGTTTATAAGGTAGTTGGTCCCATCTTATATGTTTGTATTTAAAAGTATTCTGAAATGATATTTTCTTTAACAGAATCCTTACTACCTGCTTTCAAGTATTTGTATTTAGAATGCCATTGAATAGATAAAACAGTTGCTTTAAGATTATTTATGTGAAATCTAGTACCTTGAAGCCAGAAGCAAACTAGATCATAATCCAGGCTGAAGAAAACATGGTAAATGATCTCAGTATATCTCTGTTAGTAGGTTTTCTACAGTAGCTAGAACTTCACAATATTAATAAAAGTGTTCTTATCTTTCTATTTTCTCGGTAGACCTAATATTACAGCTAAGTCCATTCAGTTTTGTCAGAGTATTTGAAAGGTATATTGATACCTAATACTTTATAGATCAAAAGTATGATGGGAAACCATAGTAGCTCTGGGCCTATGCAAATAAACAACAGAAGAAAGTACAAAATAGCTCTCTGCAAGTCTGGGAGAATACTAGTTTATTGCCTTCAAAATCCGGGCAAAACATTTTACTTGTATCTTTTCAATAACCTATCCTGTCGGTCCTCCTACTTCTCTGTCACCTCTCTGATTGTATCTGGAAATTTTAAAGATCCAGAGGAGAGGCAGTCCTCTCTGGTGAACTCTATGCAGTGTAACAGATCGTGGACAGTAACAACAATTAGGATAGAAGGCTAAATGTCAGCTGAGAAGGTAAAAGGAACAACTTTTTAATTTCTCTTTCTAAGCCAAATTATTACATGAACATTCCTAAATCTCCCATTTAAACTAACATGTTTATTTG
Organism: Cuculus canorus; assembly: GCF_017976375.1. Lineage (NCBI taxonomy): Eukaryota > Metazoa > Chordata > Aves > Cuculiformes > Cuculidae > Cuculus > Cuculus canorus. The sequence continues at coordinate 59,094,498 of NC_071405.1, read as the reverse complement.
CAGTGGAGTGGATTTATGCATATTCAAAGTCAGTAACATATCTCAGAAGAGAGGCATTGACTTTATCTTGTTTTGAGGAAGAATCAAAGTTGTGATTTTAAGAATTTAAAATAAAATCAATAGATTTACCTTATGAATAGTATTTATCTTCCAAATCTTTGCTGTACCAGTGGGCAATGCAGTTAGTAATTATACCTTAGTAAGAACTGTCCAAGATTGGGCTGTTCCACTAACTGTATAAGAAAACTCAAAAACAAATGTGAAAAGAGTGGTGGTTATTTTCACAGATTAGAACGTCAAAGGTCTTGGATATATGGGCACTGTGTAACATTCAATATATGAGTGAGCTAATCATAGAGTCAATATTACAAAGGATATTAAGAAGTCATGGAAATGGAACAATTTCAAGTGACATCAGACTTTCTCTGTCATAATCTTAATTTATTGAGAAGGTTATATAAAGAACTGTACTTGTTAAGTAATTGCCTAATATAGTTGCCACACACGGACAACATAATACCTTTTTTTGTATGGAAAGTTACAGTCCTGTCCAATAGCAAAACTTATGTGTTGGACAGGAATATCATTTAAACCAGTATATCTAAATTGGTGTGTTGCTGACTGAAGAGCTGTGGTGTCCTCAGGAGATGCTGAATCTTAACAAATCATTGACAAAATGAGCACAAAAAGATACTGTGTTTATTTCATCCCTAATTTGGTTCTCTGGATCCAAAGTAATATTTAAGCAGTAATATTTATTAAGTAGATTTTCTGAATTAAAATTTGACTTGCTTTCACCATATTAATACACTGACTTTGGCTTAATTTTTCCAGTCCTCTTGAAGTATGTGTGTGCTTAAAACAGTTTGTCCTACTGTTGCATTTGTATTTGCTGTCCTGAGGATACAAAACCAGAACCACCTCAGCTCCTCCTAGATTGTACTGTTTATAGTAGTGAGTCAGATCCTGAAAAACTGGGTTGTCATCCAAGACTGAGGAAATGCTTTAACAGGAAAGAGACATTATTTCACTGACTGTTGAGATTCCTTGAAACGTGTTCTATTTTAAAATCCCATCCTTTATTTTCTGTATAGAGTTGATACAGAAGATGTAATTAATGTTTAGGATTACTTGTTATTTTTTGTTCTTTGTCTAGAAGACTGGGATTTTGCAGCCTCAATAACTGCTACTATTTTATTTTGAATATTACACCTATATAAAAAATAGATTTAAAGCATCTAAACAAAATCAGTTACTCTAAGAAAGTACTTTGGTATGTCCTTCATCTCTGTTTCATCTTCTTGCTGACTTTTTTCTTCTGATCATTTTTTAAAAATCATTCTCTTTATATACATCGGTGCAGAAAGAGAAACACGATGCCACTTTAGGAAGCTCTGAGTGCTGGACATCCAAAGAACAGATATTTGAATTATTTGAAATTTAGATCAGCTGTTGCTCATCTATGTATATCATATGTATAACAAGACCAGATTTAGAATATAGTCTGCTACATGATACTGCAAATGATACTGTGGAAATGAATAATGCTTCTGGTCATTCTCTTTGTGGTTTTCCATAGTGGAAACAACAGAACACTATCGCCCACTGCCCTGCCTGTTGAGGAGATGGCTCAGACTCTGCAAGACCTAATTACTTACTTCCAGCTTCCCGAAGAAGACCTGGAACATGAAGATAAGCAAAGCAAGCTTCGGTCACTCAAAAACAGACAAAATCTATTCAAAGAAGAGGTGAAGAGAGAGGAATTGTTATATTCCTTTAATTTTAAGCGTATCTTGTTACAAACATTGAGAAGAAAATAAACATCATAATCTAGATGCATGCATATGATTTATAATATAAAGTTCTGAAGCTGATCTATATATAAAGTAGACCATAATACAATATGATAACTTCCTGTTACTTATTTTTCATTTCCAAACTTGTCACGGGCCACGTGCTCTCTCTCATAAAATTTGGTGTTAATACTTCTGAGCATCTTTAAACAGATGTCATTTTTAAAAGAAATTATTGTGACAAGAATTTTCTTTTTCTCTCTATGAAGTAATAAATTCTAGATATCCCAAATGAATATTAAAACTTGTATAATTGATAGATGTTATTTCTAATGTCTTGTCTGTCCACTGGGATGTGAAACATGAACTCTATAAATATCTACACTAGTTTTAAAGAAAGTCCTGTATTGCATAATTGTAGAATTGCTCCTCTCTGAAAATGGAATACACCCAGTATAAATAGGAAATATATTTTACAATTTCAATACCATTTTAGTCTGCAATCAAACTGAAGTTAAAAATCTATTCTAGTATTCTAACTTCTCAATTTTACAGATTTTTTTATTGTATAGTAAAAGTTCCAACTTTTCCAATAGACAAAAATAGAAAGAAAGAAAATAGAAAGAAAATTTCTTTCTCTATAAATTTAAAGTGTTTTTTTCCCCTGTGTAATGATGATTTTATGTAAAAAAGATTCTGTTCACAAAAATTATAAAAGCCTTTATTGTCAGCTTTGTTTATTCCTTACTTTGTATAATACTAACCTCAATAAGCAGAGAATATTATAGAATCTTTCTCTAAAATGGGTGACTTTTATCTAGAAAAATGCTTATTCAAATCTTGTAAGCACAATAGGTTCTTTTAATCTAAGATGACACAGCTTTTTAATATGTACAGGAAAAAATATTTAAAAAGGACAACAACAAATGCTTTTTCATATACATTTGCCTTTCTTCTCTGTCATCTACATTTAGGGAATGCTGGCATTAGTTTTGAATTGTATTGATCGCTTAAATGACTACAACAGTGCAGCTCATTTTGCTGGAATTGCAAGAGAAGAACACGGTACAGCATGGAAAGAAATTTTGAATCTCCTTTATAAATTGTTAGGTAAGTTCTTCAATAATTCGTTAATGTGAAAAAACAGAATATGTATTCTTTATATCCTACTTGCAGCTTCACTACCGAAGATTAAGTTGTGTGTTATTCATTCTGTTGTGTGATTTACTTCCCTATACTTACTGATATTTATTACATAGTTCATTGAGTCATGTTACAGCAGAAAAACGAATCTCAGCTAGGAAAAGCACTGGTGCAGCATGCCAAATGCATATATTTTTAAAAATGTATCTTATTTAAATGTACCTATATTATGCAAATACGTGTGAATTATTATTTTAAAAATTAGAAAAACTGGAAAACAGTCTTCATATATGAAGGTGAAGGGAAGCCTAAAAGTAATACTCTGAACTTTCAGGTCTACTGAATCCATGTTTGTCAACTGAGGCTTAGATTTTTAAATGTTAATATAGATTTAAGTGGCTTAAATCATTGCCATGCTTTCTAGAGTGAACTGCTTCTGTGTTGTAGGGCCAAAATAATAGATAAGAAGTATGTATAGGTGTATTTCCTTAAATCACTAATTTGATACTTAAATTGCGTAATCCCTCACATAGGAGAATCTTGTCTTTGGAGGGCATTTAAGTACACTCTGATTTCATTACAAAGAAAGTTAGTCCTGAACCAAAGTAAAAAAAACAAGTCAAGAGTTAGGACGAGAACAAACAAAAATGCGGAAGGAGTGTGTGTGCTTTGGAGAATGTCATTCATATAGCACAGCCATGCAGATGCTTCTGGTAAAATCTCACTGATTTAGAAAGTAATGAGATACTATCAGCTGCATTTTGCTAGCCTTAGAGTTTAAAGAAAAGTAGGATGTAAAAAAAACCCTCTTTATTGCTATGTAGATCTCTGCAGACTTAGTCCTGATTGTCTTCTGCAGGTATGTCTTCAACATGCTTGCTCTCATGTAATAAATATTAAATTAGTGCTTTGTAATAAAAATCCTTGACAATTGTACATGAAAGGCTTGTTTTGTTGTTCTTCTGTGATCAGTAATAACTTCTGGAAGAAAAATAGTCAGCATTTCTTGAAATATTGAATGCTGATGGCCTTTCAAAGTATAGTCAAATAACATTGTGCCCTGCTGAAGACAAAAAGCTATTCCTGTATAACATGTTTTAATCGGAAAGTAGAGCTAAAGAACACAGTACCCCACCTGCAACTGTGGTTAAACTTCTGCATCTGATCTTCCTACTCATTGATTGGAAGAGATAGAAAAAGAAGTGCTTCAGTCCCTTGATCAAGGCAGTGCTTGACATTTGCATCAAACAAGGCAGATTATTTCTTTTTAAATTTAACAATTAAATAAAACATAAGTAAAACATGTTTTTCACTGAAGTTCTTGTTTATCCAGTAGACCAATGTCAACTGCAAAAACTACGTGCTCTTTAGAAGTTATGTCAGTAGATCATATTCTAATTAATGAAAATCTTAATTGTTTATCACTGTTGTCTACGTGTATTTAGGATTTGTCTGTTATTTATTGTCATTATTATTAAAATGTTATTAAAATACATACGATTATCATTGGTGATTTCAAACGGAAATTTCCTGTTATAAAATTATACTGTGTGGATTTTCCCCAGCTGCTCTCATTCGTGGCAACAGAAACAATTGTACTCAGTTTTCCAGAAACCTTGACTGGCTAATAAGTAAATTGGACAGATTAGAATCTTCCTCAGGTAAGACTCACATTTTTTTAATGTAATTTAAATATCAATACACCATACACAACTGTCTTATGTTATAAATAAATGTCAGAGCACTTTTATTTGAATACGTGTTAAAAAACAAAAACATTGTTTGTTTGTTTGTTTTTTAAATGAGTCAAGTAATGCATTTAAACAGACATTTTTGTGGCATTTGTTGGGTTCCATATATTTGGTATGTTTGAATTGGTGTTGAATGCATCTTCAATGAATTAATGGATTGGGTCAGGGAGTATCGAGTCTACTGTCCTGTTGCTATGAATAACACCAGAGGTGTTTGTGGGCAAAAGTGCAAATAACATCTATATATAGAGAGAGGGAAGGGTTTTTCCACTACAGGGTGTTCAACAAAGTATCTTTCATTTTTCTCCAGTAGTTTTAAAATTGTGGCTATTTTCAAGAGAAAACATAAATTAACAGCTTCGTAATGCATTTATGTTTAATGCAGTTCACATCATAGTCATATCAATACTCTCTTAAAATGTTTTCATTCTCTTCTTGGGCTGGGAAAAAAGACTGCATCTCTTAAGATACTCCATTCTTTACTTAGCTTTTAGATTTTGTTCAGTTGCACAGATGATTTAATGACAACATTATTTCTGTGCCCTCCATACAGGTATTTTGGAAGTGTTGCACTGCATCTTAATTGAAAGCCCAGAAGCTTTAAATGTAATAGCAGAGGAGCACATCAAATCTATTATTTCATTATTGGATAAACATGGGCGCAATTACAAGGTATGTTTGGAAAAACTAAGGATTTATTCATAATCTTACAATGATTTGTGGAAAAAAATGTCTGCGTGGAAATATGTGATTCTAGTAATTCTAGTACCTTTAAAAGAATAAAATAACCCTGAAGTACATCTGAAAAACTGCTTTGTTGAAATTAAATGAATGTGAAATATAAAGTTGCTCTTCAGTTTTAAATTTAGCAAATATGTGTGACAAGCAGATAGCTAAGAAATATTGATATCCAGACAGAACTCTGGATTTGCTGAGAAAATTAAGCATTCTGACAGATAGGGTAGTTTGCTTTGTAATGCAGGTCTCTGCAGAAGCAGTAAACTACTATTGTTGTAGCCGCACAAAGACAGAACTAAATCCGCAAAGTCATTCTTCACTTGAGTATTAATAATTGCAGGAGAAAAGAACAAAATGAAATGAGAAATCAGAAAAATCATAGAATCACTAGGTTGGAAAAGGCCTTTGAGATTATCAAGCCAAATCATACCTGCCAGTTTTTACCTAGCGGAGGGTCTGCCTGTCCAGGTCAACATGCAATCCATTATGATAGAAGAAGGTGAACACAGTTTCTGGCTGGGATCATCATTACATCACAACACAGAGAATGCAGTTTTACATGTGATTTTTTTTACCTTTCCTTCCTCAATTGAAATTTTATTTGAAAGACTGATAATCTTCAGGAAGAACAGTGGAAGTTTTATTGAATAGAAATTGCTGATTTACAGGGGAAGGTAATATGGAGAACCTAACCAACTACAGATATGGAAAAAAGCATTTTAAAGCACAGTTAATGAGCATGAACCGATGTAAGTAGTCATAAGAAGAAAAGGTGAAATTACAGCAGTAAATTTAGATTACTGTTTTTAGTTGTTAACAAAGTTATTGTACTGCGCCAATCACCTACAAAGAGAGGATTTCAACTGGAGCGTCCTAATGTGGACCTCATAGTGTGAACTTAAATCAGAAAAGGAAAATGTTGCATTCAGGAGAATTAGACCGGATAACAGATTTGTGCATTTCCATTTGTAATGTCTTTGACTAAAGATTAGTTAGGAATGAAGTAATGAATGTATTTGTTACTCAGAAATAGTATATCGTCTCGTCCTACTACATTAGAAATTCCGCTGTAATTTAGGAAAAAAAGAAACAGCGATATTATTAATCAAAATAGTCTTAGAAATTTGTGATTTGAAGGATTTCTTAATGAAAAGCCTTGTGTCATAAATATGGTCAGGAAGTGCATAGAGATTATTTAGAGAATTTTTATGTAAATAACCTAATTAAGATACTTTGCAGCTGAGCACTGGTCAGAGTTTCTGTGGTTATTTAAGTTACTACCTCTATCCTTTTGCTAGAGGTTACTGCTCAATCACGGAGATGGTAGAAAGGAAAATGCATGGGCTTGTACATAGCAAAGTTCATAACATATTAGCTTAAACGCCTATTGAGAGTGGTTTTGTGCTAATCCACCGGGCAGATAACAGGAGTGGCTAAACTAAATGTTCTGTTCTGCTGCTACTTGTGTTGTATGAATTTCCAAAATGGTAATCAACAGTGTGAAGATGGTGCTTTGTCTTGGAGATGGTCAGTAGATGATTTGGGCTCATTGTTCAGTGATTCCTTGTCAGAGCTCAAGTGCATCTTTAAGCTTCTCAGTTTTTTGCAGAAGTGTAAGCTTTGACAATCAGCATTGAACACTAATTTACTGTGTTCTCTCTTCCACAACCTTTTGCCTCAGTAATCTGTGGGAGAACTATGTCAATCTCTTTCACTCTTCAGACTATGACCAAAAAAATAAAGCTGAAATTTTAGAATAAGATATTTCTGAAACTCTGTTTTGCTTTATAGTGATTTTTTTTTTTAAATAAATGGATTACTTGTATTGGAAACACGCTTTCAGAACAGATTCACAAGCAGTCTGACAACTGCAGTTGAGAACTGTCCACTAATTTTGCTCAGATTTTTGACTGTAGTACGTTCCTAAAAGAGTTTAGTTTTACTTGTCAAACTTTCAACGAGATTTAATTTAAAAAATTGTATTGAGTTGACGTACAGCTGTTCTACTTTTGCTTTTTTCTGACAGCAATGACAATACAGAATCTCAAAGGAAGGTTTTATGAGGCATTTTGCAAACCCTATGTTCTGAATTTGTGTTCCACAAATGTTTGTTGTGCTCTATCAGTAGTACAGACTACGCTTAGACCATATATGTGAAAAATAACTGAAAAATAATAAAGATAATGATAATTAAATTCCTTCATTTAGGTCTACTCTGAATGCAAATTAAGCTAACATCTGAATAATAGTATATGCAGCTGCCTTTACCTGCCTTTCTTCTAATTTTTTCTTATAAGGTTCTTGATGTGCTTTGTTCTCTCTGTGTTTGTAATGGAGTTGCAGTTCGTGCCAATCAAAATTTGATCTGTGACAATCTACTGCCTAGAAGAGACTTACTCTTGCAAACACGTTTGATTAATGATGTGACAAGGTATAGCAACATGTTTTATTGTTCTATTAGAAAAAATGGAACTCAGATGTCTTTAATAATCAGTTGAAGAAAATACTGTAAGATTTCAAGATTAAGATGCACATTTTAGAAGTGTTTATGTATTAACTTCTGAAAAACTCATTTTTATTATCAATATGGCAGTTGTAATTGAAATTGTGCCGAAAAAGAATTTTCTAATTGTAAGATCTGTTCTGAAATGGAAGGATGAAAGTTGTTTGTTCCTGGTTTGTTTTTTTTTTTTATTTTAGGAAATTAATGTATTAACCCTCTTTTGACTATACATTTTCCAAAGCACAGAACCTATATCTTGGAAGATGATTCTACAGCAGCTTTATAAAGTCATAAAATGGATCACTATTTAAAATATTATAAGCAAAATGTGGACATCTACCTTGTTATTGTATTTGCAATGTGGATTTGACTATTATGCAACAATATAATTTGATGTCGCATTCACACTAACCGGCTTACATTTTCTTTCTTAGCATAAGGCCAAATATATTTTTGGGTGTTGCTGAGGGCTCTGCACAATACAAGAAGTGGTACTTTGAGTTAATAATTGATCAGGTTGATCCATTCTTGACGGCAGAACCTACCCATTTACGAGTTGGATGGGCCTCTACTTCAGGTTATGCCCCCTATCCTGGAGGTGGGGAAGGATGGGGAGGCAATGGAGTTGGTGATGACCTGTACTCTTATGGTTTTGATGGCCTTCATCTCTGGTCTGGTAAGTACACTGTTCGCTTCCGCTTATTCTTATGTTTAGGACTTACTTACCTTTATCTTCAATGCCTGTGTGTATATAACATGCTATTTTATACCAAGTTACATGTAGAACTCCAGGATATCATTAAGTTATTTAGAATTTCAGATCAGACTTCTTGCCTGAGACTTTAGTCAAAATCTGATTATACCAGTTAGGCTTATTAGCAGACTGCTTCTATTTTCATGAGTTTGATAAAAAATGGCATTTTCCAGATTTAGATCAATATTGCCTTAAGTCTATCCATTCAGATTCAATGGATGTACTGATTTCAGATGAATTCATTGTGTATGGATCTACATTTGCAGTATTCCTTCTCCTTGTACATAGAGTTGAAGTAAAATGATGTTACTATCCTTACACCTATTAATGGATTTGATAAATTGAATTTAAATTTTGATAGTTTCATAAAAGATAATTTGGGCAATGAGAAATAAGAATTGCCACACCATTGCCAACTTCAGGTTTTTTTAGAAGATGAATTTATGTAGTGTGATATCAAACTGAAAGTCTGTAGTTGCTATGCTGTTTGAAAAAACCATTTTTCATATTGTTATCTAAAATAGGATTAGAAAAAATAGTTTCTCTATGAATGGTTCTTAATATCTGTGGTAATCTAGAAGACTTGATTAGTACTGCGGTGAAGTAGATACATTTGCAGTTTATGAAGAAGAGAGCTAATTGATGCCAGTAAATGCATAATTTGTGTTTGCTTAAGGATCAGTGATTGTAGTCTTATTAGCCATTCTTCATTCAAGCAGCTTGAAGATGTTAGTGGACTGAGTTAACGGAAGAGTGGAAGTCACTTTAAGAATTTAACTTCCTATGTTTCCTGTCAAAATCTTTGAAAATTTGCTCAAAAAGTTTGGAAAAAACTTCAGTATGAGCACACTCTATCGGTCTATCTCAATGTAATGAATTTATTTCTTGAGTGTGTAACCATGCATGAACATTCAGAACTTTGAGGAAAAAAATAGACATTGTTTCAGTGCTTGTGTGTACATTCTTTAATTGTTAAGCTGTATGTTATTTCTCTTTCCAGATGTCTCTTGCATACAGTAAATTATGGGTTTTTTTTAGTTAATTCAATTTGTGGCTTGTGTTTTGTTTAGTGTACAGTATTAAAGGCATGGAGGCAAAATCATTAATTTCCTCGTATTTCTTAGTGCCCTGAAATTCCATATACAGCTAAGTGCTCTTTAATTGCTCAGATAAAAGCAGTGTGGGGCCATGCAATTAAAAGATGTGCTGTGAATACAGAGTACATAAATATGCTGAACTTGATCTTATGGCCTTAATTCTAACCTTCCCTAATGTGAGAGTGTTTGACTTTTCAATTATATTAGCTTTGTTCTAGCATAGGGTTTTGTATATAAAATACCTGTGTGTGTGCGTGCACGCACATGCATAATTCGTTGGGTTTTTTGAGCACTACTGAGCAATTCTCAAATGACAGAAATAATTATTTTGGGGAGTAGGGTGGGAGAAACCTGTAATATACTCCATTAGAAATGGGTGAATAAATCATTAATACGAAATTAAACAGTAATTGAACCTCTGAAATACAGCACCGGAAAGTCTCTTAAATCTTATCTGCAGCAATGAGGGAAAATTCTGAAAGCTTAAACTCTCCTGAAGAGTTAACCTTATTGTTCTTAAGAAGTTTCAAACACAATCATTTGGAATAGTGCTTAACTGCTTAATTAGGCTTGCTTTACAACTAAAATTCAATGTTTTCAAGGGAATTATTTTGAAAGGAATTCCGAAGAGATATTCCTTGGCTAAAAATATACTCAGATACTCAAGTACAGGTGAAAAACTGCAGTTATATGTAAATGTGTATAGTTGGATTACTTCAGTTATATTATCTCTAGTTAATTGTTATTATTATCTCTAGCTAATTGTTATTATAATTGCTGATTCGTGTGCATTTTCCCAGGTGGGAAAATGAAATTCCATCTGTTTAGTCTATGGCTGTAGGTAATAAAGAAAAACTCGCCTATTAAATTTTTGATTCATTTTTTGATAACTCAGTAAACCATTCTTCCTCTTCATATTGTAAACCTGGATTATTTGTCAAAATCACAGCTCCAGTGGAACTCTATTTGTCAAAATCACAGTTTCCAGTGAAACAGTGGAATGGTTTGGGTTGGAAGAGACCTTTAAAAATCATCTAGTCCAACTCCCCTGCCACGTACAGGGGGACCTTTCACTGGAATGCTCAAAGCCCTGTCCAAACTCACCATGAACACTTCCATTGATGAAGTGCCCAGAACTCTGGGAACCTGTTTCAGTGTCTCACCACTGGGTATTCACAGATATGGGAATTTGTTATTTCACTAATAACTAAAGAAAAAATTAAAGATATATCAATGTTATCTTTACAAAGAGGCCATCTTTTACTGTGCCTCAGTATTCTTGCATCAGACTACAGTGTGAATTTTTGTGATTTCAGCTGAGCGTGTTCTGTCTTGCTAACATTGTCAGAGGTCTCAAATGGTTTGCTCAGTTTATGTACTTTTCTGCCACATATTATTTTGAAGAAGGTTGACTCTGTCTCTAAAAGCAGAACTCTTCATGAAGCAGATGAACGCAAAATCTTGTTTTCATGACTAAGAACAAAAAAGTTGCTTTTTTTTGTTTTTTTTAGGAAATAATTCCATTAAACCTGTAAGAATCTACTTTAAGCTTCTGATTGCTGAATACTTTTATCCTAGGCCGAGTACCCAGAGCTGTAGCATCTGTCAATCAGCATTTATTAGCATCTGATGATGTGGTTAGCTGCTGCTTGGATTTGGGTGTACCCAGCATTTCATTCCGCATTAATGGACAACCAGTCCAAGGAATGTTTGAGAACTTCAGTACAGAAGGGTTTTTCTTCCCTGTTGTAAGCTTATCAGCAGGTGTAAAGTAAGTGCTACTTAATACTAATTGTTTTCTTTGCTGTTTTGTCATAAAATATTGTCCGAATTTATATACGATTTGTTCTATTTTGTTGTTTCCGTTTAGCCCAGCCACCAGCTGGGAGGGAGACAGGCAGAAAAGTACTGATATACTCAGTGATGATATCGCTTAAGGGTGAAATGTGAATCTGTTAGCAATCTGACCAAGTCATGGTGTCTGAAAATTATTTTATGGGTATTTGGTGACCTTGGGGAAATTAATTTTGTCTCTTTCCAATTATCAATGAAAAAAGCACATTAGAAACACAGCACCACATTTAGCACTAATTAAAATTCTCACTGGCTTTCTCAGCAGGGACTGAAAAACCTAAATTATCATGAAAACCCATGTTATCTTCATAGAAGGAAACACAAAGAACTGATGAGAAACTGTTTTGGAAACTTGTTACTAATATTGCCTACTTCTTACCTGTTTTATACCTAAAATACTGAGATTCAAACTTATCATTTTCAGACTTATTGTTATCATTCAGAAAACATTCTGCAACTGTCAATCTACTTATGTGGCCAAAATACTTGCATTGACATTACGAAGACAACACAGTAACAAAAGACAAGCTCTTCCACTGTTATGATATATTATATTTATGTTGAATATATACTACTGAATTGATTTTTTTCTTTTTTTTTATTTTTTTGCTTTGGCCAAAACATTTTTTTTAAAAATAGTGAGTAGATGATGATCTTATTTATCGTATCTGCTAGCATGGATACTTGGCAACTCTTTGGTGTTTATCAAAACATTAAATATACCTGCATTTTTGTAAACTATATTCAAATAAATTTTTTATTTTCTGAGTTATTTATTTGTAATGTTAATATATATTAACTTTAAGAGTATAATTTCTTCATTGAAAATTCCACAGAGTTCGCTTCTTATTGGGCGGACGACATGGAGAGTTTAAATTTCTGCCACCTGCTGGCTATGCTCCCTGTTATGAAGCATTGCTTCCGAAAGAGAAGATGAAACTGGAACCAGTGAAAGAATATAAGAGAGATTCTGATGGAGTGAGGGATTTTCTGGGAACAACACAATTCCTTTCCCAAGCTTCCTTTATTCCTTGTCCAATAGACACCAGTCAGGTATGTTAAAAATGCTATAATGGAATTGTAAAATATGTTTTAATAAAATACAAATTCCCAATATAAAAAATAAGCTAGCTTGCCACCTTCCTTAGCAATTCATGTGTTTGTTGTAATGTATCTAACTGAACTAGATGATCTTGGACATACAAGACAGTGTAAATAGAACCTTTTCTTATTTATGGAATTGTTATACTCTTTTCTTAGGTTGCTCTTCCTTTTCATCTTGAAAAGATCAGGGACAAACTAGCTGAAAATATCCATGAGCTGTGGGGAATGAATAAAATAGAACTGGGCTGGACATATGGAAAGGTATGTTTTGAATGTTCTGTCTGGGTAGTCACCTGTATTATGTTAAGTCTCCTACTCGGAGACCTGGATTTGGAAGTTGAACAGAGTATTTAAGAGTGGTCTAAATATTACTGTCAATAGATGAATGCTAGTGTAAGCTAGCAGGAGAGAGTGATATTAATTAGTGATAAGAAGGAGAATTTGGAATATAAACAGGGTACATATTTAGTACTGTAAGTAATTAACCATTTGAAAGAAATCTTAGTTGAGAAATGCAGTAGTTATACCAAGATGGAATTTTACTGAACACCATACCTGTAGCGAGTAACTCCTCAATGAACTCTTTAGTTACACTATAACTATTGGAGATCAAAGAGATAGCAGGCAAAAAGTCCATTGTGGAAACTTGCTTTTGTTGATAACAGAGACAGGGTTTGGGTGACTTTTTTATAAACATTCAAATTCATCAGATCTCATTTTTTTATTTAACTAGTTGCAGTTAAAACATCATTATAACGATCCCTTATAATGTGGTAACAGTTTGAAGAAAGTAAGACCATCTGAGCAACATTGTTTAAATGCATATGACCAGGCATTCCCTGCCCAATGAATGTCACCAAATGAAAAAAAACAGTTACAAGTGTAGACCAGAAGTATTATATTCAGAATATTATATTCAACAACTATTTTAAAAGAATGCTCTGCTTTATTTTTCCAGTAGAATTTTGAAAAAATTACCAAATGATTCTTTAAGGTTTTTGATTCAGAATGTGTACAACAGATCAGATCAATCGAGCATACATTGCTCAAGCATTCAGCATGAATGTTTATCGAGTTTGCAGATTTGCTTTCTTGTGTTTTGTTTATTTATGCAGAACACATGGAGTAGCTAGCTACACTCTTTATGATTTTGCTAGTTATGGGGGTACTTATAGTGTAAGTAATTGTCATTAAGCAAAAATATATAGTATTGATTACATTGTCTTCATTATTGCAAAGAATTAACTGACTTTTTACTCTGATTCTGCCTTGAACCTGTAATCAGGGAAGTACTCTTTTCTGTTGCCTTGTTGCAGATACGGGATGATAATAAAAGGCATCATCCTTGTCTTGTGGAATTCTCAAAATTGCCTGAGACAGAGAAGAATTATAATCTACAAATGTCAACTGAAACCCTCAAGTAAGCTTTAAATTTAACAGAAAGTAAAGGGCTTTTATTCATTATTTTTATTTTTCTTTAAGTACTTAATACTGTTGTAAGATGTAAAAACATCAGAATATCTCATTCCAAGTGTGTTCTGCTAATTTTGCTAGAGGTTCCAGGAACACATTCAGAGTGACTTAGAAAAATCCTATCTCTACAAATATGCAAAGAAAACTACACCAAAGCCTCTTGATTTTAATAAAATGGTATAACTTTCAAGACACAGATTAGGAGCTTTTGAGACTTTAAAGGTTTTATTAATTTTGATAATTTAAAATAAGTCCATTATTTTAAATGACTTCCTTGATTTTTAAATATCATTTGTTTTGTGTATTTATACTAAAACCAAACTAAATTAATGAAGTGGGTGAGCATTATAATGTTGTATTTCACTTCCACTTTTTTTTTAATGTTGGCAGAACCCTTTTGGCCCTTGGGTGTCACATTGTTCACGCTCATCCAGCAGCTGAGGAAGATCTGAAAAGAGTTAAACTTCCTAAAAAGTATGTGCCTTATGATAATTATTATACATTCTTTGTCACTACAGGCTATTAATTAAACAAAGCTTAGATTGTTTTAAAAGTACTGATTATGAACCCCATACCTGCTATGGATTTGCAAAGCACATGGTTGGTCCATCACCTTTGCATGTGATGTTGGTTTACTGTGAATTTACCTCGTGGAGTAATTAACAGAGACAATCACGTACTTAGACCACAAGCAATTATGTGTTACGTGATCTTGGAATAGATGCTTCAAAGCTAAAAGCAACATTTCAGTGCTTTTCTATCACCGAGCCAAGAACAATACGTGCTTATGTATATGTACATATATGTACAGATGACGGTAAATTTATCTACTTGAAACGGGTATACCATTTTCCCATAACTCCCATTACAATTTGCATCTCTCCTTTACTCCTCTCAAAGAAAATTTGTTCAATATGCATACATTTCCAGAGCCATAATTATTGCATTTTTAAGAAAAGAAAAACCAGAAAATTACAGTTCTTACAAAGTTGTACTTTTCTAGGAAATGTACATAAGCAGATTATTGCATAAAATATGATTAATTTTTTTGCTTTAATTTTTATTTGCTAGTTAAAATAGCTGAATGACTTTTCGTTTAGACATCTTTAAGTCATCAGTAGTTATGAACCCCAAAGCAGTTAAGATTAATCAAGGACTACATCTGTAATCTTGTCTGTGGAGATTCTGAAGTTCTCCCAGTACGGATGAAAGCACTGTCCTGCAACAGAAGTTTAAGACACAAACAGTGACTTGGATACTTGGCGTTTCACACCAGTTTATCAACCCACAAGATTCCTGTTTTCCTGAAAAATCTTTAACCATGAGAAACAAAGTCAGATTTTTAAAGAGAGGAGTAAAATAGATAGTTTTAGGGTATGGGAGATGGTAATCTTGATCCAGTTGATGACATAAATTAAAAAAAAAATAAAAGGAGCTATTCCCAAGGTTCATACTGCAGGTAGTCTGTCATAATACTAGTCTGATAGTATTGTCTTCAGTAACAGAACAAATAAATCTTAGTTTCTGACTTTTGTTAAAGTATCTGCTGCCTACATGATTCATCCTAACTGATGAAATAATCTGATTTGCGCAAGAGAGAGTCTGCATGTCTAAAATAGCAGAGGAGTCTTTATATACAGGAATGGAGAGGGTAATACCTATTACTAAAAAGCTACTAAACTTATTGTTCAGCGAAAAGTGGGAAGAACAATGTTTATTAAAATATGTTTTCTTCTGTTGGAAAAATAGTAACACAAATTTTGCAGACTAGTGTAAGAAAACATACTTCATAATGCTTACAAATAATTTCATAAGAAGTCATCATGCAGATCTTGAAAACAGAATTTACTTGAAGGTTTTAAATGACAAATATAAAAAATATAAAGACTAATCATTTAATAATAATTTATTTTTCTCATAGCAACTATTTAGGGATGTGCGTACAGATCTGGGTCACATTTAATTGGATAGGGTGCAAACAAGTAGGTGGAAAATGAGACTGCTAGAATAAGATTTATATCCTGCTCAATGACCAGATGCAATGCAGCATTTTTGCAAAGAAATGTGAGAATAAAGATTGAAAATTGGGGAGAGAAAGTGAAGCCCACTCTATGAATGCCACATAGATATCTTTAAATACCATCAGTGTGGTATCTTGACTCTCTGTTTTCCTTTGTCCACTTAAAGTTACATGATGTCAAATGGATATAAACCTGCCCCTCTTGATCTTTCTGAAGTGAAATTGTTACCTTCACAAGAATTTCTAGTTGATAAACTAGCAGAAAATGCACATAATGTCTGGGCAAAAGACAGAATAAAGCAAGGATGGACCTATGGCATTCAGCAGGTAAGGACTTTTTCAGATGCATTTGGAATAAGTAAATAACATAAGATTTGTTTTCTAGAACTTCAGTTCATTGGACTCTTAAATAAGAGGATAAATACTGAATGTCATGACTGGAAAAACTGTGGGGAGGGCAGGGAAAGAAGTCATGGTAGTCTAAGTAGATTGTCAAACCTTCAGCATACATTCTATCCAATTATTTATCCCATTATATAAAATCTTTGTGAAGCTTAAACAGTTTTTTTCTTGTTCTTTTTTATAACCCCTTTTAGGATCTTAAGAACAAACGTAATCCTCGGCTAGTGCCATATGCA
This sequence comes from Cuculus canorus, assembly GCF_017976375.1. NCBI lineage: Eukaryota > Metazoa > Chordata > Aves > Cuculiformes > Cuculidae > Cuculus > Cuculus canorus. Next base: position 59,077,630 of record NC_071405.1, on the reverse strand, counting down.
TTACTAGATGAACGTACTAAAAAATCAAACAGAGATAGTCTCCGTGAAGCCGTTAGAACATTTGCAGGCTACGGTTATAGTATTGAGCCACCTGACCAAGAGATAAGTATGTACTTTCAATAAGAATCATGGCCTTTTTTTTCCCCAGAGTGCTGGGAAAAAGCATAAAACACTGAAATAGGTAGGGAAAATATAAGATATGAATCAATAGTAGTGGGGTTCTGCGGTGGACTTTAATGAACGGTGCAAATATACTTTGTAAATGTCTTCTATATTACTTTGATGTATTCTTAAAATGATTTGTTGTAGTTAATGATATGATCATTCTAATTATCATTATTTTTGGATCAGAGAAAATCTGGACTGTGAATGGATGCACTGATTTTCATTTGGAAATAATGAAATAAATAAAATAATGTGGGATTAACTTAAAAGATTTTTTTTTTCTTGGCATACAGATTAATTTTGATGCTTCAAGCCAAAGTCAGGTCTTATTAAGTAGTCACAGAGGTGCACCAAGTTCAATGATTTCTTTTCTAAATCGGGAGCATAAATTTGTTTAGAAGGGTTTTTTTTTTTTTCATATTTGTTATACCATTGTAATTTTTTGACAAAAATCCAAACCTAAACCAAACTTATTTGTTTTCTTTTAAAAAATGTTCTAATTGTATTGACTTGTGCATGAAAATATTTTGTTGTATTATAATACTGCATTATTGCGTTGGATTTTATTGCACGTAGTAATCACACATTTCTGAAGATTCCTCTAGTCAGTTTTGCGTTGGGAGCTCTGTATTGAATGATACTTTGGCATATTCTGATTCTAAATAGGGATAATTACCCAACCTGTATAGAACTGGAGTGTGCTATCTTCTATGTGCTGCCTACTGTTCCCCTTTTTTAACTTTTACTGTTGAAATTCTTAAACATGCAGTGGTAGGTAATGGCTATTTTCAGAGAGAGAACTTACTGAGGACAGGTGAAAAATTAAATGGTGACATTTATAGTTTCATTTCATTGTAAGAAGTGATTTGTTGGGTTTTTTTTTTTGGTTTTTTTTATAGCTGACCAAACAGTGGAAAAAGTCAGCGTCGACAAGATACGATTTTTCAGAGCAGAACGGTCTTACGCAGTGAAGTCTGGAAAATGGTACTTCGAATTTGAAGCTGTGACAGGTGGAGATATGCGAGTTGGCTGGGCCAGGCCAGGCTGTCGACCTGACATAGAGTTGGGAGCTGATGATCAAGCATTTGTGTTTGAAGGAAGCAAAGTCAGTACATCTTTATCTTTTCTGACCTACGAACAGGCTAAGTAGAGAACTACAGCATAGATTTCCTCTGCATATTCCAGATCAACTAGTAGAATGTTTTTAACCCGTATAATGATGTTTCGGAGCTTTGTTTCATGCTGCATAGTATCTGCGTTTGAGTTCTGGTCATTCGAATTATGCTAACAAAAGTGTTTGTTGCTATCTTCCTAACATACACTCAACTGAGTAATGAAGTCTATCATAAGCATAAGCAAAATTTTTCATTCACTTCTGTTTTTTTTATAAGTGATGTTTTACAAATGTAGAACAAAGTTTCTTTGATGACTGGAAGAGAGAACCACAGTTCTTGTTGTGATTTTCTGTCATTTTTGCTTTCTACACAACGTCAAACTGGAAATAGGACAATGACACTGCATGTGAGAAGCGGCATCCTTGATGTTATCCATGTTCTAAACTGTTTTTCGCATATTACTGAAGTTAGGATGTCTTAGTTTGTCTATGTAAAATAACTAAGATGATAATCAAACTAATAACCTGAAAGCCATGATTAGTACCTTTTGCAAAGTACATCGAGATCCTGAAAGGTGAAATCCTTGTTTGTTTTACCTTATTTATTTTTTGTTTACTTTTTAATTTTAGCATGGTGTTTATTGACTTTTATTTTGGTTTAGGGCCAGCGTTGGCATCAAGGCAGTGGATTCTTTGGACGAAGCTGGCAACCAGGAGACGTGGTTGGTTGTATGATAAACTTGGATGACAAATCAATCATCTTTACTCTCAATGGAGAGTTGCTTATAACTAGTAAAGGTTCAGAACTTGCGTTTGCTGACTTTGGAATAGAAAGTGGTAATTTTCTTTCCATTGAAACAATTTTTCTGATGGTAGAGAATGATAGACTGCCTTAAGAGAACTTTCCTGAAGGCTCAGTGTTGAAGTGTAGGAGAGAAAATTTCTCTTGTAGTGGTTGAATTGTTGGCTTTTCCTAGAAGTCGCTCCAATTTCTGTTTCTTGAGAGATGGAGAAATAATTCAATAGCCTTTTAGTCCTGTCTATTGGCTGCTACAGGTATATGCAGATCAAAAAATTGAGTTATAAAAATGCGAGTATTGAGGAAGTGTGTATTTTTGTACATCATGAATGACTGAGAGATGAAGGTTAGCAACAAATTTATATCTGCTGATGACAAACTGAATTTTAAACAAATGCACTGAGATATCTGAACCTCATCTCAAAGTCCTTTCGAAACTTCAGTGCCCTCAGAGACCGTACTTGACATTTGTTAAAAACTTTGACTTAGCCAAGGTTTTCTCCCAGTGTCCAAATCATGGTAATAAATCCACATTTATTAATCTCAAAATGATGAAAATAACTGCTTCTCCTAATAAATTAATAGCTGACTTGAGCATATCATGTTTTTTTCAAATCTGATTGTCCACAAAACTATTTCTTAACTTGATATTCTTTTTTTACATTTGTACACTGGTTAAATATTGAAATAAATGGAGTAGTGTGTATAACGTCCATTCATTGCCTAAATCCTCACAGGTTTTGGTAGCAATTATATTGAACTCAGATATTAGTATTTAAGGTGGCTTTAAATCCTTACTACTGCTATCACTTCTTGTGCATTACTTGTAGGAGCTAAAGTTTAGTTCACACTAGGTGGATCCAAAATAGAACCCTTGTGTTCTCTAAATAAATTACTGTTGATTTTTGTTGTTGTATTTTTTTTTTTTAGGTTTTGTTCCAATTTGTGCACTGGGCCTATCTCAGATTGGTCGTATGAACCTTGGAATGGATGCCAGTACATTCAAGTATTACACCATGTGTGGCCTTCAAGAAGGTTTTGAACCATTTGCTGTCAACATGAACCGAGATGTTGCTATGTGGTTTAGTAAACGCTTACCAACATTTGTCAATGTGCCAAAAAATCATCCTCACATTGAGGTAACATTACGTGTTAGGCAGACAGCTGTTTATCAACTGTTTGTTTAGGAAGCTGAGACATTAAACCCGTACTAATACTTACTGTCATCAGATAGTTTGTCATATAAATCTATTAAGTTGCTCTTAGATAAATCCAGATCATCTTGTCTATCTCCAACTTCATTTATGTAATATTAACATTCATATCAATATACTTATCAGTTCTATTGTATGTCTTACTAATTTATGGTATTGTGTTCAACTGCTTGAAACGTGTCAGTTGTGATTTCTTAGAACCATTTCTTATAGTCTGTTCACTTTCATTTTTTTAAACCTTCTCTAGTGTTCTTAAATATCTAAAACCCATACAGCTGAATTCATAATCACTATAAAGGTAACTGAAGGATGAGCTAAGTAGAGGCTAATTTAGTCCACTTTGTTAATCTGAGGGACATTTGAAGGTACGTATGGTACTGCTGAGTGATATCCATTTCATCCATTCTTGCAATGCACCAGTAATAAGAATTCTACAACTCCCCAACCAATCTACTCTAAAGTAGAATAATATAGCCAATGTTTTGTATGAAATATTCCTTATTACTATACTGTCCAATGATATGTTTAAATTCCTGAATTTTTTTTTTTTCACTTTAGGCCATGTGATTTAATTTACATTTTTGCCAAATTGTTCCCTAATACTGGTCTTTGAACATTTGTTTTTTAAATAAAATGCACTTCAGTGAATTCCTTCTAAATGATCTCAGCATTTTTTTCAGTTTATCAGGATCATTTCTACTGTGTTCCTGTCTTTAAAAGCTTTTGAAATGTTGCTATCGCTGAATTTAAAATCATCCTCCTTTTTTCAGCACAAGGGAAACTAATAATGTCAGACACAGATTTTGTAATGGTCATCTGAGGGTGTCTGGTTCATATTTCTTCTTGTGATAGAAAACTACTGATTCTCGAGAAGCAATTTTTCAATGACTGGTGCACTCAAAGTGAATTAATTTAATAAAATCTATACCCTTGTTTTTGAAAATGCTGTATAGAACTTGAAAATATTTACCATAGTCAGGCTATACTGAATCTGTTGCTTCTTTCAGTCTTCAGGTTAGACTCTATGTCAGAGAAGAAGGTTGCATAGCTTTGAAATGAATTAATTTTGAAAAATTTACGTTGACTCTTCCGGCTATCTCGTTCTATGGTTGCTTAATGAACATTTTCAACATTTTTCTCGGCATGGTAGTATTTTAAAATAGTTTCTATTATTTTTAGATATGTAGAATTGATGGAAACATTGAGAGTCCACCTCGGTTAAAAGTTACTCACAAAACATTTGGGACACAGAACAGCAATTCAGACATGATATATTGTCGTTTGAGTATGCCCATCGAGTTCCACTCATCATTCAACTTTGGCATGGGTGTGGAAAATGCCTCATCTGATGTTTTCCAAAAAAGGTTAGGCTTGGTTTTAGTTATCGTATTTCATGCTCTCAATGTAAATGTAATATATTCTATTATTCTTTTTTGTTCTTGATGGTTGTAATAAATTTATAACACAGCTTTGCTGCAGAATGCTATATCCAGAAAAGAAAGAACGATTTCTGAAAAGGTGAATCATAAAGTTTACGGTTATTCATTGCTAAGAAGCTGCCATCCTTTCCAAATCACTGAGATTTGCAAAGATCTTCAGCCAGGGTGGAAAGCCAGCTTAGAATCTTTTGTCATCTGCATTTATGCATCAATGCTCGTCTGCGTTATTGTTCTGTTGCTCATTGCTATTGGAAAAGTGACTAATCCATGCAAAGAAAAGAGAGTGTGGGACAGATTTTTAAAAATATTAGCTACTACTGAGTTCAGCACTTTCCATCATTGCCTTCATTTTCAGTTAATTGTTGTAAATCTAGCTTTTTCCCATTCACTTCCATAACTACAATTATTTTGGGTGTATTTGTATGCTGTACCATCTTTGCATACTTAATTTATCATACATAGCACCCAGTAAACTTGAGTTATCTTCTAAGTACACTTAGTTTAATAATAGGTATGTTTTTACTACTTTTTACTAATTTCCTGATGTTTCTTTATTTTTAGAAAGCACAGCCAAGAAATCATAGCTTCGTCTAGTACAGTAAGTAAATACATTAAGATGCATAGTTCTTTTTCCTTTTTGAAGTCTATTTAAGTCATGACAGCACATTTATTAGAAATTGGCTTATTGAAAGAAAGCTTTTAATAATTTGCAATGATATAACACAGTGTATAAACAGTAATGCCCAGAGTTTTATGACTGAAGACATGAACCTCACTATCTTAAATCACTAGTCTAGTTTTTTTTATTTATGGGCATTTTAAAGGACCTATTAAGAGAATATGAATTACTATTGTTAAATTTTGATATATAAGAGAGTTTTTAAATCACTGTTTGAATATTTACAAATAAAATAATTTAGATTTCTATTACTAATATGTTATTTTCCTCTTTTCAGTATTTTTATTCACTACGGATATTTGCTGGCCAAGACCCATCCTCTGTCTGGGTTGGCTGGGTAACACCAGATTATCATTTTTACAGTGAGAATTTTGACCTGAATAAAAATTGTACAGTGACAGTTACTTTAGGTGATGAGAGAGGCAGGGTTCATGAAAGGTATGGATTTATTTATCATTTATTAAAGATTGTATTTTCATACCATTGTTCAGAAGTGAATTATTCACAAGCTTGATATTTTAAATGTTAACCTAAACTAATCAGAAAATTGATTGTATAGTAGGAGTGTTCTGTTCTCATTTATGTATGAATGTGTTTGGCATAACTTGTTAAAGTGAGAATATTTATCGTTAATGATCTGTTTGCAATGATGTTTTGCAGTGCATCTTTTAACATCCATATTTGGTTACTCTGGATGAATCTGTTATTTGGTTTAATATATCTTACATAAGCACACAGAAGCATGTAAAATTGTTTAATAATTATTAAAAAGGAAAAAGATTAAAGGTGAACTTAGTCTGTTCCTTCACCCACATTGAGCATGCTTACATTATAAAGAAAAGGAGGGGAGCTGTTGATTAGAAAACAAAACTAATGGTAGCACAGGCATCATTGAGTATCTCTAGCTATTAGTTCATTGGAAAGTATACTTCCCCAATTACTTAGTCAAGTTAACTGTTACCTATGATTTGTTTTCTTTGTTCTCTCTGTTCTTTCAGTGTGAAGCGCAGCAATTGCTATATGGTTTGGGGAGGAGATGTAATTGCTAATTCCCAGAGATCAGGTCGCAGTAATGTTGACTTAGAAATTGGATGCTTTGTTGACCTGACTACTGGAATGTTGTCATTCACAGCCAATGGAAAAGAGCTTGGCACTTGTTATCAGGTATTATCAGATTTTCAGGAAGCTGTCTAGTAAGCTTGTCATTTTGATGCTGTTATAAAATTGTTTCTTCTTTTTCAGAAAACTAACTGAACACTATTTATGTAACAATAACATAATTTCCTATATTATTCTAGTTTAACCCTTTCCCCTCCTCTCTCTTTTGTAAGGCTCCATTTTTGCAACTTCTTACAGTTGTTTCAAATGCTGGAGGAAGGACTATCAATAGATATGTAAAGAAAAGTATTTTTTTACCTCTCAGATCTTGTGGTTCAGAATCAAGATTTCTAATGTTAATTATTCTTTAAAATATTTTTTTTTTGTCAACTAAATCTGTTATATGATACAGGACAAATTATTTAAATTAGCATAAGATCAAAAATAGACTTTAGATATACTAAGTTTTGGTACACATTGAGAAAATAAATTTAGTTTTCATTACCACAGTTTGTGTCTTCTGCAGATAGCTATGATTTGGAGACCTTGTGGTATGATAAGTTTCAAAACCCAAAATGCACACATGCAGCACTGTGCAAAGCCAAAATAAATGCTATAATATTCTCAAAACCTGGATTTATTATGCAAATGGATCAGCAGTTGATAGATGTTTTCAGCATCAGATTGATGAGATTTGCTGTTAGTAAGATCAGTTGTCCATAATAAAACATGCACTGCGGAGAGGATTTTGCAGTGTTAAGAACAATGCATCAGTTTCTTCTATGCCATTAAAGCATGCACAAATCTGTAATACAGATAAAACAAATATGATTAAAGTAAATTTAATGGAATTTTGCATACCGACTACATTGAAAATGAATGTGGCAATGTTGCATGTAACCTGTAAATGGGGGTGGGAGGTGATCTAGCAGCTGTGATTTTGGTATACTTTATAAGATTGGTCAGAAACTTTTATGTTCTGGTTTTTTTTAAAATATTTTTCTAATTTTGCAAAGCAATATAGAAAAATATAGATGTAGAAGATACCTGTTACTGCTTTTAGGGTCAAAAATCCTTTCAGGTTTTTCTTCTCATGACTTGTAGTTAATGTAACCACATTCTTTGTACAAAATTGAAAATAATCTCAGAAAATACAGTTATTTCTCTTGTGATTCTTCTCTTTTCCATGGAAAAAAATACCTGGAGTTACTTTTGGAAAAGTTTTTCATTACACCTGTTAGCACCAGGTCTGTTGAAAAATGTTAGCACCTACTATTTCCAATAAAGATACAATGGTGTAGTCAACAGGATTGTTACATCTGAGGATTAAATATTTCTCAACTTTTGCTTATTTTGAGTAATTTAAATCTTTTCTCTATTTTTGAAAGTAGTCAAAATAATCTCATGTAGTTTTTGGTTTTATTTCTTGACTATTTTTACTATAAAATAAAATCTTTAAAATACTTTAGTAAATCCAGTCTCTCAGACTGAAGCAACCTTATAATCACTTGAACTTTTCAGTTTTCTTAACTGAAGTGGAGACAATATTTCTATGCTATTTTCATTTCTATGCCTACAGGTCAACATATTGAAGAGAAGAAATGAATTTTGCTGTAGTTCTTATCTAACTATTGAATGCCATGTTGATATTCAGAAAAATACTCTCTGTCTATAATAAAGAAGTAAATGAAAACTAGCATATACATATATATTTGACATTTTGTCACTAATTGTCAGGCCAATACTAAGGTATTTGTTTAAGATAGGTATCTGTTAAATTCTCTTTTTCATGGAAATAGTGATGGACGATCTTGTAGAGTATTCTTCAGAATAAACTGGTATTACTACTCTGATATGCCTTTGCATCCAGCTGTAATGGGAAAATTAGGATAATGCAGCGGCAAAAAACATCCAGATACTTTAAAACTCCAGTGCTGCAATTCAGAGTGATTCACTGTGATTTTATAAGATTGGTGACAAATGCTAAGCCTGAAAATAAAGAGATCTTTGAAAAATTACATGCTTCTACTTTTGGACTATGGATCAGAAATTTCACTAATATTAGGAAGTAAATATTTGCAATATCCTCATCTAATGATGTGCTCTTACCCTCTTCTTATACCCCTCTGGTTCCCTCTCTCTAGAAATTTGGTTTTGATTCTTTTTGATAGTGAATTATTTTGCCCAGCAAAAGCCAAAGTATGTAGCTGGTACGTAGATTCATTTTTAAGGAGCTGCTCTACAATGAGATGCTGAATTTGGATATTGCATCATATTCTGGGAGGAGAGTCTGCTTTTTTAACTTTTTAAACTTTTTAATCTCATTTCACTTCTAGGTTGAACCAAACACAAAGCTTTTTCCAGCAGCTTTTGTACGGCCTACAAGCACTAACTTGATACAGTTTGAACTTGGTAAATTAAAGGTACAAAATATTTTCTATAAAGATACTCTTTTAAATGTGTTTATTTCCATGGAAATTCATGCTCAGTTGAATTTATTTAGGCAGATTCAATCAATGGAGTGACTTTGACTTGTACATTTGCTTGTATAAATGTAATTATTATACGAAATTAATTGTCCAACAAATCTAAGCAGCACTTGTCAAAGTAAACTAAAATTATTGGGGAGAACACCCCTAATGTTGGGGGGTTTAATGGATTTTTTTTATTGCAGTAACTTTTATATTTCTATGTGTTCTTGGCTATAGATAAATTGTACTTCCTGTTGATATTAGAGGTTATATTCATAATTAAATATTACAGAAATAATTTCAATACACTTATTTGTTTCAGAATACCATGCCCTTATCAGCAGCAATTTTTAAAAGTGAAGAAAGAAATCCTGTTCCTCAGTGTCCCCCTCGCCTTGATGTGCAAACAATTACACCTGTTTTATGGAGCAGGATGCCAAACAGTTTTCTAAAAGTAGAAACCGAGCGTGTCAGTGAACGCCATGGCTGGGTTGTACAGTGTTTGGAACCTCTGCAGATGATGGCACTTCATATCCCAGAAGAAAACAGGTACATTTGGAAAGAACTACAGTGACTTTATGTGGGCAAAATGTATTGAAATCTGATATCTGGGTATTGTTTAAACATGTCTTGGAGAATATTTACAGTACGATTGCTTAGAATTTCTGATCTTATCTACTATGATGTCATTTCATGAAATTAAATAGATACAAGATTCTGAAAATTTTTAATGCCTTGTGATGACCTTGGCATACATAAGAGAAAAAAAAAACAGCGACTTTGTTTAATTTAAATTATAAAATAATATTTCTTGACTATTAACAAAACTGAATTAAAGAAAAGAGTAAAAAGTACTGTGTTTTGTGGAAAAAAATGAAGTAGTAATCTTCAGTGAACCATAAGGGCACTGTTTAGTGACAATATTACTGCAGAGTTTCAGTATTCCAAATAAATTTCTTTTAAAAACATGCTCAAATTTACCATAACTTCCAAAGAAGCTTTTTTGTCTTACATAATTCCTTTTGTGTTTTTTTTTCCTATGGAGTGCTAATTGTAAATAATCTCACCAAATTATTGCCACTATTTATTGTTGTTTAGCGATGCACATGTTAAGATTAGTTAGTACCTTAACAGTAATGGTTTCAAATGTAACTTACCACAATGTGCTGAGATTTTGATGTAGTTACCATCACAGAAATGTGGTGGGACGAGTCCCATGACTGGAATGTGGCTACCGACGGCTACAGGCTGTTCAGAAGTGACAGACTGGAAAGGAGGGCTGGAGGCGTTGCCCTGTATCTCGGGGAAAGGGATAGAATGTGAAGAGCTGTCATTAAACAGTAGCCACAAACAGGCTGAAAGCTTGTGGGTAAAACTTAAAGACGGAAGAACCAACGGGAACCTTGTGGTTGGGGTATACTACAGGCCACACGATCAAGGAGAGACAACTGACAAAGTCTTTTTCCTCCAGCTACAGGAGGCTTTGCGCTCGCAAGCTCTCATCCTACTAGGGGACTTCAACCACCCCGACATATGCTGGAACATTAGCACGGCAATCTGTAGGCAATCCAGGAGACTCCTGGAGTGCATTGAGGATAATTTCTTAGTCCAGCTGATAGAGACCCCCACTCGAGGAGAACCAATATTGGACCTTATGGTCACCAATACAAGCGAACTCATCAGTGACATTAGGATTGGAGGCAGCCTGGGCTGCAGTGGTCATGCACTGGTGGAGTTCAAGGTCCAGAGGGATATGGGACAGGTGAGGAGTACAGCCAGGGCACTAAATTTCAGGAAAGCAGACTTTCAGCTCTTCATGGAATTGCTCGGTAGGACCCTCTGGGACATGGTCGTCTGAGACAAGGGAGCGGAACAGAGCTGGAAAATATTTAAGGAAGCTTTCCATAAATCACAATAGCACTCAGTCTCTGTATGTAGAAAATCAGGCAGGAAAGGGAAGAGACCAGCATGGCTGAGTCAAGACCTGCTGGGTAAACTAAAAATGAGGAAGGAACTGCACACACAGTGCAAGCAGGGACAGGAAACCTGGGACGTGTGTTGAGATGCTGCCTGGTTGTGTAGGGGTGGGTTAGGAAAGCCAAGACACAGCTGGAGCTGAACTTGGCAAGAGAAGACTAACAAGAAGAGCTTTTACAGGTACGTCAATCAAAAGAGGAAGATCAAAGAGAACGTACCCCCACTGATGATTGGAAATGGGGATCATGTATCAAGAGATGAGGAGAAGGCTGAGGTACTTAACAACATTTTTGCCTCAGTCTTCACTGATAACTGCTCTCCTCACCCCTCCTGGGTCATGGGACAGCAAGATGATGACCAGGGGTGTAGACCCCTCCAATAGTAGAGGAGGATCAGGTTTGCAAACACCTGAGGATCCTGAAAATCTATAAGTCTACGGGACCTGATGAGATGCATCCCAAAGTCCTGAGGGAATTGGCCAATGTGGTTGCCAATGATATTCGAAAAGTCATGGCAGTCAGGAGAAGTCCCTGGTGACTGGAAGAAGGATAACTTTGTGCCCATTTTAAAAAAGGGTAGAAAAGATGACCCTGAGAACTACTGACCTGCCAGCCTCACCTCTGTGTCTGGGGAGATGATGGAACAGATCCTCCTAGAAGACATGCTAAAGCACATGGATGATGGGGAAGTGATTAATAGCAGCCAACACGGCTTCACCAGGGGCAAGTCCTGTATGACCAGCTTAGTGGCTTTCTATGATGGGGTAACAGTAGCAGTGAACATGGGTAAACTGACAGATGTGATCTATCTAGACTTCTGTAAAGCCTTTGACGCGGTCCCCCACAACATATTTCTCCCTAAATTGGAGAGATATGGATTTGATGGGTGGACAGTACAGTGGATAAGGTACTGGTTGGATGGTCGTATTCAAAGAGTAGTGGTCAGTGGCTCAAAGTCCAGATGGAGATCCGTGACAAGTGGTGTCCCTCAGGGGTCTGTACTGGGACCGGTACTGTTCAATATCTTTATCAATGATATTGACAGCGAGATTGAGTGCACCCTCAGCAAATTTGCAAATGGCACCAAGATGAGTGGTGCAGTTGTCACATTGGAAGGATGGGATGTCATCCAGAGTGACCTGGACAGGCTGGAGAAGTGGGCCTCTGAGAACATCATGAGGTTTAACAAGGCCGAGTGCGAGGTCCTACACCTGGGTCAGGGCAGTCCACGTTTTCAGTACACGATGGGGGATTATGTGATTGAGAGCAGCCCTGCAGAGAAGGACTTGGGGGTGCAGGTCAATGAGAAGCTCAACATGATCCGGCAATATGTGCTCGCAGCCCAGAAGGCCAACCATCTCCTGGGCTGCATCAAAAGAAGAGTGGCCAGCAGGTTGAGGGAGGTGATTCTGCCAATCTATTCCTCTCTTGTAAGACCTCACCTGGAGTACTGTCCCCAGTTCTGGAATCCTCGATGTAAGAAGTATACGGAGCTGTTGGAACGGATCCAGAGGAGGGCTACAAAGATGATTGGAGGGCCGGAGTACCTTCCCTATGAGGACAGGCTGAGAGAGTTTGGCTTGTTGAGCCTGGAAAAGAGAAGGCTCAGAGGAGATCTTATAGTGATCTTCCAGTACCAGAAGTGGGCCTACAGCAAAGCTGGAGAGAGACTATTCATAAAGGCTTGTGGTGATAGGACTGGGGGAGAATGGGTACAAACTGGAGAGGGGCAGATTTAGACCTTCCTTTCTTTAAGGAAGAACTTCTTCACTATGAGAATGGTGAGGCACTGGCACAGGTTGCCAAGGGAAGTTGGGTGTCCCGTCCCTGGAGGTGTTCAAGGCCAGGTTGGATGGGGCCTTGGGCAGCCTGATCTAGTGGGATGCCCCTGCCCATGGCAGGGGGTTTGGAACAAGATGATCTTTATAGTCCCTTCCAACTCTAGCTATTCTATGATTTCAAAAATTTTCTTTTACAAAATTATTATCCCTTAAATTGACTGGTGTTCTGTTTCTTTATTTCATAACAGATGCGTTGATATTTTGGAACTATGTGAACAAGAAGATTTGATGAAGTTCCACTACCACACTTTAAAACTCTATAGCTCAGTTAGTGCTCTAGGTAACACTAGAGTTGCTTATGCACTTTGTAGCCATGTCGACATATCTCAGCTGTTTTATACAATAGATAATCAGTATTTACCTGGACTCCTGCGTTCTGGATTCTACGACTTGCTCATTAGTATTCATTTGGAGCACACCAAGCAAGCCAAACTCATGATGAACAATGAATTTATCATTCCTGTTACAGATGAAACTCGAACTATTAAGTTATATCCTGATGAAAAAAAGAAGCATGGTTTACCTGGAGTAGGGCTTAGCACTTGTCTGAAACCGGGCTTTAGTTTTACTACTCCATGCTTTATTGTGACCAGTGAAGAACATCAGACATCCAGCCCAGAGATACCCCTTGATATACTTAAATCCAAGGCCATAAGTATGCTAACAGATGCAGTACAGTGTAGTGGTACTCATATACGAGACCCTGTTGGAGGACAGGTTGCATTCCAGTTTGTTCCTGTTCTTAAACTGATAGCAACATTGCTCATAATGGAGGTTTTTGATGATGATGATGTGAAGCAGGTGTTACTCCTCATTGATCCCACTGTGTTTGGAGATCACAAGGAAGAAACAGAGGAGAGGACAGAGAAGGAAGAAGTTACACAAGTTGAAGAAAAAGCTGTAGAAGCTGGGGAGAAAGCAATAAAAGAAACGAAAGCTCCTGCGAAGGGCTTATTGCACACAAGATTACCAGAGTCTGTTAAGCTTCAGGTGACCATCTAACATAAATGTATTACATATGTTCTGCTATTGATGAAAGAAAGGTAGTGCTTTTTGTCTGTTCTCTGCTTTGTAAGATTTGAAATCCTGAAGATCTTCATTCCATTTTGCCTTATAACCTCGCATTAATAACCACGTTTTATGATGATACAATTCTTTCTACCTGTATCTACACTCAAAATAGATATGCAAATACTTGCTTATTTCATAGGTGTATTTTAAAAGAGGGAGGGTTGGACTTTCAGGTGATCCTGAAAGGACCGTTTCAACCCTAACTATTCTATGATTCTATGATTTCTACATCTTTTGAGTGCATGGAATGAAAGACTGAATGCAGTATAGTATGATTGATCAGATAATAAAACTATAAATTCGTCTCCTTTACAGTGTTAAAAAAATACATGGAAAAAGAAAATGTCTCATTTTTATAATCTATTGCAGTGCATTGTATCCACTGCAGTTCTTCCTCAGTTGTTAAACTGTTGAACTTAAGTCTGTTTTTTTCTTTCCTAGATGTGTCATTTACTCAATTATTTCTGTGACTGTGAACTAAAACATAGAGTGGAAGCAATAGTATCATTTGCAGACCGTTATGTATCGAAACTGCAATATAATCAGAAATACAGATACAATGAACTCATGCAAGCCTTGAACATGTCTGCTGCTTTGACTGCCAAGAAGACTAAAGAATTTCGATCTCCTCCTCAAGAACAGGTAACACTAAACTAGTGGTTGAATCTAAAGATAAAAAAAAAGTTCTTTGTAATGATAAAAATGAATTTCTGCTTCTAAAGTACCTTTGGAACTGCTAGAGAAAAAAACAAACTGATTTTAAGATAAAATTTTATTAAGATGCCACAAAATACTGAATGTCAGAATGCTTATTCCTATGCTCCAGAATTTGACCTCTAAACCAAAGTTGACTTAGGATTTCTCAACAGTTTAGAAAAATTGAACATTACTGCCCAATGCTGAGGAGCTGAGATTCACCCAGTTCTGCAAGATGATGATAATTTGGTAATTTTAGTCAGTAAATGTCAGCATGAAGTTATTGTCGTGCTGACATCTGTGTGTTGCAAATACTCTTTTCTTCCCTCATGAAACAGAATTATTATCATGTAACTGTGTTTTGATGTTAACCATAATCATAGCTTACAAAGTACAATTGCTTTAGTATTTCCTTTAAACAGTACTAGAAGTCTATGTTTTATGTTAGTTTCCTCATAAATTTGATGATAAAAAGGTAAAGTATGGCTATATATTGGAATGCTATCTCAGTGTTTTACCTATGTTTTAATTTCCTTAAAGATTAACATGTTACTGAATTTTCAACTGGGAGAGGATTGTCCCTGTCCAGAGGAGATTCGGGATGAATTATATGAATTTCATGATGATCTTCTAATCCACTGTGGTAAGTGGCAATGTTTTGCTATGGGTTATTTTTGTCTCTTTGACATTTTCATGAAAAAAAAAAGGAACAGATCAGATTAAAAAGAAATACTAGTGTGAAGGCTTTTTTGTTAGATGTATTACTGACTACATGGTGATTTTCCTGACAGGCTTCAGTACATATTACAAAAAATATGGGAAAACTGTGTGCGGATTTAAGTTTCATTGCTATAGATCTATTAAATATTATCCTGTATTATTCTGTTTATCTATCGTTTTAGACTTAATTAAAAAAATAATCCAAGAAAGAGGGTTGGATTACCTTAAAGGACTTGTATAGGCATAGGTTTGTGTACAAAGAGATAAAAAGGTATTGAAAGAACATTATACCATGAAGGGTAAGACTATAAAATTTAATAAAAAACACTAGATCAAGGGTGCTGCTGTTCCTTTAGCTTAGTTTTGTGTCAAATACTCAAGTATGATGGTCGATTATAAAACACTATTGCACTGCAGATTACAGTTTGAGTTGACCAAGTCATTGGATTTGAATTTCTTTAGGGTATCCTCAGGAGTGAGCTATTATCAGATGCCCTGTACAATTTAAATTGGTAAAGGAATCACATTTTTTGTCTGTTGAGATCTTAGTCTGATCAAGACAGTGATGGAATTTAGTCCTTTTTCAGTGATACTAACAGAGTCTGAGTCATCCAGTTATTACTGCTCATTCCCAATAATTATACAGTTAAAATTGATCTACACAAGCTTTTTCATATCTACCTACTTAGTCTATATACTGGTATATAGAATGACTGGTAGTCATTCTTCCAGTGCATTTCTTGGTCATTTGGTTTTGATAATTCTGTGTTGACTGTTATTCATCGTTGCTTCCAAGTCCTTACCAAAAACTTTCTTTCATTTCAGCATTTTCCTCCGAACTTTAAAGTGAATAGTTAATATCATTGTATCTGCTTCTTGTTCTCTACATTTTTCTTAAGGCAGATATCATCATCTCCACTGTTGAGTCTATTAGCACTTGGCCAGACCTCTGTTTTTCAAAGATAATGCTTATTTTGCATCAGAGAGCTCTCTGAGACTCTAGGATGAAAATTATGGAAGCCCCTCAACTTACGTGGAAATGTCTTAACTCTATAATAAATTTATTTCATCTTGAAATCTTGTTGCTGGTATTAAGTTAGCTTAGCTCCTGACCACTCTTCATATTTCCATGAGGTGAAAGACTACTGACTGCATGACTATTTTCCTTTCTAAGGGTGTACTTTCATTATTATCATTTACTACATTATAAATGTTTATGTTGAATGAGAGAATTGAAGACAGAGAAAGTATATTCTCATGTTTAAATTGTTTAATGATTCCTTTAGATTCCAAACAAACCCACCTTCGTTACTTTGTACAGATTTGTCACAAGTGGTCACTATAGGTAAACGCTCGTCATTTTCTCTATCCTGTCTTAGTCCTGAAAAGCAGAAATAAGCAATCACAGCTGCAGATGAAATGAACAGGAGCTGTGCTCCGAATATTTAATCAGCTTTTAGTTCTAAGTATACTTTGCTGTCTAAGTGGAAAAATATGTATGCAATCAAGTAATTAAAGGTTGCTTCATAATGAATATACACAAATAGTTTGAATCAAAGTTGCTCAGGCAGTCTTAATCCTAATATGTCCTAACTGTGAGTGGTTAATTTTGCCAGCAAACTAATAGTCCTCTATCATAATTTTGGTGTGTAATTTCTTAGTTATAAACAAAACAAACAAATTTACAACAGATTTTATTGCGTAATATCAAATTGGGACTTGCATGGGTTGGAACCATCTGTTCCAGTGCACAGGCCTCTGCCACTTGAATTAAGTGATTAGCCAGCAGCAACACGAGATGGTCAGCTTCTGAATGGATTGCAACTCCAAGAGGTTGCAGAATGAGTAATGGATTGTATGGAGCAGTGAATGAGATGCTAACTGGAACCATCACAGACCCCATCTCCTCCATGCTAATACTGTCCCAACTCATCATCCCAGTACATTTCGTCTTGTCTGTCCATTTCACCTTCACTAGAGTTCTCCCAGCACCTCTCTCTTGGTTTGTTAGCTTTTTTTTCAGTGCCAGATAGTTTCTTGCTTTTTTAAAGTTCTTGTCTACTTCTCTTTCCTCTCCCTATTGACTACATTTCCTGTTCTTATTTTAACCAGACTCTGACTGTAGTCTTACTTTTTTCTTATCTTTTTATTTTGCCCTGCTGGTCTCACTTATCCTATTCCTAAAATCGCACATGTAGTCTCCAAATCCAGTGCTTCTTTCACTCTCTCTCTTTGCCTCTGAATGTTTTTATTCCTAGTCACTTAGTTGCTACTAGCCACAACTTTAACTGCTTTCCCATGACACCTGTCAGCAGCAAAGTTTCTCCAACCTGATACAACACTTTATTTCTTTTTTTCTTTCTTAGTTTCTTTTTTTTTAATACCAGTTTTAGCCTTTGTAGTTCATTCTTTTCCCTCTGCTCCAGTTTGTATCTCTTTAGTATTTTGTCTGGATATCTTTTCCTTTTCTCAATTTCACTTTGATCAGCAGCTAATCAGTAAAAGCTTATATTTCAGCTGGGCACAATTAGCTCTGGCCCGAAAGGGACCTGCTGAGGTGTTCTGTGCTACTGCACATAGCACATTTGGCATCTGACCATTAGTAAGAGGTGTGAAAGATTTGAAAGTGCTTTGATGGGTTGTGAACCAACGTAGTGAATTGAACTGTATTAAACTACCTTGTAAAATGACACATCCCATCCCATCCTATACATTTGCATGAAAAACATGTATCACTGGTATAATCTCTGAATATCTGCCTTCTTACAGTTTTAAATTCAGTTAATATATTTATTTATGACTACTAAATAGCTTGACTGAAAAAATGTGCTGTATTGTGAGATACAGGCATACATTTCTTTCTTTAGCTCGTGTTCTGCAATATGAAAAAAAGGATTACATATTTAATTAAATATGACCAAGTCAAAATTGATTAACATAGTAGAATCTTCAAAAAATATCACCTCTTTGGTCATAATACTGAAAAAATACTACAAATCTGGATATAAGAATTATGTGTCCTGAATTAAATGTAATTTCAGAGGATGCTGCTAAAGATAATAAGTTGAAACTATTGGCCTTACCACTTTTTCTTTTCCTGTGTAACAGCTGTGGCTTGCAAAAAAGATCCTGTAGATTTTTTGGTTTCGTTTAAATCTTGATGGAGTTAATCTTCAAAGGTTAGGTTTTGTTTCTAACCAATTTTATTATCTTCTAAGGTATTCCACTAGAAGAGGAGGAAGAAGAAGAGGAAGATTCCTCCTTTACTGGCAAACTCCGTTCACTAGTGTATAAAATCAAAGGTCCACCCAGAGCAGAAAAAGTAGAACCTAAGGAGGAGGAAGAGAAATCTCCTAGTAAGTTTTCTTTCCACATAAATACTTCCGTGATGCAAATGTTCAAGGTGTGTGCAGTCAACAAGAGTGTGTTTTCTAATAAAACTTCATAGTGTACTAGAGAAGGAGACAACACGTTTAATTCTGCTTTTTGGAACAACTGTCCTTCATACTGAACACCTTAGGTGCATTGTTACACAAGAAATTAAAACAGGTGGAAGATGTTGGATCCAGATAATTAAATCTAGGGTTGGAAATTTGCATAATCTTTACAAAGAAATGTAAAAGGTTAATTATGGCACAATAACCTAGACTCAAGCTTTTCAAACATGAGAAGTTTCCACTTATATGGGTTTTTTTAAATGCAAAAACTTTCTTCTTTACAGTTTTACCCCATTTCCTTTGTCTTTGCTGCATGAGAAGTTATATGCGTCAGTACCAAATTATGTGTAAAAAAAATGCTTTTACAGTTCTTGGGTTTTGTATAAAAAAAGGATTACTTTCATTTATTCACTTTATGATGGAGAATATATATATTAATTAGAAACTACTAACTTGTTCTGATTTATCTCAAGCATCACATACCTGCACAAACATATATCTCCATGCCATAGCCTTTCTGACCATACCCTTTCTGAATTTAAGTAAATATTGAATCTATTTGATAATTAAACAGAAAGAAGATCTTTATTTTCAGAAGTAAAAATTCTGTATTCATAAATGCTGGAGTTCATTAATTTTCTAAAATTTTGTATTGTTATTTTTTGTCCTACTCTTTGCTTCTATAGATCTTTAAATAGTGTCTCTAGAATCAGAGGGCAGAGAAAAGTGCTCTCTAGAGATTGGTTTGCCTGAAAACTTTTCTCTGTAGTTTATAAATCTCATTGCCCTTTATAGTGAGCTTTCACCTTGCTAAATACACATAAGAAGAACAGACACCATTTAGTACATTTCTTATTTAATGTTTCTTTCTGCAGCAGAATATTATAGAGGAGATATTCTTTTGTGTTTGCTGAGTAATATTAAGCTATTAAGATTTCTTAAAAATAGAAATAACTCAATACACTTGAAAAGTCAGTGTATATGTTTTGAAACTAATGACATTAGAGAAAATTTAATCCACAGACCTAGGAACAATGTATATAGGAGAATGTACATGACCTCAGTGAAAACAGTCCTTCCACCTAGTGCAGCTGATTAACCACAACAGAGAACTGAGAGTAACTGTTGAAACAGTATAATAATTTATTTAAAGTTAATTAGTTTAATAGTTTTAAGAGTAAGCCAATAGATAGTCTTTATTCTTCTGTTTTCAGACCTGTAGTGTCATGTGGCAGTGATTCATAGAACCACAAAACAGCTGAGGCTGTAAGAGACCTCTGGAGGTCATGTGGTCCAACCTCCCTGCTGAAGTAGGGCCAACTAGAACAGGTTGCCCAAGACCATGTTCCGATGGCTTTTGAATATCTGGAAGGATGGAGACTCCACAGCTTGTCTGGCCAACCTGTGCCAGTGCTCAGTCACTCTTACACTGAAGAAGTTTTTCCTTTTGTTCAGATGTGGAAATAATTTTTTTTTTTTTTCTGCATTAAATCAATTTTAAGTGGTAAATGCTGCCAGAGCTTATTATAAGTGCTATGATATATGTGAACCATTTTTGGTTCTTTGAAATGCTGGATTTTCAGAGAAATGAAGCATGTCTATAATTACAGAAGGATGTCATCTATAGTAATATGTCACTTCTTTCTAACACTTGAAGAATATTATTTAGTTCATTAACCAACTTAAGAAATAATGCATGTGCATTAAGTAATTGATAACTGCCTGCAGTCATTTTAGCAATGGAAAGTTGAAAATAGGCTATTTGCCTGTATTACTGGTGTCTCGAAGATACACAGCTTTTAATTAAAAGAAGCACTGAATAAAAGATGTTGCGGATTAATTCCTGTAATGTTTGTTACAGAGGTTAGTTCAACCTCTTTACTACCCAAAAGCAAAGCAGAGCTTTTTAAGTGGGAGACAGGAAAGTCCTATATCCTGAAGTTATCTCAAGTGCTGTCTGCTCCAGCTGAGCAGCAACCATTCGTTATTATCTCATCTCTGCAAGATTTCATGTTGCATTTTGAAGATATATTGTTCTGTTGTCTTCACTTCCCCTAATAAATTATTTATTGTAGCTGGTTCTGTTACTGGCAGGGAAGGACTAGCAGCAAAACAGTGTTCATCCTACTGCTACTTTGTCTACACTGTTCTACTCCTACCTCGTGCTGGCGTACCTCTACACACAAACACATATACATGCACAGAAACATCCCGAAGCACTTGAAATCACAGACTTGTTATTCTGAGCAGTATTCCTGTCCATGCACATTCTCATACCCTGTTCCCTAGGGCTGGAGGAGTGTTCATGGTCTAAATAGGAGAGACGGGTTCTGTGCTTTCAAGACCTGCACGGGCATTTCGTTGAGTCTCTTCGAGCAACTTACCTGTCTTTCAGTTCCGTATATTACCTTCAGTGAGGCTGATGTGTAGTACAGAAATTTTGTCTTTGCTGTTGTATGTTTATGAGTTTTCAATCCTTAGAAATTACTATGGGTGGTGGGGAATAAATAAGGCAAAAAGCCAGATTCCTTTCGTTCTTCCTTTAGAATATAATTTTTTGCTGAGGTTTCTCATTGCCTTTGTGAATTAAGATTGGGTTTTGCCAGCTCTGAGTTTCTACACCACCATCCAAATATCGTGTGCTGAGTTGTGCGAGTGACTTGAAGTTGGTTGTCCAACCAAGAATGGTAGTAAATCTTCCTTTTCTATTTCCAATTTTCTCAATTTACCAATAGAGTCCTGTACAGAAATGGAACAGTTAATTTCAGACTTAATAATTTAATCAAGAGTTGTGTTAAATTAAACAGCAAACTATTCTATAACTGTCAATGTCAGTTGATCAGTAATTTAGAATTTATTGAAGTAAAATTGCCCTTGAAATTTTTACTGTTAACTCTTAACTGTCAATGAATTAGCAAAGTAATTAAAATATTCAATATATTCAATATATATATTCTATATATTCAATATATATATTCAATATATATGTTATAATTGAATTAATCAATGACTTAATCAGACTTGAAAATAACAAGATTCACTCCTATTTACTACACAGTATGATAAGTATATGCAAGCACAGAGAGATAGAGATACGTTTATGTAGAAAGATATATCAATATTTAAGCGTAAGAGCATGAGAGAAAAGAGAGGTGACAGAAAGAGTGTGAGAGAAAGACTAGTCTGAAAATTCACCACCACTACAATAACTAAGGACGCCTCTTCTACAGTAAAGCACTATAGAGGGTTTATCCTGCCCTAAAAGCATGTTTTGGTCTGTTAGACTTGATAATATATTGTAAATACAATAAATCTTATAATAATGTCATATGTTACATGAAAAACGGTTTTATTCTCCAGTGACTCATCTGTTAGCATCTGCTTTCTCTTTCATGGTAGTAGGAACTACGCAGTATCTGGGAAGTATCATTTCTTATTCAGGTTTCAGGCAGATACTGTTGTCATGAATCAGGAAGCATTGATTCCTAAAGCCTCAGGGTACATGATATTTGATTCCTGGAACAGGGCAGTTTTCGTATTTCATATACTGGAGCTTTGGGTTGCAAGAAATGCAGGTGATTCTGCAGCAGCTGTTTTTCTAGAAATTTCAGGTAATCCTTTCTGGCTTGGGTTTTTTTGGAGATTGCTTGCAGCTTCCATTACAGGTTAATCCAGTGGCCTGCCCTTCATCTTCTTCACCAAGCTGAAGTCTTGTGAGTGGTAAAAGGCATATCAGCCTTTACACACAAGAAATGGCAAAAAAAAATCTTATTTAAGATAGTGAATGATGTATCTGCTCTTTAGTTTTTTCTGCAGTTAGAAATGAAAGATCAATGATCTTGTGTGTACACTTTGGGAATAGAAAGCTATGACTCTCAGGCTCACTTAACTATGGCTCTTTGAGTGCCTCTAACTTAGGCAGAGTATCTGCTATTATCATGCAATTCTTTCATGTAGGACTATATATTCTTTAAGTATTCACTTTTTTACTGGTCCTAGAACAGAAATCAGGAAATAGAATTTACTGACTTGAACAAATGCCCTAATTCAATTCTCCCATTAAAACAATGAACTATGGATATTTTCAAAGTTACATTAGTGTATATATATGAGAATGTGTGAAAAGACTATGTCTCTGTTGAATAATATCCACTGCATGTTCAAGAAAAAATAGAGATGCAATTGTAGCATTAAGCTAAAACCACAGAACGTTAACTTATTTGTTCTTTCTTACAGTAGGCTTCCCAGTGGCTGTTAACTCCATTTTTTTTTTTGTAGCTTGTTTTTCAGATTTTGATTACAGAACATGTGGTTGCAGTACAGTAGCTTTGTGATTTTTTTTATCAGTCAAAAAGAATATCAGAATATTGCTGACTATTACTGGGATCGTGTGGAGTCATCACATTTGATTGTTTCTCATTTATTCTCATCTTTTGGCTGAATTGCAAGGGGATCTTTTTCCCTGAAATGCAACAAATACATCAGCTTCTCCATTTCAGTACAGGGCAAGAGAGGGCAGAAAGGATTAGAAGGAAGAAAACAACATATCGCTCTTACAGTATATCTGGTTAGAAAAAAAGACTCTAAGCAGACTCTACTAAACATAAACCAAGATGCACAGAAGGCATTTGAGCAGGCTAGAAAGAACTGTATCCTTATTTCCTGAGGTTTTTAGTTCTAATGCATCTTAAATTATTATTAAAGAACTGTCACATTTTGCACGTGTTTCTGGCTTTAGTCTTCGCAGGCTTTCAGCTAGAAATCCGGAGAATATGCAGCTGTGCTTAGATGTGGAAAGTATATGTAAGTGTCTGGGAGCAGCAACCTAAGAAGTCTCTAGTTTTTGGCAGTAGAAACTGGACAGCAAAATTCTGTATCTTTAAGAAGATAAGAAATTAATCCTGGGAATGAAATTTATGCACTCAGAGCTAGCAGCACTAAGCAGACTCTACCCTTTTGGAATAACATGATGGGTAAGACAGGCTGTAATAAATCAGACCCATCCAACACAATACCTTGTTTCAAACAGTGACCACAAATGGTTATCTAGGGACAAACAAAAATAAAACAATTGGACATAATATTTACAACTTTAATGCTGCCCCAGACTCCAGTTATCTTTAGCTCAGGAGGTTTCCTAAATCTAAACATGTTTATCATGTTATATCCCTACTGGATCTTCCTGACAAATACTTCAATATTTTCCACTTGAACACATGCGACCTTTTAGGATCTACCACAGTTTTGGCAGAGAGTTTTGGGGTTCTGTCACCCATTATGTGAAGAAACACCTTTCTTTTGGGTGTTGGGCTTCTTTTGATGGCTTCTCCCTGTTTTGGACAAAAATGTGTGAACTGTGGATTAATATAATGGCATAATGTACTCTGCTTTAACCATTCCTTTCTTAATAAATCCTGGCTTCTTATTTGAATTTTTTAACTGCCAGTGAATTTGAGTTGATGCTAGTAATTGAGCTGATATATTTTATAAGTTGTTCAGGGACTTTCCTTTTTAGAGATATTGACAAATGATCTAGACAGTGTCCAGGGCTATAGGTGGACTTGCTTGAGCATGGGGATTGGACCAGATGATGTCCAAATGTTGCTTCCAACCTCAATTATTCTGTGGTTCTGTGATTTTCATGGATCTATCTGCCAGATCATATCTCTGTTAACATTTCATTGTTTTATTTATAAATGAGGACTATACTTTCCTGACTCATTTTATTTACAGTAACGTTATTTAATGTTAATTTCATCATCATTTCATTGCCCAGTATTGTCCCTTTATGTTCTGCACTTTTTTCCGTTTCAGTTTTTTGTTATCTTTCATAATTTTGTATCCTGAGGCTTCTTGCGTCTGCTTGCCCCCTTGTCAGGTCTTTTAGGGAAAGGAGGTGCTTAACATCACAGGACATAGCACGGATATATGCAGAACTTCACTGCTGTTTCTCCCTCTTTGTGACCACTACCATTTAGTTCTACCCTCAGTTTCCTATCTTTTGATCAAAATTTCACGCATGCAAGGACATGGCTAATTGATTTCTCCAAGGCTGTTTCCCATACTGCTTAAAAGCAATTACATATAGCAATGTGGTACTTTAAAGCTCATAGAATTAAAAAATCAAAAACCTTCAAAGGAACTAAAATCTAAGAAACAGCAGCACTTATCAGGGAGAAACAATTTCAAAATTCCAGAGAGAAGCTCTAAAAATCAAAGAACCATTTTGTCATGCTTGCACACGGGAACATCTGTGTAGACAATTTGATATCAGGGAAACAATTTCTTTTTCATTTGCTCATTTCATGAGAGTGTATTTCTTGTGGAATATTATGTTTGTACTAAAAATTGTAAAAACTTTCATTATTTTTATAAATATCTGACAGTTAAATCAAGTGTATAAAATCGCCCTTATAATTGAGTCAATGTGAATAACATTTTCATTGCTGAAGTGGAAAATATCTGTTGGGACTGTGTTATACAGTATTTTCCCTCATTAAACAAAAAAATAAATAAAAAATATAACAATATCTTGATAGCAATATTGCTTTCTAGCCATCAAAAATTAGATATTTCTGGTAGTACTAAGGAAATGAGGAACTAGATTTGTAAAACAAAAAGACAAAAATTGTGCGTATTCTGTCCTTTACCTGTGTGAACAGGGCCATCACCTGAGCTTCCAAAGACCTGACATAATTTCACAGGAAGAAACCTTAGCTCTCTGTGAGTTTAGCACTTCAGGTTGCTTCTCATCCAGTGTTTATTCCTCCCCACCCTGCTCCATTAGAGAGCCAGAGTAAGTAATTACATTCTTTAGTAAGGTCATTGACTTTCTGACAGAACTCTATTACGGTTATGTAACCAGAAATCTATCACATTCAGTGAGTTGGAAATTTATAGGAAATTATTAGGTATACTAGGACAGAGTAAGAATCAAAGACGAGGAGATTGTCTTATTGCACTGAAAGAATAAATTCTTTTGATTGAAAAATGTTATACAGTGTTTCGGAACAAAGCTTGTTTAATGTTTTTATTCATAACATGGCCCCAAGAATAGGACTGTCTTGATGAAATACAGAATCTGTCCCCACAGGAAAAAGAAGCCTGTTTTAATACTCAAAATGCCAGCAAACAAACTCTCAAAGACTCATTTTGGAGTTTTAGAAAGCAAACATCCCTTATTACAGTGCTGGATGCATGGAGGAATGATTCCATCGATCAAGCATAACAAGAAAAGAGCTGGTTACAGAATATATTTCCAACCTACGTGCATATGTATAAATTTTCCCAGAAATCTTATGCATATTCTATTACTTTCCAGAACTAATTTTGATGTTATGAACTTCACAGCAGCCACATCTCTGCTAACTGGCGCCAGTTCTCTGTCTCACCTTGCGTTTTTAGACAGAGAAGGACTGCAAACAGAGGTTATTAAAAAGGAGGACACATCTGTTCAGTATGCATCATACTTAACACAAGACGTTATTATTTCTCAAAAGAACAGTGCCTGGAAAACAGTTTTTTAAAAAACATGCTATAAAAACCCACTCTACCAGAGGTACATTCTGTCTAACTTTCAAAAAAATACTGTTACTTAAATGAAACTTAAGTGAAGTTAGAAAACCCGTTCTATAGAGAACTAATTCTGCTTTAGCTTAAATCAGAATATTCCACTTTTTGCAGTAGTAACTACTTCTTGTATCAGTTAATTGAATAAAATCTGAGAATTAATGAGTTTTCTCTAAATATGTCATTAAGTAAACTATAAGGCAGACGAGTTAGCTAGTGAAAGGATAGTGTAGACACAAATAAATTGATATACACTAGGTATAAACGTATTTTGATGGAAATCAGGAGGCAGAAGTTCTTACCATTGGAAGAAATTTATGTAACTCAAGAGGTAACTTTGCTGGAAATTGAACATGCAATGCATACAACAGAACTGTTTCAGGCAATATGGATTGCTAACTTTGAACAATACAATTTTTTTAGAAAGTTCATTTCAAGCTGACAGTGACTTTCCCCAAACAAATGGGAAATAAAGATTAAATTCTCCTAGTCTGCTTCTGTTTGCCTCATCATAAAATTCTGAGATGTTTCCAGGTAGATTATCTTTCTGAAGACAATGTAGATCCTGTTTTGAAGAACTAAATAGCTAAATATTCATCAACTGAATGAGCCACAAAAGCTGCTCAATCCACACTGACTAGGCCCTGAATTGGATATGTGATTTTAAAAGGTGATTATCTTCATCCATCCTCCTGGCAGTTTTGTAAGTTTAGGATGTATTTGATTGGCAAGCTGAGCTCACATTCACAAGTATTTCTGCTGTAATTTATCTCAAACTCTTCAGCAGATAAACTGTTGATTGAAAAACTTATGACCAATTTCTGTATTCCAAACCTAGGCTGATGATCATCAAAAAATATATTTCTTTGGCATGATAAAAGTAGATTTCTGTCATTCCTAAAGAAAAGGTGTTTGTGCTGCACTTTTAATGCTAGTTTATAACTCTTGATATAGAAATGAAAGATCAAATAACGTTTAAATATAGCATTTAACTTACAAGGATGATGCTTAGAATCATGATCAACTAAGAATTTTTCATTGCCTACAGTGCTGCTATTGACTTGAACGCTAAGTAGATGTTTCTTAGTTTCCAACTCTCAAGAGCATCACACTTGAAAGATCTAAAGATTATTTTTCCAGTTGAAAAATCTTGTTGTCTGCTTCTTCTCTCTTGCCCTTTTACAACTGGTTTGTTATCTGCTGTTATCTAATATTTTACTATAATGCATGTTTTTGATGTTTTTTCTGTTGTTGTAATAGCCAGTAACATTTTATGTATTTTATTTTTTTAGCTACGCTGAAAGAACTTATATCCCAGACTATGGTGCGCTGGTCGCAGGAAGATGAGATCCAAGATCCAGAATTAGTTCGGATTATGTACACCCTCCTTCGTAGGCAATATGACAGTATTGGCGAGCTACTGCAAGCTCTGAGGAAAGCATACACTATTAGTGCTACCTCTGTGAAGGATACCATTAATCTGCTTGCGGCACTGGGCCAGATTCGCTCACTTCTCAGTGTCAGGATGGGAAAAGAGGAGGAATTGCTAATGATTAATGGATTAGGGTATGGTGTTAACATAATATTATTTTTAAGTTTGTGTAAAGTTTTTTGTTATATTTGAAAATCCTATCATTTTAGGTCCTAGATGAAAACGATTGCTGTACTAAATTGCAGATATGTACCAGGAATTTTCATTTTTATAGGTGTTTCCAAGATGACTCAAATTAATCTCTCTATTAGTTCTTCATCTTTCCCAGACTTAAAGCTCACGTTATATTTCATGCATGTGTGAATAAACTGGCTGATGTCTTCTTAGTTGAAAAGTTTGTGCAAGCAGTTAGGTGGAACCAACAAAGTTTTGTTGTGATACGAAATGTTTCAAATCAGTTAGTATTTATGTCATCATCAGTTGCAACCTAAAGTATTTGAACATGGGATATTGCTTATTTTATCCTTTATAGCATCAGAATTACAACAAATTGCCTATATGTAATGCCTGGCAATGTGAAAATATTTTTCCCATATCTTTGCTAGGAAATGACCTCTGTTAAGTAGTGGTATTACGGTGCATACCTGCATGTCTGTTACTCGTCTTATATGAGCAATTGCTGGACTAGACCATTTAATGTTGTAGGTAAAAAGTAAATTAAGGAAAATCACTTCAATTAAAATGGTGTATTTTAAAGAGAGAAAATTATATTTGTCTTTCATCAAGACCATTGAAAATTTTCTCTCCTTTACAACGGTCACAAGGAACTTCTGCTATTCTTAATACTTCACGGTTTTTGCGAAAATTGCAAAGACTAAGCTCTTCACTTGAATTTAGCAAGTCATGGTAACAACTCATTAATTAGTATGTGACAATTTTACCTTATTTGACCCTCATGCTGAGTTTGTGAATTTGCTGAGAATTCTAGGAGAGATAAAGGATAATTTTTGTCTAAACTCAGCATGTGTAGCCCCCTTCCCAGAAGTGCTATATTGAGTTATCGTCCATTCCCAGTTTTCTGTATTTCCTTAAGCAAGTATGGTGTCTGTTATTTGCCATTTGTTTTTAACAGGTTGAACTAAAATGTTTGAAATCCTTGGATTCCCTATAAATTGTGTTCTGAATTATGAAATCAATATGGTGAATTCTAGAACATATTGAGAGGATGGTGGTCAGAGCTAATATGTTGACATATTCCTGTTAAAGGAGACTGTATGCCATTTCACATATTCTGACAGATGGTCCTAATTTTGTAAATATTGATGAAACGCATCTCACAGATAAGCTTGAATATTAAGTCTATTCATTGTCTTCTTTTTTGTGAACTAAGAAAACTAATTAAGAGGTGTTACTGCAGTGGTAAAATTAGATTTAGTTTTCTGGATCATCATTCTCTATTTAAAACATAACAGAATATATTCTTTTCCACTTAGATCATCACAGAATATATTTTTTCTTTAAACAGAACAGATGGCAAGAGCAATTTAAAGATGAAGAAATGCCATTTTGAATGAATTTAAAAGTTTAGATTCTTATATAGAATTCATGAAAATTACAGGAATGACAGCATATTGAAATGTGAAACATTTAGCTATCAGGTGGTTTTGTGTTATGCTGAAATCTAAGAATATAAAATGATGCTACTACAGCGAATGCATATCTGAAATCTCAGATAATGCGTAACTGATTTAAACTAAAAAGGTGTTTCTTAAAAACTTTTTTTGCCTCTTGTTCCTTTTTAGGGCTATAATGAACAACAAAGTGTTTTATCAGCATCCTAACTTAATGAGAGTTTTGGGTATGCATGAGACTGTTATGGATGTCATGGTGAATGTACTTGGCGGAGATAAATCTCAGGTAATTTCACAATAATTATATATATATATATATAGTGTATTATATATATATATTGTGTATTTTGCACTTGGAACATGTCCAAAAGTATACTGGGATGTTTATGAAGAAGGTTGTGAAGCAAAATAATCTCCCTTAAGTAAGATAGATTTTTGCCTGTCCATATTGAAATATTGATTAATGTTTAAAATAAAACAATTTTTACAGGACTAGGGGGAGAGGTCCTTTCCGTGACTTGATTTTTAAAGAGTGAGTGAGAGGTTATAGGTTATATTTGTCTTTTAAAACATTTTGTTCTTACTTTAAGTAAAATGTATACATTGGCTGCCTGTACAGGAGATGTAGCTTTGCTAGGAAAATATACCTCTTCATCTTAGATAAATTGTTATTAGCAATAAATTATAATAAGAGACTAACACAAACTTGATTTTAAATGCTTGAATTGAAATACCTCAATTGAACAATCATTTTCTTGCAGTGCTGTATTTTCCCATTTCTTAGCATTATGCTTGAATATATGTGTGTTAATTTAAAGGCAGAGTGGCATAGATTTTTGAGAAGCCTAACTGGACATTTAGGCTACTAAAGAAAGTCAGATGTGAAGTGGGCTTATCTTCTTTCTTCTCTTTGCTTATGCCTGGGTTTTTTACCCTATTGCCTCCCTCCCAAAAAGCGAGGTCTCTGCTGATCCCATTACTGCTTATCTTGTCTTCTTTTGCCTGATTGCGCATTTTTATTACATATTTGCAAAGATTTTCAGCCTGTTTTACTACCTCATGCTTATCTTGCCTCTGTCTGGCAACTTTTCACTACTTGAATGCCTTCTCTGTGCAGCTACATCCCTCTTTAGTGGCCTGTTTGGTCACATAGCTCATATACTCTGTAAAATATTTATACAATGTGTCTGGCTATACGATCACAGTGGTAAGAAGTATTCACATACTAGTTTTAGTTATTCTGGTTTAACATGCTCAAATTTGAGTTCAAGGCAAGCTACAATTAATTATAAGATGATTAATACTTTCCTAATTTATAGGTGTCACAACCCTCTGTTTTTACTGTACCATGTATGTATAGTCAAAGGCGACATAAAAAAAAACCGAAAAAACAACCCTACTGAGCCTTCTATTAAAAATGCTTTTATAGAAAATCTGAGAAACATAGATCTACAGAAATACCATGGCAGCCTTCAAAGGGGGTGCAGACCTAGAAAATTACTTGGTAACCTGGTATTGCAGCATTTGATGTGTCTGGCCACCCAAAGTGCGCTATTTTATGTCTTTGTCTTTACAAAATGCATGGGGAGACTTAGGTACCTCAGAAGCAACCTAAAACCTCACCTACTTATCTGGAACTGGCATAGGAGTAGAAATCTTATAGAGAAGTATGGACAAGAAGCAGCATGTGTTTGGAATTCAGTCTATTCCAGATTCTGGTGCCTCACTTCTCCTGAAGTGTGGAAACTTCCAGACACTCATGATTCAAACTCTATGATTTTCTTATAGTCATGGGGCTACAGCCATGCTATGAAATAACACAGCAAGGCTGATTAACACAGAGTTTTGCTCACATTAGCAAAGATTTTAGATATTACAGTGGGGAAATTTCACAGAAGAAACCATTGGGCAGCGGACTATCCAAGCAGAGAATTGTTGCTTCTGAATTTAAGGCCTGAAGTTTCCTTCATGGGGACTGCGACCTTGCAGGGAGAGAAAGTATTGCCTTTAAAATGATTGTCATCTGCCATCTGTTGGTCTTCTGACTGAATGTTTAGCATAATCTGGCAAAGAAGTCTCACTTGAAAGGTTGTTGACCCTAGGTAAAACCACCAGGCTGCAATCTGGAAAAGCAAAATATATTTGTGCCCACTGCAGATCTTTAACTATGCAAGATAAGGTATTCTTCTGAATAAAAAGGAGTAGGTTCAGAAACAGTCAGAATGCCTTGGGCAGCTATGGTTGTATATACTCATTTGAGATTCTTTGTTGGTTTGTCCAGTGAGCCGCTTATGCACAATTCAAGTATAGTAGTGACCTCAGGCACTAGAACACTGGGTTTCCTGCTTTCAAGCAAAGTTCCTCATGGCTAGATCGTTAGTACGCTCCCTGTTTTCTCTTTCCAGCTTCATTGATGTTTCTTTTTGTTCAGTGTTATGGCTTCGAGAGATGGGAATGAGCAGCCATGCGACGTAGTCTCCAGGTTAGGAACCAGGCATTTTCCTAGGTTGTGGCAGCAGATGATTTAAACTAGTCCTCCAGCTTCCTGGGTTAAGTGACTTTATCATGAGACTGTATTAAGACAAGTAGTGAAATTTTCTCTGAAGGAACAGTGAGAAGGTAAAAACTTGTCAGTTCAAACTGAACAAAATTTATGCTAGGCTTCTTTTCATCTCTACTATTAATAGATAAGTAAGAAACAGATGTGAGGAGACCTGTGGAATATGGTGTGGCTGAAGGTATCTCAGTATCTTAGAAGTATTTTGCTAGTACTAGCTAACAAAACCTTGGAAAGGTATTTCATTGGTAAAATGTATATCCCAGAAAATTATTGGGCACTCTTTCAGCATTTCCATCGTATCTAGGTTTTAGTGTACATCTTAATGCCTACAGTAGTTATTTAGAAGACTGTCTTTATCGGTCACGATTTTGGAATCTCAATGTCATGTTGCTTTCTGGTGTTGTTTGTTCATTAATTTTCAGAGAATCCTGAGCAACACTTTTTTTTTGTTGTAAAAATTCAATGTTTTACTTCAAAATTGTTTCTTGCTGACTGAAAGTTTTAGAGTTCCATATTTGTATGTATTCTATTCATACACATTCCTGTCTATGACAAATTTCTAAAATGACAGTTTTTAACATTACTGTTGTTACTGTAACTTTTTAAACAAAGTTATGTCACATATTCTATTAAAAATCTCTGTAAATGTGGGAACTGGAAGCTTTGTTGAATTTTTTTCATGCATGAATGAACATT
Organism: Cuculus canorus; assembly: GCF_017976375.1. Taxonomy (NCBI): domain Eukaryota; kingdom Metazoa; phylum Chordata; class Aves; order Cuculiformes; family Cuculidae; genus Cuculus; species Cuculus canorus. The sequence goes on along the minus strand of NC_071405.1, from coordinate 59,045,022 downwards.
TTTCGTTCATTTTCATCTACCCTGCAATTAAGAACAGAAATAATATATAACGCTTCATAATAACTCTTTCATGATTGAAGTTGGTAAATGAACTACATATATTAGCAAAAAACCTCTGCTGAATAAAACTACAGTTAATCAACTCTCTGAAAGTTAGGAAGTACACCTGATATCTTGAAAAGATAATACATAATGTATAGCTTTTAATTATGTAATCACTTTTTTTTCAAGATTGTTGTCTCATTAAATGAAAAGGTTGTACTTCACAGAATGAATTAGAGTTGTGTTTTAAGGAAGGCAACATTTATTAGGCTATCTTATAATAAATTATAAGCAATATTATTTATAGCTGAAAAGTATGAAGTGAAGGAGGCAGGATGACGTGGAAAGAAAGAAAGAAAATCCCATGATATTATGATTAAAATGCTTGATTGTGTGTTATAGAATATATATAATACAGAGAATATTTTCCTGCTTGTGCTTACAAGATATTAGACAGATTACTTTAAAAAAGAATTCTTCTTGATGGTTTTGAACTTCCTCATTAATTTTGTGAGTGTTCTTGGGACATATATCTGCAACTGAACTTGACACTTTAAAATGATACTTGATAGTGGTAAATTTAATAAACCAGACAGAAATCCTTTAAACAAGTATCAAAACTCTTTCCCATGATTCTTGCTCTTGTTCTCTCAGTTCTTTTCAGTGAAATGTGAAAATAGCATAACTTGTTCATCTCCGAACGTGTTATGACTAATTGCAACTTGTGAAACATTTTCTCATGAATGCTACAGATAACATTATTTTCAGATGAGAAATCCTTGCACATAATGTACAGCAAGTAAAGTGGATTTTGCTTGGGTTTGGTTTTAAAAGCATTGGCTAGTTAATGCAATTTCATTTTTGTTTCATATTGTCAGGCCTATGCATTGAACAACACACGAGTCTTCTAAAAATATTTTATATGAAGACTGTATATTCTTCTCGTAATATGGGAGGATAAACAAAGCTTCTTGACTATTCTTTATTCTGCTGTGACCTAATATTTGGATTGAGCTTGTAATCATAATGCCATGAAGACAGGGTTTTTTTAGAACTGCATTTGCTAGTCTGCAAATCGCTTCGATGAGAATTTCCACCTTTCCATTTTCTCCATTTGTATTTCCCTCATATTCCTCTGCAAAATGATTTTAAACATTTTAAATGGTATGCCTAATGAATAAAAACGTTAAAAGGAAATTGTGGGTCCTTTCTTAAGTTAGAAGCAAAGCATCTGTCAGCTGCTTAGCACCTTGGTAACTTAGCTATACTTTCCTTGTTAGGAGTGCAGGAAGAATCGGAACAGATTGGTAATTAACACATTTCACTACCTTATCAATTTTCTTCTTCAGCACATCACTTTTCCTAAGATGGTGGCAAGCTGTTGTCGATTCCTGTGCTACTTCTGCAGAATTAGTCGTCAAAACCAAAAGGCCATGTTTGAGCATCTTAGTTACTTACTGGAAAACAGCAGCGTTGGACTGGGTATGTCATGGAGCTGCAACAGCTAAAAGCAAGGAACTTTCATATCACAACACTAATATCTAATTTGCATAGAAAGGTGAAGCATGTGATGAAGCCTTTCTGAAGTTTAAACCACTTTATGGTTTGACTTGTATCTCATTTTTTTCTTCTCTTTTCCTTTCATCCTTGCATTTCTGTGAATAGTAATAGAAACAGAATAGTCTGTGTTTGTAAATACTTTGAAAAACTTAGTATTAAATCCATACAGTTTGAAATTTTGTCAACTCAAAATAGTTGTGATTGGAAATCTGAGATTAAATTAACCCTTTGTGGTGCTTGCCTGTTTCATCTGGCCTCATTTCCCTTCTGTCTAAAGTTCAGGCCACTGCTGTGAATTTCATATTTTTCCTTTGGAATACTGATTCGTATGGGTTTTTTTAATGTGCGTGCAATAGATTTTGTAACACAAAGGAAATTGTTTTGGCTAGATAGATGGCTATATTAATAAAGTAAAGCAAGGCAAGACAGCATGTGATTTCACAGTGCTTTAGCTGTTCATGGTGTTTGTGCCTGCATTTTCTCATAGAAAATGAGATAAGACTGAAAGAAAGAAAACAGGTAACGCTGGTGTTTGAAAGTGTCTCTTTTAGCTGAATATAGGTATATTTTAAAACCTTGAATTGATAGGGCTGTGCAGAATTACATGGTTAACATGTTGCTCTGCTAAAGAAGGAGTATAATATTCCTCTGATTTGCTATGTTATTAATACTGACTTCTTCATCTGCATTTAAAACCAGTGTGGTTGAGTATGTTTATGGATATGGATGTCAAATTATAAAAAAATTTCCCCATTTATTTTAATGTTATTTAAAACAGGTAACTGCGCTCTTGATTGAAGTATAGCCATACAACCAACTATTAACCTTTCTATGTTCTAGAGTCCAGTGTGATTTCTGCCCTCTGCTGTCTAACGGTGATTACTGCAAACAGAATTTAATTACTAACTTTCTTCTGCAGCATTTCCTTCAATGAGAGGTTCAACACCACTAGATGTTGCAGCGGCCTCTGTGATGGACAACAATGAGCTTGCACTAGCACTGGAAGAGCCAGATCTTGATAAGGTAAGTGATTGCTCTGACCTATTTATCTATTAAATAGTGTATTTGTGCTGGAAGGGAAACGGGCAAGTTTGATCATAGTGATTTCTTATATGATCACCTCAGAAATAGGTGCTCTAAGTAAGTGCTGTCTCAAGGTAAGAGTCATTGAGCAATATCGTCCCTGATTTTGTTTTACACTTAGTAGGTATCACAGAAAAAGAGGGGGCTTTTCTACCTTCTGCATCCTTTCTCTATGGTTATCCGGTAGAAATGATGACAAGAAAAAAAAGACACGAAACAGGAGAAAGGCATATCAAGAAACATTGTTTGGGGAGGAGCAAACCTGAGAATTAAAAGGAGAATGAGAAGAAAAGAAGCAGGTCTTTTGGCTTAAATACATCAGTAATTGTTAGAGGTGGAACTAAGAGCCAAGGGAATGGAAAGTCAGGTATTTGAAGGGAAGCTGCAAGAGCAATTTAAGAGTAGTTGCAGGAGGAGGCTGAATCTAGGACTCGGGTCATTGACAATGGTTAGGAGTAAAGGGAAATGTGAGGAGAAGCAGGATAAACTAGAAATAGTGAGTGAAAGTGTACAAAAAATGGCATGAAAGTTCTTTGTGTATCCAGGAAGGAAAACAGATTCAGAAATGGAAAACAAGAGCACAGGCAGAAGAGGAGGAAAGCAGGAAAAGGCAGTAATATGTGCTAGCACAACGTCGGGGAACAGAAAAGAAAATGTGGGGTTTAATGTAAATGGAGGAGAACAGTCAAGTAACCAAATGATAGACTAGCACAAGGAAAGCCTCTGTGTAGTATGCGAGAATTCTGTGATGAGAGTAGAACCAATTGTTAAGACTGTCTGACCAGCATATCTGTGGGAGAGGAAATGCTGGGAAATGGAAATAAATAGATGTAGGGTGGGAATAGCTAGAAGAAGACAGAGACAAGAATATGAATGGGAAAGGTGTAAGAAGGGACTAGAATATACTGATTAGATAAAGGTAGCATTGAGAACACTTATCAGTTTTGTATCACCTGCAAAATAGTTGATAATGCACTCTGTCCCATCATTAATAAAGATATTAAACCATATTGGCCCAAGTATTGACTCTTGGGATACACCACTAGTGACTGTAACACCACCAGTGACTATCTCACATTTTCATGGTAAAACAAATACTGTATAACTGTCAGTTCCATGAATGTGGTATAGGTAACCTACTCTCAGAATGACACAGTGTTTCTTTGTGACTAAAGTTTGTACCATAAAATCTATGTTCAAAGCAAATGAATTACATATAGACAACAACTTTTGAACTTCTGCCATTGCAAATTTGAGCTCTTTTTACTGCAAATGTTTGACAGTTTAGAAGATCAGCGGATTGCACAAGAAAAATATCCCATGGCCTGATGACACACTGTAGTAAACAGAATAGATTAAAATTGCAGGGTTTGGTGGTAACATTACAGAATCTGAAAAGCGATGGAGAAGAGATTTATTCTGCCAGTTCTCTCACATTCTACATGAGCTGCATCTGTGGAGTCTAGCAAGTGTGTATTCCTTCATTTCTTCTGAATGGATACTATTGAGTCTTGTTAGGAATTGCATACTTTTTCCATTGAATGCATGAGTAACTTCCTTGCTGCAAAATGTAGTAAGCATATTTTTCACATCAGCCCATTTTTCATCTGTTGCAGCCTGTTTCTGCTGTTTCAGAAATTCAGGTTACTGTAATGAATAATATTTGATATAATTTCTCACACCTCTTACTTAAAGATATTGCTTTTTATTAGAAAAGCTCTGTTATGAATTGATATATTACCTAAATTTTAATCTTATTTGTTTTGAATTCTTAAAACTGTCCACTGATATTTATCAGTCTTCTGAAAAATGTAATGCTTTGTATATCTATTAAAATTGCAATTGTAGTAAATAAATTTTTGAAGAAACACTTATTTTGCTGTTGTAGCAAATTAGCCATACATGGTTATTGATGTGATTTCTAAAGTTGTTAAGCAGTACTTTAAATGTTGCTTATGTGCTGTAAAAAAAGAACTGAATTCCACAATATTTTATTCTATTCTTCACATTCCATTTTTTTTTCATGTTGGTGTGTTATTCTGTCATCCTATAATTAGGTAACTTCAGAAATAAAGAGTACTTGACTACTTTTATTATTATCAAAACCAAGAGCTAGAATCTATGCAATCTGATGCAACTATGAGCTATGTTCGTAGTTTCTTAAGTGAAACACCTAATATGGAAAAAAATGGCTATGTTCATTTTGTTTCATGCTTATTATTTCTGAACACATGAATAAATTCTTCTGTATTGTAGGTTGTTACCTACCTGGCGGGTTGTGGCCTGCAGAGTTGTCCAGTATTGCTGGCTAAAGGATATCCAGACATTGGGTGGAATCCAATAGAGGGTGAACGTTACCTGTCATTTTTAAGATTTGTGGTTTTTGTTAACAGTAAGTACGAGTTCTTGGCATGCAAATTCTGTCAAAAAGTTTTCTTACAATTTTTTTCTGCTAACAGATGAAGAGAGATTAATGCATACTGTTCTATTACAAATACAGGATTGTTGTATGCGGCTTATTGTAATTTTTTTAATCCTCATAGTTGCATTTTTTCCTGACATTTTTTGCAACTTGAATAATTTAACAGAATAACCTGTTAGGTTAGCAAATAGTTCTAGGAATTCTTCCAGTGAGTGAACTGCAGTATTTACATATACCGCATATGCTGGTTATAAACATAACCAGTAAGCACTGATTTTAGATCTTTCTTGGCCACCGTACTACTGGGAGATTTAGTAATTAAGCCATTTTGCATTACAAAAAGCACATTTCCAATAGGTCATGTGTTTAGATAGTTCTGAGGGATTAGTGTTTGTAAAGCACCTTAACAGTGTACCTTAAAGTTGATGTTTTAAAGAAAGAAAAAATATTCTCTTTGATAACTGTTTTATATTTACTTCTGTGGGCAGTTTCCTTTTGAAATTTATGAAAAAAGTACACTCAAATAGAATTTAGATTAGAAATTAGATAAGAACTAATTGCATCTTACAATTCTATTTGTATTTGATGTTTGATTCTACAATATTGACTCAAACAGACCCTTACAATATTTAAGGGGGGAGTTCATTTTCCTCCAGAAAAGATACATGAAACATGCAAGTATTCTGGAGAATCTGGTAACTGTAGCTGAATGCTGCACGTGTTTTGATGATCGATTGTATATCTATAGAGAGGTATGTAGTGAGTTTCTTTTGAGATTAGGTTTTATTTAATTAACTATTTTAAAAGCTTTCACTTAAAAGGTTATAACCAAATGAAACTAAAAGCCTTGAATTTAAGATTTAAAATCCTGATTGTTCTTTGCATTATGAAAATTAGTGGAAGGAAGGAAGGAAGGAAGGAAGGAAGGAAGGAAGGAAGGAAGGCAGGCAGAAAGAAACAGAATCTGTGCAAAGTCAGTAGTTACGGTGTAGAATCGTAAAATCATTTAGGTAATAAAGACCCTTAAAATCATTGGGTCAAACATAAACCTAGCACTGCCAAGTTCACCACTAAACCGTGTCCCTAAGCACCACATCTATGGGTCTTTTAAATACCTCCAGGAATGATGACTCCACCACTTCCCTGAGCAGCCTTTTCTAGTGCTTGACCACTCTTTCAGTGAAGAAATTTTTCCTAATATCCTGTCTAAACCTCCCTTGGTGCAATTTGAGGCTGTTTCTTTTATCTTATGTTCTATATCAAGATCATAGTGGCATTTTAAGTGGAGAAAAGTACTGGTGTGACTGATGTGTTTAAAGTCTTCAGCTGCTCTTTCTACAGCCAGTCAGTCCCAGTTATCTCACCTACCACTGCCTTCTGTTGATTCTGACTTTGTGGTAGCACCACTGCTGCTCTCAGATAAACTACAGTTTCTAATACTACTTTTTGGTGGCTGCTAAAGGTGCAACATTCAGGTTAAAATAAACTTGCTACTTATGTTTCTGTACTGGTTTAGTGTTGTATCTTGAATGTAAAATATAGTTAGTGATGATCCAAGCTACTGATAACACAAGTTCAGTGACTGTGAACTGTTTTGTTTCCTGTAATTTGTTTTCTTCCTAAATGTCCCATTAATTTTGTTTCTTCCTACAGATTGTCAGTTTTATAAGGCAGTCACTGTGAATTTCTAAACAGTTGCATTTAGCCATAAACTGAGCTTCTGACCCAATTATTACTCCTATCATGCCTCCACATACCACTGACTGCGGTCCAAAGTAGTTAGCTATGTACAAAATAGTCCACTTACATAAAGATTCCTTTTCCTAATGACTTCTATTCAGCAAGCGTCTAGATCACAACCTACTCCAATAGGTCATATGTTTACATAGTTCTGAGGAGTCAGTGTTTGTAAAGCAATTTAACTGCATATCTTAAAGCTGGTGTTTTGAAAAAATAAAAAAAATCTTATTCTTTGATAACTTCTTATACTTGTTTCTGTGGGCAGTTTCTTTTGGAAATTTTTGAAGCAAATATGTTAAAATAAAATTTAGATTATCTGAATTCTATGAAACAAAAAGCATACAGATTTTTTTCAGAAAACTTATATGTTAACCTTCTAAAGGGAGCTTTTCTAGATTGAATGTGGTAAAACTTTCGCAAGGCAAGTCTACACTGTCACTTTTAAACCTCAGTATATTTTTGATAAAGCACACCCAATGCTGCCAAGTTGATACATTTTTGTTTTCAAAAGTAAGGATGAGGACGTGTTTTATATTTTCTAAAACTTAAGGGAAAATGCAGTTCTCTTTTGACCTAAGGATACTTTTCAGGAGAAAGAATGTATATTGCTTTTTGATCCTCAGGTGAAAGTGTCGAGGAAAATGCAAGTGTTGTTGTCAAGCTTCTTATTCGAAGGCCGGAGTGCTTTGGACCAGACCTTAGGGGAGAAGGAGGAAATGGTTTGCTGGCAGCTATGCAGGAAGCTATCAGAATCTCAGAGAATCCTGCTCGTGACCTTCCATCCCAGGCATATAAAAGAGAAAGGTAAGTAAATGTGAATGCTTGTTTGGCAAATGATGATTTAGTAGCTGGTTTAATCATGCTTGCAATATGTGAATAATAGGTCTTGTTGTGTAAGGTGTTGTACAAACAGAGCATTAGAGATTTGCACCCGCAAGCAGTTGTCGTATGGAATTCATAAAGTATGAGATACATAAAAGTAGATCAAGAGTTACAGAGGAGAAGAAGCCTCAAGGACGAAGCAAAAGAGAAGGCTGTTGTGAAATGAAGGTAGAAGGCAGATGTGAAGTCAGTTATTACTGTTCAATCACATGCTTACAGTAGGGATAGAACCCCTGTAATCCAGATCTGGGGGAAATTTGTATATCAGATTGATAGTCTCTGGATCATGGATCTAGCTTCAGAGAGGAGCTATAAACTTATATTAGCAAAGCTGTTCACTGGTATTGTTTACATTTTAGTGATGATGAGGAAGAGGAGGAAGAGGAGATTGTGCATATGGGCAATGCAATCATGTCATTTTACTCAGCTCTCATAGATTTACTTGGACGCTGTGCACCAGAAATGCATGTAAGTTCATTTTGTCACTTGCTCAAAAAAGGTAGGAGGTTTGTAAACAGAACTGTACATGTCTAAGTAAATTGTTCTCTATTCAAAGGTTTCCTCCCTTTAGAAGGTAGACTTTATCGCATTCCTTGCTGTATGTAGGCAGAAATGTTCCCTGCAAGATGTTTATAGTCACGGGTTTTGATTCTTTATATTTTTTTTTTTATCTAAAATTTTGAGAATTTTTATATGATTATGGAATCAAAACAAAGATGAACTGTTAGTGTAACTAGTTGCTAACAAACTACCTATGAAATTTCTGAAACTGACCCTTTACTGTTCTCTAGAAAGTGCTAAAAATAATTTTCTCAAGAATGTGATACAGAGCAGCTTTTGTACACACTGATGAAATATGGTGTCTACACCATATGTATATGTGGCAAAATACGTAAAATAACTGGTTTGACTGAAATGCCTGTAAATGCCACATGCAACGCTTGGGTTAGTTAAACTGAATTTTGCTTGCTGGTATTCAAAATCTTTAGTAGCATAAATCTGGTTGAAAGTGCAAAATGTGTCTCAGTACAATAAGAAGCAAAAAGCTTGGCTTGTATCTCCCCTACTTACTCTAACAAAGTTATTAACTTGTTAGCTGTAAAGCTATATGTAGCTGTCTGTTGCCAGAAATAGTAGTTTTAAGAAAATTACTGGAAGAGATTTTCAAAGACACATGTCATGAATACCAAATTTCTGATAGAAGTTAAAAGGAATCAGTCACTTCATTATTGTTAATGCCTTTTGTAACTTCTACTGCATCTCTTCATAGTAATAGAGGCAAGCTCAAAACCTGACAGTATAGATTCTGTAAGTAACATGAATTCTTTCAGGAATTTGCAGTTTGATTAGTTTTTCTGATTGTTTTAGAGACCTTATCTGGGCAATGGTGTGGGTGTTATTGGGGATTTCGATTAGTGTGAAATTATTGATGCTGTATCAAAATTAGGACAGTTTCAAAAGTAGCATCAGCTCAAAACTGGCAGCTACATAAGAGTTCTGGGAAAAATTGAATTTATGTGCATTTTTTTTCCAGTGTCTGAAAATTTATATTTATATCAGTAGTTCGAGGAACTTTTTCTTATGTCCCTGAGTGCTAAATTTCTTAATTTATAAACTTTTTTCTAACAGCTTATTCAAAGTGGAAAAGGGGAAGCTATTCGAATCAGGTCAATCCTTCGATCTCTAGTGCCAACTGAAGATTTGGTTGGGATTATAAGTATACCACTAAAGCTGTCAACAGTTAACAAAGGTAACTTTGATACTTTTATTATTTTATGGCACATAAGCCTTCAGATGTAAATTAGAGCATTTTTATTGGAGTTAAGTAGGAGCAGAGAACTGTTCGTCAGCTTTTGATTAAATGTGTCAATTAGAACTGCTCCAGTTGAACTGATACTTACTCCTGTGAAGCAGAGAATGTAAGAACAAAAGAATACTGAATCACACTAATACTGTCTCTTTAGGTAGAATGTGTAAGCTTGGACTCTGTCCGTTTGTACTTCGATATCATTCAGTCATTAATACTGTTTTCTGAATGTGGTGGCCAAAAATGTATTTAATCACTTTGGAATAATATCTGTGCCTAGAAACTCTTTGGGCACTAAGTTCCAGAACGTCACTATTTGCTACATAAAAAAGCATTTTAAACACTTGTCCTTCTTTAAACTTATACTCTACTGATTTTAATTAACACCCTTGAATTGTAGTATTTTGGGGTTTGATGTATAGCAGTTCTTCATTCACCTTGTCAGCTACATTAATAATTTTCTAAGTTTCAGTTACATCCTTTCTCAGTCCTCATTTTGCCAAACTGAGGAGTCTCAGTTTTTCTTAGTCTCTCATCATAAAATAACATCTTAGTTGTCCTTCTGAGTACCTTCACTATCTTTATCCTGCAGTCCTGAGATATGGAAAGCAGCTGTGGGATGGACACAAGATGTGAGCAGGTTGTACTGATAATGTGAACACACAATAACTTGGTTTATGTATTCATTTTCTCTCTTATATGGCTGCAAAATGACACCCTCTCTCATATCCTGAATATCCCTTTCTGATGGTGCCCAGTGCCTTGTCAACTTATTTAGTCACTGTTACACATTGAGCTGATGGTTTCACAGAACTTAAGTGATGGCCTCATGATCTCTTCGTAGTGTCTGTTCCAAGCTCAGCATTATGTAGACATACCTTATTTTCCTGCATATGCATTAGGTTAGACTTGTCTGTGGTGAAGTGCAGCTGTCTCTACTTTGCCCACTCAATTTTGTTAGTGATATAACTATACTGAATAACTTAGTGTTGTGTACAGACTTTTAGGCTGCTATGTTTACTTCCTTGTCCACATCGATGATGACTCACTATAGAGTCCTCTTTGTCCTTGCTTGATTAAAATGTTACACATGCACACTGCATTTTAATTGCCTTTCCTGTATCTTGGAGTTGTGCTCTTTATTACTTCACTGGAGTTTTCATAGGAAGTGAAACCAGTCATACTTGCTTTAGGATTGTCCCAATATGAGGAAGGTGCTCCTCCACACTTTTTGTATTTTCCCCAAATTCTAGGTATAATGTTCCAATTTGACCTCTAATGTTCAATACAATAAGCCTGATTTCCTTTTTATTAAGTTGCAGGCTATATCTGTATTTGTTCATGTTGTCCCAAAAGAATTCCTCCTTTTCTAATCACCCTAACTAAATCCGTATTCTCTGCACCACTGTCTCAAAAATTCCTTGAGACCTTTAAGATCTCTGGCTGCCTTACACAAGGTCCTTTCACAGAAGAAAGACAAGTTATCATGGAATCCTCTTGCACATCATGAAGCCATCCAGCTTAGTGCCTAACACAGCAGTTTCCCACTTCCACTGCCTGCTTCTCCATATCCTTGGAGACACTGTCTACCAAAGGCGAATTGTATGTGTAATGGTACATACTGACATAAGGGGAGTGACTCATCTCTTAAGAAATTACATCCTTCTTTCCCAGGTAGATTACACTCCTTCCTCAAGAATTATGTCCTCCTCGGTACTTTAAGGACTGCCACTGTGGGGCTGAGGCTCTGCTGCTGTATTGTTTTAGGACCTATCTGTTTCTCTTACTACTCTCATTCATTCATTCTCACCTTTGAGACTACTCTCTGAAGATCCAAGCATTGAGTACTGTGTGTACACACAGAAAACCTCAACGCAGAGCATGGCATGGATCTGCATCAAACTGCATAGTTCCCAGTCTGTACCCGGATCCCTACCTGTCATTGAGGTTGAAATTGAGGTTTTTTGTCAGTGGAACTAACAGCCTTCTTGATGCTACTAAGGGAAGTCAGTGAAGACTTGATTTTTCACCCTCTTCACCCTGGCACTCAAAAAAATTTCAAAATCGGAGTTCAAAGGTGTATTAATGATAATGTTCTTGCTTGTTATGCAACTCTCCATTCTTTCCTAGAAGTGGTCAATGTGGTTATCCCGGATGGATTTATTTAAAAAAAGAAACGACTTCCAAGATAACCATACAACAGAAAATTTTCTGCAAAGCATAAACTCAGCAGAGGATGATTTTTATGGCATATAATCTGCATGTTTCTAGTCAATTTCTTCATGTTCTATGCGCTATAAAATATCAGTCTGTCACTTTCTTGTAGGGGCAAAGTAACTTCCTCCCACCTCTGTTGTCCTTTCACGAGAATCGTGTATTCCCATTACAATCAGAGATGGTTTATCTGATATGCAGCTGTGTTCCATGCTATTGTTATTTCTAATCTAGTTTACATGAGACAAAGGTCAAAATTCTTAACTTCTTTGACTTCACGGTTACTACAGATTTTTAATATTTGCAGCAATATTTATCTTCAATTCTGCTTATAAACATTCTCTGTAAAAACAATTGAACAAATAGAATACTGTTCATTCTTATGTTTTCATTTAAGAGTGAAATATTAATAAATTGCAAAATAGATGTTTTGAAATAATAAAAACTTAGTATTCTTTTTCAGCATACAGGAAAACTGAACAAGAAAGTAATTTTCATTGAACAAGTTATTTTACACATTAAATGTAAATATAGTGTCTTTCATTTCTTGATATTTCTTATTTTATCTGTTATCTACTATTAAAAATGTTATTATATCTTTGTGTAGATGGCACAGTAAATGAGCCAGACATGTCTGCAAATTTCTGTCCTGATCATAAAGCACCCATGGTACTCTTCTTGGACCGTGTCTATGGTATTAAGGACCAAAGCTTCCTCCTTCACCTACTGGAAGTCGGATTTTTACCAGATTTAAGAGCCTCTGCCTCTTTGGATACAGTAAGTACTCCACTATGGAGTTTATGTGCAGTAGCTGGAAATAGTGGCTCTGTTAAATGTAAGAAATGGAATTTCAGGTCAAAACAGCTATAAAATAGAAATGGTAGTATAGACTCACTATAAACAAAAACAGTAATAATTCAGTTGCTATTAATAGTGCTTAAGTCTGATCATAAGCATTTGGTATCATCTTAAGAAGCAACAGTGTAATGAAGTTTAAAAACTTTTAATATAGGCTTACATTAACTGTACAATAAGTACATTGGCTATACTGTAATAGGCCTAATGATTACTTTTATTTGATGTGTACTTCAAAGAGTTACACTTAAAATTCATACGTCTGGGTATGAACCAACTAAATGAGATAAAAAGTGCTTTTTAATGCTTCGTGGGTTTTGCTAATCTCTTTGAAGAGAGAAGCTGCGTGTTCCTTTTTGTTCCTTTTTATTCAGAGTGCAATGGGACAAGAGGCAGGAGATAAATGGATGACCTGGATTTTCTCAAGTTCCAAAAAATAGCTTTTGTCCTTATGTGCATATTGGGAATATTGTGAAAGTACCCAGCTGCTAAGGGGACTTAAGGATTAAGTTGATTATTATGACTTAAGGATAATTTGATTATTATATTTTATAGACTTCATATTTAGTAACCCTTATTCCATATGATACTAACAATAATTTACTGCTCCATACAGGTTTCTCTAAGTACCACAGAGGCAGCTCTCGCACTAAATAGATATATTTGCTCAGCTGTGTTTCCATTACTCAAAAGATGTGCTCCCCTCTTTTCTGGAACAGAGCATCACGCCTCTCTGGTTGACTCCATGCTTCACACAATATATAGGTTATCCAAGGGACGTTCCCTTACAAAAGCACAAAGAGACACTATTGAAGAATGCCTGCTTGCTATTTGCCAGTATGTATGATATCTGTGTACAAATTGATTTCTTTTATGCAGTTTATGTATTTTAATATTCTCTTTCTTTGTGTATAGTGTAGAAATAAGATTATTTTATTCTTACATGAAATAATTGACTGGAGCATATGATAGAATTGGGGTTTTTTTCTAAGAGAAAGTAGATTTGGGGTTTCCATTGTGGGTACTGCATTATACAAGCTGTCATGCTGACATGAGCTTTATGGAGATACGGGATAAATTCTGATTATTTGTAAAAACAAATCCCCAGGATTGAAAAAATATCTTCTGCCATGTACGACAGTGAGAGGGTATTGAGGATTTAAGGGATCTGTGTGTTTGTATTTCTGATGGTGACTTGAAGAACTTTGACTATAGTCTAGGAAAAAAAAAAAAAAAGATGAAGAAAAGCTACAGCCTCTCCTCCCCACCAAGTCCTAAAAAACTAATCCTAAAACTGAGCTGAGCACTGGAACTATATCAGGAACTGAAATAAAAATTTGCCAACTCATTCATAATCTAACTCTTTCTCATAAACTGTAGTGCTTCTTGCTCGTGCAGTGGACTGTGAAAGTAGTAATGCACTGTGCATAGCAATTGCCCCTGCCAAAAAGAGAATGTAGTAGAAATTGAAAATATTCAAAAAAGCTTAAAAAGAGGAATCAACACAAGAAATAATTTTGCTCCTTTGGAACAGCTGAGTAAACCATGAATCTGCAGCCTGAAAAAGTGAAGACTGAAGGGGAGATATGAAAGAAGTATTTTTACATTGATTTTGAGCCTATATCCCTGAAATTAAATAGCTAGAAAAGAAATGCTGGGTAATTTATTCAGTCTTCCAGTTGAGATCTGTTTCTTATAAGAATAATCAGAATAAATTTCCCAGATCAGTTTCAGTTAGGAGGGTTTGTTGCCTTTTAGTGTCATATCAGAAACCTTTCTGTTAGGATAAAATTATGTTTCTTTTGCTTAGATTGTCCTCTCTGTGTATTCTGAAAAAAAATCCAGCATCTTCTCTCTGCTCTCATATAACACAATCATACATATTGCCTGATCACTTATGAGAATCCAGAAGTAGCACATCTTTCTGTGCTATATCCTTCTATATGTAGATGAGATGCAATGAGATCCTTTAAGCACTTACCATTGTTTTTTTCAAAATGCTTTTAATGACTGATTTGACTTCCAATATGCAAATTGGTTTCAACTTTTGTTTCATTTTCACTGGACTGCATGTATTTTATTAAGTACTTCTATTTTTTTTTAAATTTCAGCCACTTACGTCCCTCTATGCTACAACAGTTGTTGAGAAGGCTAGTTTTTGATGTGCCCTTACTCAATGAATACTGTAAAATGCCTCTCAAGGTAAATGCTTTACTTTCTGTGCTTGCATTCGGTGTAAAACTTACTTCACAGTATTCTATCATCATCATAGGAATAGGATCTAGGGAACAGAAGCCACCTTCTATTTTTGAGCAATCTTTAGCTGAGGTTTTATCCATCTTCTTGTTCTGTAAACACAGAATTACAAAGGTGAGCTGATAAATAGCTTCAATTAAGAAACTTTCTGTCCAGTTTACCTCCTATTCCTGTTGGGATAAAAGGACCTGATCTTAGGTGTGCTGTTCTCTTGATGTCAGAAGTTAAATTTTATCATACTCTAAATGAGAGCTGCCAGATTCATAGATGTATTCTGGAGCCTGGAGTAATTTTGGAACTAAAGTGTGGCAAAGATTTGTTGGTTTGTTTTTAATATTATTTTCCCTTTCTAAATGAAATTTCAGGGAAAAAAAAAAAAGATGTTGAGATTCTAGTTTGATCTGCAAAGAAATTTTAGAATTTCCCATGGGATATGGATTTTTAGTTCTAATTAAGAAATCAGTAGAAATTTGAAATTATTTGAAAAGTGCGCCTATATCATATACAATAGCTCTTTAACTGATATGTTACGGATTCTCTGTACAACAGTTCTTTCCATACGTTTTTCAGAGATGAGCAGGCATGACTAAAATTGTGTCTTTTGCGGTCTTATTTGCAGTCTTTTTTACTCGTTTTTATGAGCCATTAGAGATGAAGAGACAGAAATAAATAAGTTACTCATGTAACTGTTTAAACAGATTTGGGCAATTCAGACTTGATTAATCAGTATGTTATTTTGTTAAATACCAATGTTTTATGTGAATTTTTATTTTCTTGAAAATCTAGCTTCTGACAAATCACTATGAGCAGTGCTGGAAATATTATTGTCTGCCTTCAGGAATGGGAAGCTATGGAATTGCAGCAGAAGAAGAATTACATTTAACTGAGAAGCTTTTCTGGGGTATATTTGATTCCTTGTCTCATAAGGTAAAGACTGTCATTCACATTACAGTATGGGATGACTATAAAAGCATTACAATGATAATTTGCTGTGCCAAGTGCAGAAAGTTCATATTTTAACAATTTTTTCACCTAATATGGGAAATATAGCAATGAATGCTTTTAATGAAATAACTTTCTAATGAAAGGTTGACTGCTGAAACTTGAAGGATTCTCTCTAAACTAATGAAATGTCAAATCTTTGACTTGATATACCCATATAGCCTTACACTATTAATGAGGCAGATTGCTTGCTACACTAACAAGTCAGAATTGTTTCCTCTCCTATCTTAGCTGTATTAATTTTTTTAAATGCTTTTACTTACATAAAATTAATTTTGAGAAGTGCCTGAATATGCTTTTCAAATTGTTGGTGTATGCACAGTAAATTTACATAGTCTCTTTTCAATCATGCATTTGCATTTTGTCATCTTTCTGGTTATTGCCCAGCTTAAGAAATATAATGCAACATTCTTAGAAATAAATGTTTTTCCATTTCTCTGTTCCAAAGTGTGGTCTTGCAATTCTTTTCACTTACTCATCTTTTTCTTGGAGTAAGAAAAGTTACATTTTTTATAAGAGAGTGTTTTTTTTTTTTAATTCATTGGGCTCAAAAATCAGGTTTTTGCCATGGAACAATAACAGTTTTTTTTTCATTGAATACCATTAAGTTTCCGTTCCAGTTTTATCAACAGATTTAGGTTGCAGAATCCTTTACGTTGGAAAAGATCATCAATTCCAACTCTTAACCTAACACTGTCAAGTTGACCACTAATGATTGCTTCTCTAGGCATTCTGATTTATAGTATGGAAGTGAATGTGGTCTCTTCATTATTCTAAAATGGCTTTTAAAGCCTTATTTGTGTTTCGTTTTAATAACATTTACCTCTCTCTTACTGCTGTCACAAGTCCAAAGAGTGCCAAGAGGGCCTGACATAATGAAATGCTTCCAATTAGGACGTCTTAGGTTTTTATGGTTAAATCAAGATTTTATTTTTCTGACAATATTAATCAGTGTCTATAATAGCATTTCCATTTTTCTATAAATGGTTGCTAGTCCAATGAAAAGAGAGTTGTGTAAATCTACTGAGTTACAGTATTCTTCATTGTTCTGTTTTGTACTGAGGTACAGGTTTGCTATTTCATGACTTCCATATGTTTAGTGGAGGCAATTTACCCTCTGATCTCACTTCTTTTTTTTGTGCCATACACACAACAAAAAGTTTTGGGTTTGCAACAAAACTAGAGGAAATTAAAGCTCCAAAATTTTAGGCATTCTCCTTGCTTTGATATAAACATAGGATTTTGTCAGCAAGTATTTTCAATAGACATTTGAATGTTTCTTTAGCAATTTCTTGACACAAAGTGGTTGTTCAGATTTATATAAGCATATAGTCTTTCTAAATCTAATAATGAAGCAAGAGAAATATTCTTGCAGTGTAATTTTTTTCTTATACATGCTTGATTGGTGCCTGTGTTATAACAACAGACAGATACGTGTGCTATCTGATTAAAACTTTATTAAATAATTATACTAGCATAAAACTCTTGCAGTGTTGAGGTCATTAGTAGATCTTAAAGCCTTTTAAAGCAGTATCACTACACCCATTTTAGGGTAAGGAATCTGAAAGCAAGAAGTGATGATTTTTTTTTTCCAAAGCATACTAAGAATTTTGGTTAAGAGCTGGAATGAGAACTTTGGTCTACAGTGATCTGCTGCTGCTTCCTGTAGCACATTGTTTTTATAATCTAGTGTGTAACAATTGATCTTGAATATGTTTCATGGAAAGTTACTAAGCATAGATTCTTCAAATGTAATTCCACCTTATGGTTTTATATATCAAGTACTTCTATGTTGTCTCCAGAGGTAAAATGACTATTTAGAAGAGCAAATGTGCTAGTTCACCTCTTATCAGGACAGTTTTGAAAAACAATGAACTGACTTTTCTCCAGTAAACCACAATTTCCTTTAACCAGTGTGACTTAAACTGAAATATAATAGGGCGAAAAAAGGAAGAAATGACCATGGTTTCTGCAGTTAAGACAGCAATTAGTCATTTAAGAACTAAGACAGTATTCTATAGATGGTCGTACTTCTATAACTAGGCAAACAACTCTTGAACCTTCCTATGAAGGCCTTAATGGCCTAAAGAAAACTTGAGTCATACTTGTATTGTATGTACTCATGCAACTGTCAGCATACTTTCATGTTGAGTAATCTTAAAAATTTATCGAGTGGATATCAAGAAAAATAGATGTCACGCAGCACTAATTTTGCTCTATGCTTAATTTTTAAATGTGATTTACTATTTGTTTGCATCCTATAATATTTTTACATATGGCTGCTTGGTTTTCACTAACATTTTGCATGTTTTTCTATTGGATTTTCCAACCAGTTCCTATCTCTCCTGCAGAAGTATGATCCAGAGCTCTTTCGAATGGCTTTACCTTGTCTAAGTGCTATAGCTGGTGCCTTGCCCCCTGATTATTTAGATACCAGAATTACGTCAACTTTGGAAAAGCAGACTTCATTGGATCCGGAAGGAAATTTTGATCCCAAACCTGTCAGCACAGCACAGTGAGTCATACAAATCATAGTGATTTCCTTTCCTTAAATGTTTTTATAGTATTTCTTATTAACATTTTTTTCTTCTCTGTATGGAGACTTGACTGGTGACTGACTTTTCAATGATATTGCTACCTTTCAGAAGTAGAATAGGGATTTTTACTTCCTCCTGCCAAAGACTTAACTGCAGCATATTCTGTTTACTAGATTAAAAAAGCATATTTAACATCCATACAATGCTGAGAATACTTCCACATTATTATTTGCAGAGTACATAGTAAATTCTATACTATTATGCACGCTATTACCTAGGCCTGTAATACGTTCGATTCCATCATTATTTAGAGTGTGCTTATGACAAACGTTAAAAGATCATTAAAACCTGGTGATTCAATTGGCATATTTCCTGATTTTTGTAAAATCTTCACTTAGTTTTGAGAATTGATCTGTAGCAACCTGAGACAGCAAAATGAGCAGATCATGTGTGATGATTTAATAGAGACCTGGTCTTCCTAGTGATCTTGTGCTCTTAAAATACAGATTTCTAATACTTTTATATTGAAGAACTCAGGATCGCTACTTGATTCTTTCTATTAAATTCTTACTGCTCCATCATTATGTGATGTGAAACACCCATACTAATATTATCTTGTATTAAGAAGTACCAAGAAAAATACCTGTAGGATATGGTGAAGCAGGCTGCTTTTTTCTTGTGATTTCAGTTGCTAATAAGTGCAACTGTTATGTTTTTGAAGAGTTCCTGTAAATGCCACTATAGCTGTGCTTTGGTTTGTGGCAGTTCTTCTAAAGAAAATGGAATTGAAAAGGCAAATGTCTTGCTTTCATCTGGAGGTGAAGCTTTTTTGATTAGTGCTGTATTAAAGTGACTTTTTTCATAAATCAGACTGTGACTTGTGATTGAATGACCATACTTTCCTTTGTTTACAGCCTTGTACTTCCTGAAAAGTTGGAGTATATTGTCAGCAAGTATGCTGAACACTCCCATGATAAGTGGGCCTTTGATAAGGTAGGAAGTATTTTAAGACTGGCAACTGTCAGAAAGACCTAGTAAATAATACACGGGGAGAATATTGAAAGAAAAACTGAACAGTTTAACTGACAGGCCCTTGTTCAGAGTGCATTAATGTCTGCCTATTGTTTTTAGGGATGTATGGAAGAAACCTTTCGCTCAAGAAAATGCACTGAAATTTGTCACTCCTTCAGTGACCAGTACTTATTAGTACAAATATTTGAGGGGAATGAAAATTTTCATTTTCCTTTTTTTTTTTGTTTTGTTTTGTAGGTAAAGATACATAGATCTCGGCATCATTTTGCCTGGTAGTGATTTTTTTGACAGTGATCTAAGATAGTACCTGGGAAGTTTAACGTCCTTTTTTTTTTTTTTTTTTAATTTCAGAAAATATAGTTGCAGCTTTTCTTTCTTTTTATTTTTAAGATAGCTTTTATATATTGTTTCCCCCTATAATTTTCCAAGTTCAAAATAGCTTCAAAATAGCTGTAAAGCAAGACAATATATACAAAGAGATTTTTTTCATCATTTTAATGTCATAGTGAAACATTTAATAAAAGCTTTTTTAGTGTTACATTGACAAATCAATATTGATGTTTATAGATAACTTTTAGAGTAAAATTTGAGCAAAATTAAGTTTAATGGAGTTGTTGCAGTTTTGACTCAAAAGTGATTGGCTGAGACCTGCTACTCATAGATGGCATCTGATCTGCGTGGGCTGTGTTTTGTTCCAGTCTATACACAACTGGATACACGCTCTTTCAGCAGAAATTTGTGTTGCACTGAGTAGCTATTGGAGCAGATTAGCAGTTCGATATGACAAACTAAACTGGCCAATTTACTGTTACTCATCTGCGGTGTTCTTATCTTATTTCAGTATATTTCTTTTTTTCAGACTAATAATGGGTGGAAATACGGTGTTTCACTGGATGAAAATATGAAGACTCACCCTTTAATAAGACCTTTCAAAACTTTAACTGAAAAGGTAATAGAGGAAATTTCAGCTGCATTAATAAAAAGTAGAGATTGATTTGTGTCCTTTTTTAATGCATTTAAAATATATGTTAGAACAAGAAGAGAGACAAACTAGAATTCCTATGTTTAAAAATACAACATCCATATGCTAGAATCATAGAATCATAGAATCACTAGGTTGGAAAAGATCTCTAGGATCATCGAGTCCAACCATTCCTATCAACCACTAAACCATGTCCCTGAGCACCTCATCTACCTGTCTTCTAAACACCTCCAGGGAAGGTAACTCAACCACCTCCCCGGGCAGCCTCTGCCAGTGCCCAGTGACCCTTTCTGTGAAAATTTTTTTCTGATGTCCAACCTGAACCTCCCCTGGTGGCGCTTGAGGCCATTCCCCTTGTCCTGTCCCCTGTCACTTAGGAGAAGAAGCCAATTCCCTCCTCTCTATAACCTCCTTTCAGGTAGTTGTAGAGAGTAATAAGATCTCCCCTCAGCCTCCTCTTCTCCAGGCTAAACAACCCCAGTTGCCTCAGCCACTTCTTATAAGACTTGTTCTCCAGCCCCCTCACCAGCTTCATTGCTCTCCTCTGGACACGCTCCAGAGCCTCAACATCCTTCTTGTGGTGAGGGGCCCAGAACTGAACACAGTACTCGAGATGCGGTCTTACCAGTGCCGAGTACAGAGGGAGAATAACCTCCCTGGACCTGCTGGTCACACCGTGTCTGATACAAGCCAAGATGCTGTTGGCCTTCTTGGCCACCTGGGCACACTGCTGGCTCATGTTCAGTCGGCTGTCAACCAACACCCCCAGGTCCTTCTCCTCCAGGCAGCTTTCTCCCCACTCTTCCCCCAGTCTGTAGCACTGCATAGTGTTGTTGTTGTGCCCCAAGTGCAGGACCCGGCATTTGGCCTTGCTAAACCTCATGCCATTGGTCTCAGCCCAGTGGTCCAGCCTCTTAAGATCCCTTTGCAGAGCCTCCTACTCTCCAGCAGATCCACACTTCCACCCAGCTTAGTGGTATCCGCAAACTTACTTAGGGTTCATTCGATCCCCTCATCCAGGTCATTGATAAAGACGTTGAACAGGGACATTGAATGTCCCCAGCATTAAGCCCTGGGGACACCACTTGTGACTGGCCTCCAGCTGGAGTTAACTCCATTTACCACCACTCTCTGGGGCCAGACATCCAGCCGGTTTTCCACCCAGGAGAGTGTGTGCCTGTCCAGGCCAGAGGCTGACAGTTTCCTAAGCAGAATGCTGTGAGAAACTGAGTCAAAGGCTTTACTGAAGTCTAAGCCGACTACATCCACAGCCTTTCCCTCATCCCGTAGTTGAGTCACTTTGTCATAGAAAGCAATCAGGTTAGTTTGGCAGGACCTGCCTTTCATGAACCCTTGTTGACTGGGCCTGATCACCCAGTTCTCTTGCATGTGCTTCATGATAGCACTCCAGACCACCTGTTCCATGACTTTCCCCGGCACTGAGGTCAGACTGACAGGCCTGTAATTTCCTGGATCCTCCCTCCAACCCTTCTTGTAGATGGATATAACATCCGCCAGACTCCAGTCCAGTGGAACTTTCCCAGTCAGCCAGGACTGCTGGAAGATGATGGAAAGGGGTTTGGCAAGCACATCTGCCAGCTCCCTCGATACTCTTGGGTGGATAAAATGGCGGTTTAGTTAATTTTACACCAAGTCTTGTAAAATTTGCTTATGTTAGGTGGTCTTATAGGATTGGACTGGGACAATTTCTATTCAAAGTATCAATAGCACAGGGGTTTCAGGCCCTCATGGATGAGGAATAACTGGCAGCAGCTCGTGGGCTTTAGATGAAAGTGTAATTTAACATATCTGAAGGCAATTTTGTCTTCCAGAAAGATATTTGAAAAAAGTAAGGAAAGTGCAGGTGATGCTTCTGTTGAAAATGAGGAAAAACATTTAAACTATTTTGAATGTATTTTTTATTTTAATTTTTTTGACTAGGCATGCATGTCTTCTAGTTGTCAGAAAAACGAAATTAATTTGAATTCAATTACATATTTTCCCAATGATTCACTGGGTGACTCAAATAAGTTAATTACATTTGTCTGTCTGTACCACGCTTTTCCTATTTGGAAAATGGAGATCAAAAATCAAGAAAAAAAAAATCAAGAACGTTTCAAAAGGTTTAATTTCTCAGGGTTTGTAAATTGTTTTGAAATATTTGGACAGGAGCTGAATTGTTGGTTTAGTTGTTGCTAAAGCAGCTCAAAGAGAATTTTCTGAATTCCCTCAAATTAGAAATTTTGGTCCTAAAAATCAGGTCTTTCTATAAAAACTGCCATAAAATATCTTATTTATGGTGAGAACTGAAATACTGTTGAAGTTGGTTTGAGAAGTCTTATTATGACATACTCAGAATTTTCCTTGCCACAACTTTTCAGATTTTTGGTAACATCTTTACCTTTCAAAGTAGTGTCAGAATACAGTCGGTTCTTTAATTTTTTATTGATCGCCGTATTTATATGAAATGTATAGACTTATAATGTTAGTATCCGTAATGGATATACATGTAAGAAGACTAAAAAAAGCCCTTGTGTGCTGATGCATTCAAATGTACACACTTGCCTAACTAATTTCATAGCATTTGTCGTGCCATAAATATTTTGTTATTTTGGGCTGGAGGAATCAATATGTTTCCAAATAAAAACTACAATATTTTTTCCAGATACCACTTGAGCACTGTTAGTTTGTAATACACACAGCCCAGCAATAAATGCTACTAAGAATGATTAAAAAAATTTGTAATTATTTTAAATCTTCTTCCTCATGTAAAAAGAACTGTATAGTTTCTTCAGATATGATACACAAACTTTGTTTACTTTTTGTGCCATATGACAATTTATAAAGGACAGAATATTTTTATTGAGTGTTTACTACTTGCTAAATACAAAGAAATTTTACTTTATTTTTATCAAAGGAAAAGGAAATTTATCGTTGGCCTGCCAGGGAATCACTGAAGACCATGTTGGCCATGGGATGGAGCCTAGAAAGGACCAAGGAAGGAGGAGAAGCAATAATACATCAACGTGAAAATGAAAAGCTCCGCAGCATATCTCAGTCTAGCCAGGTAAAGTGGGATTGCTTAAATTTAGAAAACAAAAGGCTTGTTTGTTAATTTACTAAGAAATTATGCAAAATTATGTTAATTTTTTTCAATTAAGAAAGTATTAATTTTAGAGTTCTGAAAGTGGAAATCATGTCACTGTAATAAAAACTGCAGTAACACTAAAGAGGGGATTGCAGAAAGACAAAAATTTTTAAGACAATAAGGCTGTCAGAGACTATCTGTTTTCTCAGAAGATCTTACATACTGTCATTCAATGAATACATGGCAGAGTATTTAAAGGTTTTTATTTTATAGTGAGTAGATGTAGTAATTTCCTTCTTTGGTCAAACAGAGAACCTGAAATGGGCTTTTGTCAAGACTATAATTACGGCTGACAAATAATTTCATGTTTTGTACTTTCTGTTAAATCTACAGGCAAAATTTACACGTGTTTATATAATACCTAGCATTTTGATGTTATATGGATTTTTTTTTTTATCAGCTGTGTTTATTTATAGCAGCACGTTGGGACTGCTGCTCAATATGCCTCTGTCTTAGAAGGGGGAAAGCTGTTTAAAACTATGAGAAATGTTGGGGAATTTTTATAGTACTCCTTGATGTGAATTAAACACACAATTGTGCTTAAACAGAGTGAGATTTAATAAGCAATGCATTGGGCAGAGTCCTATCACCTTAAGCAGTTCTGGAAGATGCATCATGAGCTGATTCTTTGTATACAATTGCACCAGCACTGTTCCTGTGAGCATCATCATCAGGGGCCTTAAGTCTGTGTTGGGTTCGTTCCTGAGCACAAGTTTTGCTCACCAAAAGTGCCCATTGAGCACTCTGTTACAAGACAATACTTCAGCATTTCTTAATCTCTTCAGCAAACTTCGCTGCCTTATAGAGAGTCCATCTGTCCCTGGTATTTCTGCTTCCCGTCAATTGCACCTGTTCTGCAGCTGGGCCTACCTGCCCAAGAAAGTGCATGATAAAGACACGATTGAGTAGAGGATTTCAGTATGTGTTTACTTTCAGCACATGATTGAAATCAGTGAGTTATATGTCACCCGTCACATTTAACTTGTGCCTAGTAGCTCTGCTGCTCTGGAGCTTTCACATTTTAAACATCTATAGACTGCATAAATATATCACACTCCTCCTTTTTCTCAGTCTGAATTCCATGAAACAATAATCTTAACTTTTTGTTGTGATGTCTTCTCTTCAGTATATGGTCATTCAAGCTGTTACCTCACTGTTCTGTCATGTTTCAAAGGCACATCTTGTATGCCTCATGATTGATCTCATCTCTTAGGTCAACAACAGTTCTTAGCAACTTGCTATCTGTTGAGAATAGAGAGATCTAAGTGTCTGCAGCAAATTTCCACATGAGCAGATGCATTCTGTTAATCATCTCTGTGTCTTCAGCATACTGCAGAACAAAAGGTGAACACGGTTTCTACAAGAAAGATTAAAAATATCACTCTAATCAGATCAACAACAGATGTTGTAGTTGAATATTTGATTCTTTTATGTGAATTTTTTTTATCTGAAAATAATTATCTTCCTTTTTTTTTTTCCCCCACAGGGAAATGGGTATACCCCAGCGCCACTTGATCTTTCTAATGTAGTGCTTTCTAGGGAGCTTCAGGTTTGTATTTGTGTTCTGCATGTATTCTGCTGAGAAGAATTAGTAGATTTTGGTTTTATTATTGATTAGTTGAATTTTTTCAGGTTTTATGAGTGTATTTGTGACTGTGTTTGTGATGCCATACTACTTACATATTTAAAAAGAGATTTCTACTGTTTACCCTGTAGGTGCTTCCTGAGTTTCTAGAAAAAGTTATCATGAAGCTAAAAAAGCACTGTAAACAGCGTGTGATACTGTGATGTTTCTTTACCACAAGTGTGTAGACTTTATTCAAGACTGAAAAAATGTGTAGAATTACAGACTTTTTAATTGTCGCCTTTGAATTTTGCATCTTGTTCTTTTCTGATGTATATGTAGGGAATGGTTGAGGTAATGGCAGAAAACTACCATAATATATGGGCAAAGAAGAAGAAAATGGAGTTGGAAAGCAAAGGTAAGCCAGAATCCCATAAAACACACAAAAAAGAGAAGCAGTCTGAAAGAAAACAGTGTAAGATGAAATTGAATATTTCTTTTTTGTACTTGAAGTAAAGTAAATCCTACAGTAGAAAAACTTACACTTCTTTCTACTTACTAAAGGTGGAGGTAGTCATCCTTTATTGGTACCTTATGACACATTGACAGCCAAAGAGAAATCACGGGACCGTGAAAAGGCACAAGAACTGTTTAAATTCCTTCAAGTCAATGGTATAATCATATCTCGGTAAGCTGACCTTTTTTTGAGATATTTATTCATTGCACAAACTGTGATGTGTTTCCTTAATTCACTGGAGTCTGTTAATTATTGACATAATTACTATTTGGCATATATTCTGTAAGTCAGAGTCCTTGTTATTTTTATGTTCAGAAAGACACTTCTGAAATATTATGGACAGGTAACACTTTTAATAAATTTGTCATCGCTGTTAATACAAAAATGCAACAGTAATGTAATTAAACAGGCAGGTGATTTGAAACTTTGAAATTAGCAGCCAGTAGTGACTATAAGGATAATGGGAAAATAAATCTAAGGTCTGATACTGAAATACATCTATGTTAAAGTGCTCTTTAATCCAGTTTTTATGTAAAATTTTGGGTTAAGTTTGTAAAGCAGTAAGAAAAAGTAGCTGTTTTGTGGGCATTTCATCCTTAATTTCTGATCGAGCAGAAGTGCAGACTTCATTATCTGTACGCTCACTTGAATTGTTCTGTCTGTAAGTAAGCTGGCCTTGTAGGGTCTTACACTGTCAAAGAAATTAACTTCTTATACTGTGAGTTTGGCTTTATACGATGAAATTGTCAGTTACTATACCATAACTATCATTTTTTATTTTATGTGAAACAGCCGAGTACATAGGAAACTGCAGCTTTGCTGGCATGAGCATTTTTATGAACTAAACCCCATTCATGAACAGTTTTTTCTGTACCTGCATAGGGTCAGATCTTAATTATTTCCATTTATTTCTGCTTTTCAATTCTAGTGAATGTATACACTCAGAAATTTACCGAAATATATTTTTAGGATCTGCAAAAGGTAACTTTATTGGCTTCAGCAATCAATAATATTTTTAAGATATTAGAAGAGAGTTCTAAATATACATTTCTGCATTACTACAGATAAAAGTTCCCTCCTGCCAATACATAGACTGTTAGTCTGAACAAAAATTGTAGGTATGCCACCAAACATTTTTATATGCTCTGTACCTGCTTTAGAGACATTGAATAAGAAAAGCAGGTTTAGTTCCTGGAAATGAATAGTCCTTTGAAACACTAATGGAATTGCTCAAACATTAGTTTTAATATCTCTTTGCAGCTGCATCTGTCCAGGTTAGTGTTAACTAAGCAGACAAGTCAACTTGAAAGAAACAATTCAAACTATTCATGGGGTATGGGCAAAGAGTTGGCAGTAATTGGCTATATCAGGGTGATTCAATATTATTCTCTTGGTGTATTTTTCAGATTAATAAATGCATATTTTAAGTGTATATAAAATCTTTTGAAGTACTCATTGCAATTATAACATTTCCAGAATGTCATTCTTAAAAATGTTGGGCTAATCATTAAAACATGGAAATTCTTTATAATTGGAAACATATAGGCAGCACAGTGTGTACTTTATATACCATCTGCCTCTGTTTTGATTCTTGCTCCTTTTTCTTGATTGAGAGCACTTTTGAAGCACTTTTGAGTGTTTATGATGTACAAATAAATCTCTCAGGCCTTACTCAAGTATACGTTAGAAACAACATGATATTTTGTTAAGCAGCTGTAAACAAGTTCTTTTGATGTTAACTTTGTTTTTTAAGAGAACTGCCAATGTCTTTTGATATTTAGGAAAGTATGTGTAATTTCTTGGCAACTGTGACTTACTATAAACACAAAAAGAGAATATTTACAGCGTTTTCAAGTTGTTCTTCAGAAGATAAAACGCTTTCAGTTGTGTTATGCTTTTGTGACAGTAAGGCAGCAGGAGATGCCTGTCAATCAAATAATTTGATTACACATATGATATGTAAATAGGACATCATAAATATATATAAACTAGAGTTCTTCAAAAATAAATTTTATTATTTTGTCTTTCAAATGAAACTGTAACATGGCAGTTTAGAGTACTTTTAACTTTACGGGTAAAAAAGGATTGGAATGTATTCTGTGGTTTCATGGTTCTGTTTTTCAGACTATGTCTTTCTTTCCTCTTACCCATGTTCTGACATGATCAAGAACATATATTTCAGTATTAGATGTCTTTGTTGTTAAAAGCCCTATTGTGCATCAACCTTCTCCCTCAGAATTTTTTTTTCCTGGATTCACCTCATTGATATTTTCCAACTCTTGGTCTAATCTTCCATTTTTTCTCCCTGATTTATTCCTATACCAGTGCTAAGGAATGTCAGGACAAATTATCATTTCCTCCATAGCACAACAGTAAGTCCAGCAACTATCCTGGTTTCTTATTCCTTTCTTGCTTTTGCCTCAGTACGTCAAACTATCAGTTCCTCCCATCTTCCCTACTTCTGACACAGTTTAACCCTCTGCAGTCTCTACATCTTCTTTAGCCATGTCAGTGTCTCTCATTGATAAAGGCTTCCTGTCTACTATCTGAACAGTCTGTACAGATGCAAATGAAACAGCCATTATGGGTATCCAGATGTTTTTCTTCATGTTACTCAGTTACTTCCTCACTTCTCAAGCCAGTTAGGTGTCCTGTGTGTATGCCTAGATCTATCAACTGAAAATCTGAAGTGTAGTTCTATTCTCTTAATATTGGAATAAATAGAGTATGATGAAGTTGCAAATAAAACAAAAGTACAAGAAAATCTCAAGGAAATAAGGAGAAAATTAGTGACTTGTAAAAACAAGTATGTTTAAACAGAATAAATTAAAAGAAAAAGAAAAAATTTCCAACTGGATGATGAGACAACGTGCATCCTTAGCAATTTTGTGGAATGAACTCCTAACAATAAATTGGGGAGTTTGGCTACCTTTCAGAGGAACTTCAATGAGCTGGAGAAATGGGCTGACAGAACTCTTGTGACATTTAGCAAAGGTAAGTACAGAGTCTTATACCTGGGATGGAGTAACTCCAGGAATAAGGAAATTGAGCCTGACAGCACCTATGCAGAAAAGCACCTTGAATTCTGCAAGTTGAACATGAATCAGGACTGCATCCTTATGATAATGAAGACTGACTGCATACTAGGCTGCATTAGTAAAATAACTCTGCAGGTTGATGGTGGTGACATTTTCCCTTTCCATTTTGCAATAATAAAACTGTATGGAGAGTATGTTGTCCAGGTTCACCAGTGCTAAGGAAGACATTGATAAAAGAGTAAATCAGGTGGAGGACTAAGAGGACTCTTGGGGACTATCATGCATGTCATGCCAGGGGAGGCTCTGAGAACAGGATGGACATTTTTCAGTATTAAACCAGAAGGCTGTAATGGGATTTTACCACTGTCTTCAGCTACTTATTGCAAGGTTATGGAGACAGTGAGTTCAAACACTACCTCGTCAAAAGTAACATGTTGTTACAAGGGAAGTTGCAGTTAGATGTATAAAAATATTTCACCTTTATTTTTTCACAGTGATGATGGTCAGATATTATAGTAGGCTCTCCTGAGTGATCATGAGATTTCAGTCCTTGAAGACATTCAGTACATTATTGTACAAGCTTCTGAGAAATCTGATCTAGCTTTGGATTTGGCTTTGCTTTGGGGTGGGACTTGAATCAGAATAATTTCAGAGTTTTCTTCCAACCTAAATTTTTCTGTGATCCTAAAGAATATTAGACTTTTGGTGAGGTAGGTTTCATTTGTGGCCAAAATAAAATGTAGTATTATAAATCTAAGCACAGCCAGACACACGTTTTTATTCCTCTTTAATATCTTATATGTACCAGTCATGATTTGGGTCATGAATTTATATCAAATAATTAATGCATGCCTCTTTTGAAGTACTGTTGACGTTTTTAAAAACACTTTGTCACTTGCATTTATATTTTCATTTAGTAACTTAAGTAGTTTTGACTTCAGTCTTTGATAAAATTCATCAACAAAAATGAAGTTTAATAGTGAATAATGAAATGAAGGGTAGTGCTTAGACTGACTTTGTAAAGATGTAATTGCTGACTTCCTAAATATTGGCATTTTAATCTGCCAGCAGTAGAAACTGAGTGGCCAATGCATTGCTTTGTTAGATTCAAAGGTAGTATGGCTTCATTTGTGCAATAAGATAGCTCTCTGAAATTGTTATCCTAAAGTACATATCATTTGGATACTTTAATCCAAAGCTAGTATACCTCTTAGAGAAACATGAACCAATTTTAACATTTCTTCTTATATAGTTGATAACTAAAAGTTGCTAAAAACGTCGATTTTTCCTTCTTCTGAAAACTGACCATAATTAAAAGTAATAAGGAATGGAATGCTTCATATTACTGTCATCATTTGTACCACTGTCATCATCAAAGCTATTTATCTTAATGCTTTCTAAAACAGGGGTCTGAATGATATGGAGTTGGATGCTTCATCCATGGAAAAGAGGTTTGCCTTTAAGTTTCTGAAGAAAATTTTGAAATATGTCGATTCTGCTCAAGAGTTTATTGCACATTTGGGTAAGCTGCAGATTTTATTTTGAAAATAATTTAAATTGTTGATATTTAGGTAGTAATAGTTGTATTGTTATGTTTAAATTTGTAGTGACCACTTGTTTTATTGCATTTAACAAACTTAAATCCTGCATCTTGATTTGCAGATTTAATTCTTGGACATCTCTAATTGGCTAAACTGTTTCTGCTGTTTTATTTGTATTTCAGTAAAACTAAGTTTACAAGAGCTATTGTGTTATTTATTATTAGACAACTTATGCGTGCCTACCTTTGTTGTGTCCTTGCAGAAGCCATTGTAACCAGTGGAAAAACTGAAAAATCTCCGCATGACCAAGAAATAAAATTCTTTGCCAAAGTGAGTGATTTAGTATTTCAAGGAATATATATGTATACATTCCATCATGCAGAACATGGAAATTTGTAATGTTGGGCTGCTTGTCAGGTAGTAGAAATACATCTTTCCTATATTTTTTTCATGGTAAGAAACTAGTTATATGTTTTTAATAAATCTTTCAAAATATCTTTGGAAATATGTCACTATGCTGGATTCAAATATTTCAAAGTATTTCAATATATCTGCTTCTTCATGAGAAGGAATATAAAAGTTAAAATACAGTTTATTTATTATATGAAATTAAATACTCTCACTGAGCATATAGATTATTTGTGAAAATTCTTGCCTCAGTATATCACTGAAGTGCGTAGTGTCATTTCATTAAGAGCAAGTATTCCTATGTGTAGTAATATCATGCACATTTATGTACCTCATAAGAGAAGTGTTGTCAATAGCCAGATTTGAAGTAAGGAATACTTAGTATTTAATTTGAGATCTTAAAAAAAAAAAAGAAAAAAAATCCTCTCCCTTTATATCTGTACTGGACAGTTATGTAAATAGTGGAGAGGAAGAGTCCTCCAAGTTCAGTGATATTTAACACGATTGAAAGTGAGAAGAGTAAGTCTGCAATATTCTTTCCAAAATAGATAGAACTGTATAATTCTGTTTATTATTTACATAATTTGTAAGTAAAATTGTAAGCCTTAAGTTTTTTAACCGATATGACCTTGTGTCCGAAATGAGAAAAAAGAACTGTCGTAGAATTTCTAAAATTCTTTTAATGAACTTTAACCAAGCACACCATTGTTGCTCCATTTACCATTGTGCTGTGTGAAAAACACATTTTGTATCTGTATTTCTTAGGTTCTTTTACCTTTAGTTGATCAATACTTTACAAATCATTGCCTGTACTTCCTGTCTTCTCCAACAAAAACACTCAGTAGCAGCGGATATGCATCAAATAAGGAAAAGGAAATGGTAGCAAGGTAAGTAGAAAATTAAGATATACACAGGAATGTGCTGTACAGATAATTAAAGGTCTCTTCTTAGGTTAAAGAGATAGTTCAAAAGCTCCGTTTCTTCAGCCAGAAAGTGAATAGCTTATTCTCTATCAGAATGGCAGTGAGCTAATATAATTACTTGTTTTATTGTTCTTTAATATATAATTAAAGAATTAAGTATATGTACTAATTATATATATTACAATATATAATTGTGGATGATAACATCAAACACATTAGTAAATGATCCTGCATACAATGGAACTAATAAAACTTGTCTTCTGGCCAGTTCGTGTTTCATTGTTGAATCATGGAATCATAGAATTGCTAAGTTGGAAAAGATCTTTAAGATCATCAAGTCCAGCCGTATCTGTCCATTACTAAACCATATCCCTGAGCACTTCATCTACCCACATTTTAAATACCTCCAGGGATGGCGACTCAACCACCTCACTGGGTAGCCTCTGCCAGTGCCTGATAAAGCTTTTGGTGAAGAAATTTTTCTTCATGTCTAAACAGAACCTCCCCTGGTGCAGCTTGAAGCCATTTCTTCTCATTCTATCGCCCACTAGTAGAGAGTAACAAGGTGTCCCCTCAGCCTGCTTTTCTCCAGGCCAAACAACCCCAGTTCCCTCAACTGCTCTCATAAGGCTTGTGCTGCAGCCACTTCACCAGCTTCATTATCCTTCTCTGGACACGCTCCAACACCTCAATGTCTTTCTTGTAGTGAGCGGCCCAAAACCAAACACCATACTCAAGGTGAGTACAGGGGCACAATCACTTCCCTGGTCCTGCTGGCCACACCGTTTCTGATACAAGCCAAGATACCATTGGCCTTCTTGGCTACCTGGGCACACTGCTGGCTCATGTTCAGTTCACTGTCAACCAATACCCCCAGGTCTTTCTCTGCTAGGCAGCTTTCTAGCCACTATTCCCCAAGCCTGGAGGGCTGTGTGGGGTTGTGTCTCAAGTGCACGGCTTGGCACTTAGCCTTGTTGAAACTCATACCTTAAGTCTCAGCCCATCGATCCAGCCTGTTCAGATCCCTTTCTAGAGCCTCCCTACCGTCAAGCAGATCGACAATTCCACTCATCTTCATGACATCTGTGAACTTACTAAGAGTATACTCAATCCCTTCATCCACATCATTGATAAAGATATTGAACAGAACTGGACCCAGGACTTAAACCTGGGGAACATCACTTGTTACCAGCTTCAAACTGGATTTAACTCTGTTTACCACCACTCGCTGAGCCATCCAACCAGATTTTACCCTGCAGAGGGCATGCCTGCCCAGACCAACAGCAGCCAGTTTCTCAAGCAGAATACTGTGAGAGATGGTATGGAGACGGAGAGATGGTCAAAGGCTTTAGTAAGGTCCAGGTGCACTCTATCCACAGCCTTTCCGTCATCCATCCAGCAGGTAACCTTGTAATAGCAGGTAATAGAAGATCAGGTTACTTGGGCAAGACCTGCCTTTCATAAATCCGTGTTGACTGGGCCTGATCACCTGGTTGTGTTCTGTCTGCTGGTCTCACATTTAAACTTTGAGATATCTGAAAAATGTGAAAATACCGTGATGCAGATTTTAGGGAGAATTTTGGATTTTCATTTCTCTACAAATTACTTTTGCCACTGCACAAAAACTGCTGGAATTTAAAAATTTTTAGATATATCTGTTGTTTCAGATTTGGTTGGAACTAGCCATTTGACTCAAGAAAACTCAATGAAAGATAGTTGCCTTTTAGTTTATAATGTGCTGCCTTTACAAAAACAGTAATTTCATTTTTGTGCAATTCACATATAAAATTAGTATTTAATTTGTTTTTAACTATGATTATTACCTAATATTTTTGTTGCCAATTATTTTCTGCCTCTTAAATGTATGCTGACAGATATTTTCTTTGGATATATTTTATCATAATCTTTCAAACTGTATTTTACTTTCATGCTCTACTGTCTGTTTATCAGATTTCTTTTGCTTTCTTTCACTATGTTGACGAGAGTTGACTACTTTTTCCGACAGAACAATAGATATAAAATTTGAAAGTAAAAATTGCTTACTCATTCCTACATAAGATCAAGCCTAACACTGATCTTACTGGGTTCCATTCTTCAGTTTATATTCCAACTTATTTTTGCATTTCTTTAAATTATTTTTACCCTTTTGTTTCTATCTGCTAAGTGGGTGGTAGTTTTTATACAGCAGTTACCCGTGAGAGTGAGTTTAAGTCCGTAACATTCTGCTTTACTGAGCTCTGAGATATATTGTATACGAATGTGCAAAATAGTCCTCTCTTCTGACTAGGGAGGTCAGCTCAGGTTCAGGAGGATGGAAGTTTTTTTCATTTTGTTTCATTTCACTTCACTTCAATTTCATGCTTCCTCTCTGAATATTCCTGTTGTTTCTCTTAAATCAGTCAGGTCAGCTTAATAAAGCTAGAAAGGTGCTTGCTCTGGTTGTACAAAACACCTTTAAAAATGCACGTGGAGGAAGTTAGCCTACATATCTGCTGTTACTGATTCAAAAATAAAATTCTTTGTCCATTCTTCATTGAGAAAAGTGACTATCAGTCACTTTCATCTTATAGCAAATATAGTAAATCCTTACTGTTGTGAAGATAAATGACAACCATTCGTTAGTAAGAGGCCATACCGATTCCTAAGGTATTTTTGCTTCTTTTTCTTAAGTTCTAATTCCATTTTTAAAGTGTAGCACAGAGAATAAACAAGGCTGCCTGTCTGTCTTTGGTTTTAGAAGTTAAATTAATCCCTTTAATCTTTACATAGTTGAAGATTTTTCTGTTCTCTTGATTATCCTATTATTTTGACAACTATGTGAGATATGCAAGTTTCTAATATACTTACCAGAAAATCTTCTGTTCTGTATATATTTCAGGGTTCATATTATCAGCAGCAGTGACTAAACACAGATTGATTTCTTTATAAAGGATATCTTTGTGGGTTGTTTTAAATAAAATAGAGATTAGTAATGGTTGCTTCCTGCAGAATACTAAGTTACTAAGTTTTTCTTGTTTTTACAAAAAAAATATTATTCAGAAAAAATAGTCATAAAGAATGACTCAACCACATAATATGTAATTGTTGGAAAACACTGTAATAAAAAAAGTTTCACGTCATCTCTGAAGTAGTGAGGCTTAGAAAATGAGAAAATTTAGAAGCTTCAAAAACTTATTTTGCTTAAAGCAGTTATTTGACTGACTGCTGTAATAATGTATGATTCAAAATACACTTTCCAGGAATTATGTTGTGTTTTCTCTTTCATATTACTACTGCTCTTTACATCGTATTCTAAATAAATCTTTAATCTTTGCCTTGTCTTGTCTTGCTTTTTCTGTTCTTTTCTGCTTTAGCCTGTTCTGCAAACTAGCTGCTCTTGTTAGACATAGGATCTCACTTTTTGGTAAGTTGTTAAGAAAGATCTTGATAAAGTTAAAAATACAAAGAATGTACAGCCATTTCTTTTATCTTGCTCAAAGCTTTTAAGAAGCTTTAGGCAAAATTTTATAAAATTATGCATAAACTTCCAGTAGAATTAGTGAGTGCACTGAACATGGCTCTGAAGCTAACAGTTATTAGAATATGTAAAGTGTTGGAGCAGGAAGAAATAGTGGCTTCTAGGATTTTCAGAATCCTTTTAAAAAACTCTCATGCCTTTTCAGTTACTTTTAGCTTTTCAAAAGTCATCTCTACACTAATTGTTTTGATTCCTGTCATCCAACTTTTTGAATCTAATAGATCTCAATAGAAATAGATTTTGCAATAGGCAAGCGGGGTGTAGGGAAAAAATTATGTACCTTTTCTCAAAGATAATGTTAAGAAAACTGCAAAAGAAACATAGGTACTACAAGATACAAAGTTCAGAATGTTGCATGATCAAGTGATGAAAATGAGCTATAAGTAGATCCTTGTGATTCTTCTCAGTTCTTCTGTGGAAATGGACTTAAACAATTGAAAGTTAGTTCTAGAACCAGATCTAACTCTCTCTCCATTGACCTGAGGTGGCAGATTCATGTCATGTCTTCTTTAACCCCTGCATCTTCAACAATGACATTTTTGATTATAAGAATAATTCTACATTTCCCTTACTACTGTGCTCTCATATTATCTCTTTCTAACTAGGCAGTGATTCAGCTACAATGGTGAACTGCCTGCACATCTTAGCTCAGTCTCTTGACACACGGTAAGTTTGAAACATTTGTACCAACCACAGACTGTGTGGGTATCACAGAGCTATACAGAAGCAGTTAGATTGTTTCTGTATTTTTTATTCCTTTTAATTTTTTTTTGTAATTAATGATACAAGCAGTTGCAATAATTCAGATATTGACCTCTGCATTAACAGGTTTTGTCTAAAGGGTTTCATCTACATTTTTCAGTTCAATGCCTGTCGTTAAAACATTGAAGTCTTTTGTCACCATTTCCAAAGGCAATCACCAATACTATGAGTATCGATACCTGAGGATATCAAGACAATTTAGTGACTATTGTAAAATTTTGCTTTAGAAGTAAAAAGAATATATTAATACATAGGCATAGTTGCATTTGCTAATTTTTACTGTTTACCACATAGACTAAAACATATGCTAAGATAGTTTTCTCCTTTGAGCTGTTTTCTGGTCTGATTATGTTATACAGCAGCTTGACAATGAACTCATTGGGAATAACAACGCTAGGAAACTTCTTTAAGTGGTTGTAGAAGAGTGAAAAAAAATTAAGGAATGGAACTGTGATACTGGTATTGCAGTTGCATTTTCTATATTTAGATTGCTTTGAAGATAGGTAAGCATGTATCCTGACTTTCATACCTAGTTACTTTGACTCCCATAAAAATTTGGAGAAATAAAAGTCACTTTTCTTGAGCATATTGTACAGAGGAGCTTTCTTACAACCTGTGACTTTTGCCAAGAAGGCATTATCTTATCTGAAAGCAGATTAAAAGAAAATGGAAAGATAAGACCGAGGAAAGAAGTTCTTTGTTGTTACTATTTTGTATGAAATACTCCAAGCTAATCGTTGCTTATACTACTATGTAGAGGTAACTGTCTACTTCAATTCATAATGTAAAGTTCACTAATACATGTGTTCTGTCTTCAAAGACTGATAGAATGTAACTAACATGTACATATATATCTATACAACCACTAAATATCAATGCAAATTTAATATTTTTCCCTTATTTTTCAGAACCGTTATGAAATCAGGATCTGAGCTTGTTAAAGCTGGATTGCGTGCCTTTTTTGAAAATGCAGCTGAAGACCTGGAAAAAACTTCAGAAAATCTTAAACTTGGAAAATTTACCCATTCACGAACACAAATTAAGGGCGTTTCACAGAATATCAATTATACTTCAGTAGCATTGTTACCGATCTTGACATCAATTTTTGAACATATTTCACAATATCATTTTGGAATTGATTTACTTTGTAAGTCTTTTATTTTATTTTTGAAGTTTATTTGATAAGATTATTTACCTATAAAAAATTTTATTATGCTTATTTTCATTACATATTTTTTACTTCATTAGATTAAATAAGACAACTCATTGTTAATCTCTCGTGGGGTTTTTTTCTTGCGTTTTAAAACCAATTTAGTTATTTTCATTTAAATTTTTCTTACTGTTTAGTGTCATTTAGTTTAAAATTACTGAAATACCTCCTTAGGATTCAGCAATATGCTGTTCCAAAATTTTGTATATATTTGGGTGATCACAGTTCCAAAGCAGAAGATATTTAAAAGATCTATATCCATCAAAAGACTTTCCTTAAAAATGTGTGGAGCCTTTAGATCATGGTTCTAGAGGTTAGATACACAGACTGATGTGGTTTAGATTAAAATTGTACTCTGTGAGTGTAATAACCTGCAATATCTTAATAGCAAGTATGTCCTGGTCTCTTGGAATGCCTGATGATCTGCTAGGTTTTGGAATGAATGCAGGTGACTGACCAGGTATTAGAGAAACTGAATATAAATAACAGACGTAAATTATTGACAGCCTAGAATGCTCAATGATACATATGCTAAAAGTTTTAGACATCTTTTATCATGTTACATAGAACGAGTATTTAGTATTTGGAAATTAGTCTTCAGTTTAATAAATACTGATAATCTACTTCTTATTTTCCTCTAGTGGGTGATGTACAAGTCTCATGTTACAGAATTCTTTCTAGCCTCTATTCCCTTGGAACTGGGAAGAACATCTATGTTGAAAGGTATTGAGTGAAAAACTCAGCATCTAAAATGTTCTTTTCTTTAGGAGTCTCATGCTTAGGCAATAAAGCAGTTTGAATGAAAGATGAATCTGAAACAGCATTAGCATATTTATAATAAACTTTACATGAAATGTAGTTGCTTACCTTTTAGAGTTCAGTTCCACACAACTCCCCTCACCTCCTCCAACTCCAAACTAAATAAAGGCAAACACCTCATCCTGCCTATGACAGTGTGTCTGCAGGGAGTTTATTTTTCCCACAGGGAAAACTAAGGTTTTCCATGCGTTACCTCTAAGTTTCCCAAAATTTGTCTACTGCATGTTGCTGTGCTAAGTAGGCTGCATCTGTCTCACACTTAAGTCTATACAGAGTTTTCAAAATAGTCATTCTGAGCATAACATCCTGAGCATATGTGTGGAGCATTCTGACAGCCTTTAATTCTACAAAAGAAACCACTGTACCAGTTACTTGCATTTTAAAAAGAGTAGGGTCTACAATTCCTTTAAGCATCAAATTGCTTTGGTAAGTTCCAAGCCCTGGATTTTAGATCTTCCACTAAAAAAGGCTCAAATCCATATTTGTTACTTCAGAAAAGAGAACCCTAATTGTTCATCTAACACAAGACAGGATCTGAGGTAATCATAACCTTTCCTTATGCTTCTGAAGGCTTTAGGTTAGGCACTTTTCATGATCTTCCTTATAATGCAAAGTTTAAGATCCACAGGGCCTGAGAGAGAGACTAAACTGTAGGAAATACACTCCAGTAGTCTGGTCAGAAGAGGCTTTGACTCATGAGAAATGCTGGTCACATTATTGAAAAACATTATTATATGAAATACATATAGCACATGTTTTTCAATGCAAGTAGTCAGATATGACAAAATCAATTTCTGTATTGAGTCATATATACAAGTACATATCCAGATTGTTCGGTTTAAGACTTCCATTTGACCTATTTGAGGCTTCTCAAAATGAAGATTTCCAAAGATGCAAGAAAGCCTGTTATAACAATGTTATAATGGAAATGCTTCTTTGTGATTGCCATCCCTTGGTGGTCTTTTCATTTGACTATGCAAATGGTATAATATGTGAAGCCAACAAAATTTAGAGAGAGATAGAAAGAAAAGAAGTGAAATCTTGAAAAAAGTATGACTGCCAAAACAAATTCCCGCCTATTGTATGCATTTGTTCCTTTTAGCAAATTGAAGGTATAATAAGAATATGCAGATATTAATCTATTTTTTTGTGCATATTGTAGATGTTTTCTACAGTTTGCACTTTGGAGCAGTTTACCTTTAACATACAATATTGGCGGAGGCTTTTTTTTACAAAAAAAACTCCCTTTGTTTGTTATATCATTATAATTTTGAGTAATTTTGTTCATGTGAGAAATACAATTTTTCAAAATTGTCCAACAGTTCCTGATGTGTTAAGAGAGAAACTAAACAAGCAATAAAAGTTTATACTGCTTTGTAGTGCATGCTAGACATTGAAAGCCTAGCAAAAGACTTTTTCTTTCAGGTAACTTTTAGTGTTTCTCATATACAGGCAGCGTCCTGCACTTGGTGAGTGCTTAGCATCTCTTGCAGCAGCCATTCCAGTAGCATTTCTTGAACCTTCTCTCAACCATTACAACCCATTGTCTGTCTTCAACACAAAAAGTGCAAGAGAAAGAGCAAGTAAGTACTATTTCTCATGCAAAAAAAACCCAAAAATGTTTGCTTCTTCCCAACTAATAGTAATAGAAAGAAATTGTAATAATGTAAAAGAACCCAAATTTATACCTCAGTAGAGAAATCCTACTGTTGCTCTTTCACTACTTGTTATTTGCTCTGCTTTGTTGAAACTTCGTTAACTTTGATACTTTTCTCCCAGTATATTTGCATATACTTTCTAACATTATGTTTGAATTCTTTTCTCTAGCTGCACACTGTAATATTTAAAGCTTGGTCAAAGATCATACCTACATTACAAAGATTTTTAGCAAATTTTACATTTGTGTTCTTATTAGAAATGTGAAAGATGTATCTTATTTATGTGAACAGGAAAATTATCTGTAATTTTTGTTTTCCTAACAGCACTGCAGTGTGGTTGGTATAGGAAACTCCTGACAGAATATAACTCTCATTTCGTGAAACATTAATCAAAGGAGCATGAATCCTTCTACATAGATTTTTTTTCATTTGCTTCTCTCCAGCTTTACTCTTGATGGACTCTCATATCTTAAAGTATTTCAGTCTTTTCCTCATTGATCTATGTAAGAGTCATTACCTGCCATAATCGTTGTTCCTTTAAACAACAACAACAGCAACAACAAAATGTAGGTCAATAAATTCCATATGCTTTACAAGCTTTTCCATATAAAAGCAGTTATGGAAAAGATTGTAATAGATCATCTTTCCAGTCAGCTCTGCTTCATAGAAGCAGCACTGGTAGAAGAAGAGTTTTAGTTGAATGACTGGTGTTAGATTATGATGGGTTGTTAATTGCCGAATAAGCACCCTTCAATTTCTAGTAGAGTCATCTGACAACTGGAAATCTTTCCTGGCATTTTTGTTAGGAGATAGATGTGCAGATTTCATGAGCAAGGCATAGTTTATTTTTAGTGTCACCCACAATTTTGAGCTTTTTGTTTCTTTTTCCCTGAGGTGGATTTAATCTTTTGCAAATTGCAATTTAGGTTAGATACGAGGAAGAAATGTTTTACTGTGAGGGCGGTGAGACACTGGGTGTCCCATCCCTGGAGGTGGTCAAGGCCAGGCTGAATGAGGCTTTGAGATACCCAGCCTGGTGGAAGATGTCCTTGCCCTTGGCGGGGAGGTGGTAGAACTAGGTGATCTTTAAGGTCCTTTCCAAACCCAACCACTCCATGATTGTGTGATTCAAAATAGTGAGACTTCCCCCTT
The DNA here is from genome assembly GCF_017976375.1 of Cuculus canorus. Classification (NCBI taxonomy): domain Eukaryota; kingdom Metazoa; phylum Chordata; class Aves; order Cuculiformes; family Cuculidae; genus Cuculus; species Cuculus canorus. Next base: position 59,004,351 of record NC_071405.1, on the reverse strand, counting down.
TATGCAGTTGATGACAGCTGATCATGCCCATTTTTGCCCACCGACTATTCCTTCAGGAGAACTGTGTTACATAAGCTCTCACGCGGTTTTTCCAGGTGGGCATCTGCAGTTGGTCTCAGGAGTGCTGAACTCCCCTGAGCCCCTCCCTAAACCGCAGTGACCAATGCTTGACCTCTTTTCACGGACTTGCGCAAAGAACATTTTAGCAGGTGTGAAAATCAGTGACCTTTTTTTGGTCCTTTTGAACTAGTTTCAACCACTTCATCTCACAACATGGCTTGGAAACAGTGTTCAAGACAAAATAAAAAGAGAAGATTTGCTGCAGTTTGAAACACAGTCCTTGATATAAGCTCTGGGTTCTGCACATTTACATAGCTGAGCAGGTAACTGAAGGACACTTTATGGTAAAGCTTTATGGCAGATATTGTCTACATCTGTGATATATGCACTTTATCAGAAAGACATAGTTTGTGAGATGAGAGACCCAAAAGCCCAACTAAAGTTATGTCTGCCCAAGAAAGTGACAGAAAATAACATGAGTGACAGTTTTATTTATATTTATAGTTTAATCATACATATTTGAAGGTAGATGTCTTCTTTTATTTTAGTCTTTTTCCTTTCTACCCTTACTTGCAGTTTTAGGTATGCCTGATACAGTAGAAGAGATGTGTCCAGAGATCCCTCAGTTGGATGGACTAATAAAGGAAATTAATGATTTAGCAGAATCTGGAGCAAGGTATACTGAAATGCCTCATGTAATTGAGGTTATCTTACCCATGTTATGCAACTATTTATCCTACTGGTGGGAAAGAGGATCTGAGAGCATTCCTCAAAGCGCTGGGCCTTGCTGTACAATGGTAACATCTGAACATCTGAGCATCATTCTTGGAAACATTCTGAAAATAATTAACAACAATCTGGGAATAGATGAAGCATCTTGGATGAAAAGAATTGCAGGTAAATATTTGTAAAGAGTACTTGCACCTAATAGTATTTAATTACTTTGCTGCACTTTACCTTGTTACACACTAGTATAATAATAACAAATTGTAATTAAAAACTGCAGGAAATAAAGATGAAAATTGTATGAGTAACAGTAAGAGAAAGATATTTTAATTTTTTTTAAAAAATCTTGTTAATATTATTTTTATGCATGCATTGTAGCATCACTGTAGGCAGAGAGCTTTCCATACAACATAACGAGTTTTGAAAATCTTACTTTCTCTACGCACTGTATAAGAGCCTTAGCATTTAATTTGGAGTTGAGAATTCCATTGATTTTCAAGACACTTAAGAACTGAATATTGCAGTTCAGAGTATAAGTCCTGTGAATTTTGTACAAGAAATATCAGGACAAAAGCGGAAAGAAACTGTGTATGGTGAAATAATCCCAGGAGTAATACAAGTTCAGAATTGGTTGCTTTGCCTGGGTAACTGTCCCAACTATTAAATGAGCATAAAGATTTCTCAAAATGTCATGTGACACTTAGTAGGTAGCAAGCTAAAGAAATTTCCTGCATCCAAATTTTATCACTAAATAACATAAGAGTTTAATATGCAGTAAGGTGGTTAAAGAAAATCTATGTAAAGGTAATAATTTTCTCCTAATTTTTAATGCCTCATTGGTACTGGGTTTTCAGTATAATTTCAAACACTGAAAGGCCTTTCAAAATAATAATGATTTTGTTAGAATTTAGTAAGAAGTCTGCTGTTTAATTGTAGAGACCACTGCTTGCACTTTTCTAGTGGCTGCTTACCTAGATAAGGATGTAAATAATCATGTAGTCATAATAATAATGTACTAGTGTAGTTCTCACAATAATTTTTTACTCAGGTGGTCTGAATTTTATTACTAATTCTTGTATAAAATGGAACCGTGATCTTGAATTAGTCATTCATTCTCAGCATTTTATCTCACCCAAGACAAAATAAAGAAGTTCTTCCAGAACATCGTCTTCTATTTTCTGACATTGTTATACAAAACACACACACAAACAAAAACCCAACAGTGTTTTTGTGAGGACTTTGTGTCTTAATCCCCACTTTCTTTAGGTTCTAAATTAGAGACATGTGACTCACCAGAACGATAGTAGTTTAATTGGCCTAAGGCTGAAATACTTATAATCTGAATTTCCAGTATCTAGTTTTTAAACTCTCAATATACACAGTTCCTACAAAACCATATTCAGAGTTTTATTAATAATTTTATTATGCTCCTGAAATACATGAAGCACTATGACCTAGAACTATGCACTATGTTTTCTAGAACTGCATAGTTCATGTTAGTACCATGAAATCATCAATTGTGCATTAATCATGGGGTTGTCTTTATTTTTCTGTATAGTTTATGCTCAACCCATCATCAGCAAAGCCAGGCCTGATCTGCTCAAAAGTCACTTTATTCCGACACTGGAGAAACTGAAGAAGAAAGCTATAAAGATCGTGATGGAAGAGGAGCAACTGAGAGCAGATAGTAAAACTGACACCCAAGAAGCTGAGCTACTCATTCTCGATGAGTTTGCAGTTCTTTGCAGAGACCTTTATGCCTTCTATCCAATGTTGATACGTTATGTAGACAACAATAGGTAAATAGAAAATAATAATTAATCTCATGTTTATTTGTTAATGCACTGGAGTCCATGATCAGATAATCAGAAAGAACACAATGCATTTAACGTTATGCTGAGAATCAGATTCTGAGTATTTTAAGATTCTTAATTTATAGGAAAATGTACCGGGAATTCACACCTTTTTCTCAAATGCATTTGGTTTATTTGGTTGAGCTATTATCATTGAGAACACGTATCCTGACCAGACTTCTTATATATGAGTATGCTACTGCAGCCCAATGACATTACAAATAAATACGCCTTTCAAAAATTAAAACATGGCTAAACTCCTTAGCTGTTAATGAAGGGGTGAAAAAACATTTTTCTTCAATTGAATCATTCTATTTGTGCATAATATTACAAAGATTTTAATCTTTTCTCTTGTTTTTTTAAGACAGAAATAAAAAGTGTTTGGACAACATTGTATAGCCTTTCAATTTACGAGACGTTTTTCTCCTCAACCATTTACTGAAGAATTATTCTGAGCCTACATTTTACCTTTCCTTTGTTCCAGAACATGACCCCAAGATGCTCTTCAAAAGAGTATCTGAAGTGTCTATAGTATTTCAATATCTACAGTATCTTACTCCTATACTTTACAATATTGTTCTTTTTTACACAACTCTTGTTCATTTATATTTTTTAGGTGTTAGTACATATTGGGCTAGTTAGGAGCATTTTCACTGTATGCATGATTGTTTATGCTATGAACCAATTTACACTGAGAATTATCTACTTTTTCTAGATGAACTCAAGGCTGTACTATGTCAAACCTTGTTGGCAAGGAAACACTTCAAATTTTTAACAAAGCACGGATTTCACTGGGGTTGGAGAAATCCAACTAGAAAGATGGAGTTAATGAGCATAAATTATAACATAATAATTCCTTCCAGGTCTGCTGACAGATGCCCACTTTATGTATGGCCATATCAATTCATGTTAATTTAGAGACAAATAAGAAGGCTGCTTCTGCTGATTCATTTGCCCAAATTTTCTGGGCATCCTTGTGCAGACAGACCGAGACTGAAATTGTGTTAGTTGCTGGATTACAAAACTGAACCAATTAAAGCAGTGAGTCCTTACAGCTCTACCCATGCATTCATTTGTTGTTCTTCCTCTCCCCGTTATAATGTCCTCTTCTGGATCAATGCAAAGTTTTGATAACAAAATCTTATTTTGGGGGGGGGGGCAGGCAGGAAGAAATAGAGAAATAATTACAGAAACACATTTGCTTTTCAGCCAGATCTATCTTCTAGTCTGGTTCACAGAATAGACATAAAAGCATGTGTTGGCACCATGGGGAGGCAAAGCAGGCAGAAATAAGTGGCCAAGAATTAGATGTTTTGTTGGAGATGAGTTAAACTGCCATGAAAAATTGTCTTTCTAAAGATGGTCATGGAAGAGTGAAGTGATTCTCATTTAATTCCAAGATTACCTATACATAACCCAATCTATTAAATAGTGAATTTTATGTTCAATTTTATTTAAATGTCTGATTTAAAATTTCTCTTGTATTTGTAACTAGAGCAAATTGGCTAAAGAAACCAGATGCAGACTCTGATGAACTCTTTCGAATGGTAGCTGAAGTTTTTATCCTGTGGTGTAAATCACACGTAAGATAAGATGTGTACTTTTTCTTCCTTTTCATTCTGTCTTTAAATATAAATGTGGTACATGTGGATGAATTAAACTTCTGGTGATTCTTTTTTCATCTTTAGAATTTCAAAAGAGAAGAACAAAATTTTGTGATTCAGAATGAAATCAACAATTTGGCATTTTTAACGGGAGACACCAAGAGCAAGATGTCTAAAGTAAGTTAATAAAAATTTGTGGATCATTTAAGTTGTAAGAAGGCTCTGAAAATCTACTCGGATTACAGCTGCTATGCTGAAAGGAATAACAAAGACTAGTTGTGATTCTTGATGATAGACATGTCAACTCCTATGCAAAATATAGGCCATGTACCTAAGAGTTACTTATTAAATGTCTACTAATTAGTCATAGATACAAGATTACAATAAAGGTCTTGTTTGAAAAAGTTACACATATAAAAGCATCTGAGTTGTAATATATGATATAGGTTGTTGATCTTTCAGAAAAAGAAGGCAAAAGTAGACTATTTTATAAAAGCAAGTGATGAAATATCGGTTGTCTGATCTTTTCCTTGTGAACACTAATCAGTGTTTTCCTTGTCAACTTTGAGAGGAATGCTGTCTTTGATTACACCCCTTTATTCATGTCCTCTGTTTTTCTTGTTAATGACTACACCAGTTTCTTTTTTGCTCATTTTCAATATGACAAGATTCCGACATGATGGCTGGAAAGTACAATTTTTACCTGTGTAACAGAGAAAATACATGTTGTCAAGGTACAAAATGTCACTTTGACATTAGTTGAAGAAGATTGACTCACTCATCTAAAGCCAGCTGAAGTCTAATTCTAAATTAGTAATAGTAAATGTAGCAAAGAACTCCTTTTTAATCATATTTGTAATACGTATGGAGTAATCCTATTTTGAACGTGTTCCAGAGAAGTTACGGAGTTTGTTGGTTTGTATTTCACTGTGTTTTGATTGTATGTAACCTAGCTTCTCAAAGTGCAACCTTAGACCACAGATGATCAGGTAAAATGTGCCATCACATTCCTTAAATCTCTTAAAAAAAAACTACTTCTGCTTTATATATATATATATATATATTTTAAGTTCTGAAATTTGGTTAAAACAAACACTGATGTTGGAAAGTTTACAAGTAAAAATAACAGATTTTCTGCTCATTATTAGTTCACGGCTGGCACTGAACAGCAATTCAAATCATATAGAAGATTCTATATTTGCAGAAAAGGCTTTTTTTTAATGTGTTTTCTTGTTTTCAAGGTGCATCTCATTGAAATTGTGCAGAGAGATTGAAATATCTGTATTATCCTCATTAGCAAGATGAGTAGTGGGCACAGTCCAGGCTATTTGCACAGTAACGGAGTCTAACAAGTAGTTCTGAACGGTAGATATAGCAGTCACTACACATATATTTAATACGTATACTTCTATATTTATATGTTAGAATTGGCCAGAGGAACCAAGAATTAGGTGTACATTTGGTTTTTATTACATGATAGATTAGAATCTGGTGATTCATATTTAATCTAAATTGTATCTCACTGCAGTATTGATAATAGAATAATAGGATGTAAACTATTATTGTCGTATTTTAGTCAGTTAGGCATGGCAGAAATAACAAATAAAAAATCTTTACAAAAGAAAGAATAGTTATCCCTCATACTGCTCCATTTTGGATAAAATCATGGGAATATAGGATCAGAAATCTACATGACCCAAATTTGAAAAAGCATTGGCTATAAACTGTTGACCCAAGACAGAACAATTTGGGGTCTTTTAGACGGATGATTTTGGCCTGCTTTAGACAACTGTCTGTTGTATAACAGGCATAGCATTTTTCCTATGGTAGAAAATACTGTGATAGTAGTAGGATGTAAAGTATGATATCTCATGTATGGAATGTTCTGTATCTTTACATGCCATATGCAGAAAAAAATATGCAGAAGATAAAGGATTAGGATTATATAATGTATTGATAAAAATAAAAGCAGTGGTAACAATTCATCATTCCAATCAATAAACTGATTAATTACCCATTGCATTTTGATTATACTTCTCAAATAAATGTATTAACAGCTGAGAAAGTTTTTAATTTTTCTTTTCTGAAATAATGGCAGCAGATTGCTCGGAGGGGAATGGTAAGTTAGAGAACTTTCAGTCTGAGCGAGACTGGTGACTTAGACTGCATTGAAAATAACAGATTTGTAATAGAAGTGTTGAAATGGAGAATTTAAACACATTCAACCCCACTAATCTGTTATTTTTGAACCCTTTGTAGGTTTGTTGATAAAATAGCATTTTGATTAAGATGCAATCATCTCCTATTGTGTTTTACAGTTAATTGGTATAAAAGACTAAACATATACATTCACACGTACATAATAAAAGTGTAATATATATGTGGGCGATTTTTCTGTGTAAATTTTGTAATCTACATGAATGTGTGGCTGGATATATAACCTTATTTTCTAAACACTTACAAATCTTAATGAAGTTTTGTTTGACTGGCCCTTAATATTAATTTTTTGCATCTGTTTCTAAAAAAAGCATTTGGACAGACCTATAAAAGAAGTTTGAGGCAGTCATAAAATCCAAGTTTGTGTTATGAAGCAACATTGTGGTTTGTGTCCATTTGTAATATGTAATACATATTACTTGCAAATCTAGGATAATAGAGGATTTCATGTCAGTGTTTTCTGCAAGAATTTTAGATCTCTTTTTTAAAGACTATTCCAATTGCATAGAATCTGTTTCCTTTAGATATGCTATGGTAAATAACGTGTGGATTACATTTATGCTCATCTCTAATAAATGAAATATTATTAAGGTCTTGTATTTACATACCTTTAGTGTATGTCTGCTGAGCCATGTCTGTACAGAACATACATATTTCAAGCAATTGAAATTTTCAATTAAAATTTGCTGCTTGTCTGAGTAAAGTATTGAAGATTCTAAGATGCTTGACAGTTTGATGACTAATCTTTCAGTCTTTCTCGACTTGTAGCTATTTTTTTTCAGTATGTGGTATAAATATAGTAGGATATAAGAAGAGATTTTAGTAATGGCTTAGTTTCAACATTTTGAGGCTAATTCAAGTATAACAAGAAAACAAAGTTACTATTAGAAAAGGAGAAATCATTTGTGTTTGTGGCTTTTTTTATGGTTTTTCTTTAACCAATAGTTTTGCATAGTATTTTCCCATGCCTGGTCAAGGATTCTTTCAAATAACAGTTGAATTTTTTTTGCCATTTAACCAAAACTACATTAGGTTGTCGTTATCTTCTTAAGATTGCCTGACACAATGATAATACAGTGTTGCTTACAGAATACATATTCATTTAAGTGTATTTATGGTATTAAGGTAACAAATGCAAAAAAAACCCTGTGTATGTATGAGAGTTACAGTTGAGTTCATAACATTGTTCTAGGATTGGGTATTGCTGAGAGATATGAACTTAAGTCAAGTTTTCTCTCAGTCTGTCTTCAAAACAGTAATGAGCAATGGGAAAATACATCTATAAATGAGGTGCTGCATCTTCACACTGATAGTTTGATTTCTATTTCTAAACATATTTGTTCTCCATCATATTTTGTTGGGAAAAAAAGAGATAGAGCTGTTTATTTCCACAAAAGTAAATGTTTTTCATTATTGGACTATCCAGAATTCCAGACACCTTCATCCTTTTAACAATATTGCGAAAAGATGCAGTAATTACTGTATTGACGTGCTTGCTTACTATATGTACTTCTTTATGTGCTGAAGCAACAAATGGTAGTGCTGAATAGCAACAGATAAATTCAGAAAGTCATCCATAAGTTCATTTAATAAGGATTGAGCTGAATAAAAGTGATTTTACAAAGATCTCGTTTGATTGTACACTTACAGTCTATTTTTTTAGCTACAAATTTATGTTTTTATTGTCCTGTTTAAGCTGAGTAACTTTATTACTAACTTCTGAAATTTTCATCTTTTTTACTTATATTTTCTTCCCTTTATTTTTCTTTCATACAGGCCATGCAAGTAAAGGTACAGGTCAAAGTGCATGATATGTCTTTGTTTTAGTTCTAGAGATGATCAGGCTCCAAGCATTCTTTCCATTTATCATAGCAGTGGCGTCACAAAGTAAAGGCCCAACTCCCACCTGCTATAAATTTTCTCTGATTTAAAGTGGCAGTGTTTGACCAGAGCAGCCAAAATTCCCTCTGGTGCTTCCATATGTTGCTTAATAGGAAAATGTAGTAAAATTACCTTCTGTTATTATTTTAGATGTACGTTCTGCCTCTGCTGTCTTTCTGCATTCCAGGGTTTTTTTTTGGTTGATTTTGTTTGTTTTGGATTTTCTTTTTTTTTGGCTAATATATTGAAGCAGATATTGTAAAAGCAGTGCTTAAGTGGAGTCATCAGAAACACGTATTTGACTCATGATATTCAAGAAGAACACGTGGGAGAAATGTGCTATAAAATATACCCTGTCTGTAGATGAATAGGAGATTGTATTAGAACCGGTAAATTTAAATAAGATATAGAGTTCAAATCCTACCCTTTTCCAAAGGTAAAATGATCTGTACTAGAGATGTCAGAATGATGAACCCTTTGAATAATCTGTTTTTCTTTTACATATTTAATATTTTCAAAACTTTCTATGTGTCCAGTGAACCATGATCCACCTTCCTTTGCATCTTACATGTTAGAATTTTAATATGAATTTCTAATACACATGAATATTTTTTGACCTATAGCGTGTTCTTCATTACTGAATCAGAATCAACAGTAAAAATGGAGCATAAAAGCATCTTTCGCTTCATCCTGTGTGCTGAGAAACACATGATGCTGTGAAGATTTTTTAAATCCATTAAATTCGAGGCATGAGTTAAAAAGTTAGCTGATCTCACACTTTGGTATTGTCAAACTTCCCCAGATATATAGAGTAGAATTTAATAAATGCTTTCATGATAATCCCTGAGAATTAATGGTTTAAGGAAGGTTAGAAATACTAAAAATATCAATTCCATCATCTAAGAAGGTTTTAGTTGATTTTTTTTTTTTAGGAAAAGTAAATTTTCTTCTTTTTTATTGTAATTCTGGAGAATCTGTGAATCTTTTTCTATATATGTTTCCTCAGGAACTGGAAATTCTTGTGCTTAAATCCTCAGATAAGTAAGAATATTATGTCCTGTTAGGCAAACAGGTTATATCATTCTTCTTGTTGAGCTACTTTTAACACAGTTGATTATTTAACCTGAATACATCCAATTTAATGCTCTTTACATATGAAATTAAGGTATTATGTTTACTCATATAGGTTCATATTAGAACTGAACAGGATAATTTTATTGTCACTTGGGTTTCTGTCCGTGACTCTACTTACACATTTATTAGCAGTAGTTGTGAATTCACAGACAGCAGAATTTGACAGCAAAGGCAGAATGGATGTTCTTTTTATGTTTTAAAAAGGTTCAAATTTTAAGATTCACCTATCTTGTTCATACCGAGTAACAATCTCAAATGAAAATGAAGAAAATCAAATGTGTAAAATGTCCTCAAGCATAAAGAAGCAGAAAAGTAAATCAATATCTCTTCTTCTTTTATTTTAATTTTTTTTAATTATATATTTTGTAATTCCTTATATAAGATGCATAGTGACGCCACTGGAATATAGTGATACATTGTAGGATTTGTTTGTCTGGTGTCGATGTAGAGTACAAATAATGTCACTTTTATAGCCATTACATCACTGCTATTTCTAAGGCACTTCCAAAAGCAAAGCTTTGAGGCAAAGTATGCTCTTGCAATTGTTAGTTCCTTAAGAAAAGAAGCCACATCCATTGAGTGTTCCCTCTGACCTGTAAAATGTTCAACACCAGCCGTTTACACAAAGGTTCACCGTCTAGAAGTCAGAATTTGCCAAAATTTACCACTGAGTAGAATATGTACAGCTGCTTTATTTTTTTTTCCTTCCAGAGATTACTGTGATAAGAGTGTGGTAATAATTGGTAAATAATGAATCACAATGGATTATGTTTATATGGAGCTACGCAATGTGTTATAGAAACAATAGTCAGTAAAACTTTGACAGAGGGAAAAGGATGTGGATTGTTAAATGCAAACATTTGCTATTTTGTAGTGTTGTATAAGACTGGAGGCCTAGTCCTGAAATCTTATCTTAGGCAAAACTCCCCTTGAGTGTATTAGGAGTTTAATCTAGGTACAGAATTCAGAACTGGGCTAATTTTATGTTGCTGTTGTTGTTTACTGTATGTTTATTAAATATATGATCTGTTCTAAAGATTTTGGTTTGTTGTCTCATAATTGATAAGTTGTGTGTGAAATATTGTTGTACTGTTTGTTACAAGAAGAAAGGGCAGATGTCATTCTGTTGTGCAGTTTACTTCTCTGTCTCTTTTGTTTTCTTTTTCCTATTATCATGATTTCCAAAGACGTAAAAGACTTAATTTTTCATCCCAGAGTTACTTCTATTAGCTAAAAACAAAGGACAGTGCTTTCCCCAGAGACATTAGTTCATTGGCTTTTCATTGCATTGAATCAAAGCCTTTTAGATACATGTATTTTTCTGTTGAGACAAATCAGACAACATTAATTCATTCAGACCCTGGATAACTATATTTAAGTAAGTTTCTAACAAAAATGTAAACAGCCTGAATTGGTCTCTGTAACTTCGGGAACTCATAATGTCCACTGAGACTGCCTCAGCTTTTCATTTTAGGCTTTTTTCTGATTTGAGAGTTAAGATCCAGAAAATATAGTTAGTTTCATGTGTATGAATGCACACAAAAGTATGTCACTGTTATTAAACTATTACTGTTATTTCAGTTTCTAATTGGCACTCACCAAAAGTATTCCTTTATATTTCCCCCTCAAGACTATATAGCCTTCTTCTAATGAAGCAGTTTTAATTCATTGTATTACATCACTGTATTACATTTCCTTGGACCATTAGGGAAAAAACTTGTTGGGAAACTGTGCAATCAGAGAATTACAGTAATTTAATTTTCTTTTTTTTCATTATAGTCCGGAGGACAAGATCAAGAAAGAAAGAAATCAAAACGTAGAGGGGATTTGTACTCCATACAAACATCCTTGATTGTAGCTGCACTTAAAAAGATGCTTCCTATTGGTCTGAATATGTGTACTCCTGGAGATCAAGAGCTCATCTCTTTGGCTAAGACTAGATACAGCCATGTAAGTGCATACTTTGCAATAGTTTTCAATGCAAAATAAGCAGAACTTCATAAACTGAACTTTAAGGCACAAATATCTAAGTGGTCAATTTAATTAAATTTATCAATGTACCATAAGCAATTATAACTGCCAATTATGCTTTCAAAAGGAAAAGTGATATTTATAGGCAGCTGCTGTAATTTCTATGTCATTTTGCAGTTGTATACAACGTGCTTTGTTGCATATGCAGACTCATTTGGACCAAATATGGAAATACTGTTCGTTAGCTTTAATTCTCTTCAAAGATTAATCCTTGTTTTGTCGTCAAACTTAAAGAAACCAATGCCTTTCTGGTAAATTACATACTTTGAAAACAAAAGAGGTTAAGTTTCAATAGTAAAATAATAGCTGTTCGATATTGTATGTGTTCTTATGAGATGAATCATAATTTGAAGCAGACAATATTCTGCCTTTCTACAGAAAGACACCGATGATGAAGTCAAAGAACATTTACGTAACAACCTACATTTGCAGGAAAAGGTAATATGGAAAAATCTTTCTTAAGGATGTTGATGTGCACTTTTAAAATACAGCAGGCACAATTGTTTTTTTATTGGGAAAAAAACATTAAAAAAAGAGAATGTGAAAAGCTATTAGAAAAACTACCAATTTAGTGGTTTTGCTTAGAATTTTCATGAAAATATTTTATTTGTAGCTTTGGCTTGTATTTTCAGGTTTCAAGAAGTCCTATCAAATGGGACAAGTGTAAAGATTAACACATTTGTCATTTTGAAAATATAATTGCTTAGAATCAAATCAATCCAAGAAGAAAGTAAAATTGAAACTAAAGTATTTCAGCTTCTCTTCTTGAAATTAACTTGCACTAATGATTGAATAGTATTTCTAAGAAAATATGAATTTTAAAGTAACTATTATAAAATAAGAAAAGCTTATGTCATTTTAACGCATAAGAGTTTTACAAGCATGTTTATGTTCCCACTATGTATACATTGAATTCACTGTCAAAGGTGAGACCAAACTGGAGTCCTCATCATTCTGTAAATAATAAATTATTTAGATAATTGCTTACAGTCTCTTAACATAATAGGAGTAACTCATTTATCTGTCATAGGAGTTTACTGTCTGATTCCTATAAATTCGTTCTTACATAAATTTAAATTGGACTCACTAAGTAATTCTAATGTCTTTTTCTGTTTCTGTCCTGTGAAAAACCCAAAGTCTTTGGCTGTAGCTCTTCACCTACTGAAATTCCATCTATCTTTTAAAGACTCCATAAAGCAGCTTTCTGTTGTTGGTACTGCAAGGACTTAAGCTCAGTCTCAGTACTAAATGTGCTTCCTTATTTTTAATGCAGTTAAATGAGACACAAAGTCCCAGGGTGCCTTATTTAGTTTAATGAAATAAAAATACAGAACCTTGCTTAAGAATTGAGTTCAGTTAACCAACATAATACAGGCTGTTCATTTTGACTAAAAGGTGACAGATGAAGTATCTATAACATTCTTTATATGCTATGAGAGTGATATTCAAATTCAATATCTTCACTCAGCAGCTTACATACAAAATATGTTGCTTTTTAGTCTGATGATCCAGCTGTGAAATGGCAGTTAAATCTGTACAAAGACATTTTGAAGAGCGATGAACCTGCTGACCCTGAGAGAAATGTGGAACGCGTGCAGAGGATATCAGCTGCTCTGTATCATCTGGAACAGGTAAAAATTTAAATATTTATACTGTGTTTGTTTTCAAGTAGCATGAGGTTTTTTCCTTGTAGAGATTGTCTTGACTTCAATGAGTATAATTATTAAAGTTTCCAGATAAAAATTGGTTTTGTGCATGCACACATAAACACATACAGATGTTTTTAATATAATCTGTTGAAGGTTCAGGGTAAACTCAGGATGTATTTGCCTCTGCAAAAACTTAAACAGTTGCAAAAGAATAGTACAAAAATCATTACAGCTAAGTAAGATGTTTGCACATGTAGTTATTTTTCACATACAGGTTTTAGCCTGTCTGTTTCTGCACCAGAGGATGCAGTAGCAACTTTTGAATCAATTGCCTGTTCATTCAAATAATGCAATTTAAATACAAAAAGCATTTGTATGCTTTCTACATAAAGCTAATCCATTTCATTCACAAGTGATATAGCACAGAAATTCATTCACATGAACAATTAAATACACATAGTTAGAAAGAGATAAAATAATTTTGGAATTTAACAAGGAGAATCACCCATGAAATACTCTGCCACCTTAATCTTTTCTGTATAAAATACATAAGACCCTTAGTATTTTTTCTTATTAATTTGAAAACAAAATAAAATCCAAAATAAAACCCTCAAAGAACACTTTTTCCAGGTGATGGGGAACATTTGTAACATTTTCTAATTTGCTAACTACATTAACCATTAACCAAAAAGAAAATTTGAATTGAAGAGTTTCCACTGTATGTACTTGAAGGTATTTTCCCATAGGTTGAACAACCACTGAGATCAAAGAAAGCTGTGTGGCACAAACTTCTATCAAAACAACGCAAAAGAGCTGTTGTTGCATGTTTCAGAATGGCACCATTATACAACTTGCCAAGGTATACGTCTTAAAGATTTATTTTTTGTAACTTTTGTTCACATTTCTGAGTGCAAGTATTTCTTGTGTATATATGTTCAAATTTCTTAATTGTCAGGCCTATTTAATTTTGTTTATGAGAACAAAGAGTTGTATACTTATCAGCTAATTCCTCACAGTAGCAAAATACTTGTCTCATGACAAATAACCAGAGGGGGAAAAGACCACGGTGCTTCAAAACCAAAATACTTAACTTTTGTCAGCTCTTACACTTTGTAGTTCTTCACGTTATCTGTGAAAATTGTTAAGATGTTGCTGTTTCTGTCCCCTTTTTGCCTTAGATTGGTTTTTTTACTCTTTATTCTCCTGTGTTTGTATTATTCTCTCTTTTTAAAAATTATTTATGGCTATTCCTTACCCATGGCATGAATGCTTCACACTGTAGCTTGTCTGAGCCAATATTTAACTACTGCATCGTAATGTTATATGCATTAAAGCAGCTATTGGAGCAGAGCAGTGCAGAATGACGTTTTAGACTTCTGTGTTGCTCTGCTTCTTACTCCAGTTGGATGTACATACCACAAAGTCTGAGATAAAGTGCGTCCTGTGCCTGGATCTATCTACTGCTTTAAAGAGAATATTAAGATCATGCGGCATTGGGGTAATTTCCTCTACCCTGTTTCTTTTCAACAAATCTGCTTTTTACTCAGATATAGCCTAAGCACATTTTTAATTATGTTTGCTTCTCACCTTCTTCTGCTCCTTTTCACCTTTCATGTTTAATATTTTTGTTCAAATATTGTTTGCAGAGTGTTTAATGGAGGAGTGACATTGCATTTTTAAATGTTTTTATTAAAGTAAATATACATGCTTGATATTGGCTAAAGGTCTGTAGCTGTGCCAGTAACATATTGGAAGAATATTAGGTTTGCACAAGACAAATAAAAAGCCTGCTATACTGTAAAAAGCACACATCCTTCCATTACAAAAAGTAGTAGTTCTAGACGATAGTAACTTCTCAAACTTGCCACACTACCACCAGGCAATCTTTAAAGAACCAGAGACATGAAAATGTTTAAGTGCAATAGAAAAACAAACTTCTTAGTATCTGCCATTTCATTTTGAGTAAGTAAATTCGGAAAAACAAGAGGGGGTATGAAGACCACCCATTTCAGTATAATATTTTTGTAAGTATTTTTTTTAACAACTATATTATGGATTTATAAACTCTTAAAATGCTTGGAATATATATGAGTACCCAGATAATAAAATTGTTTTATTTTCTTTGCTTTTAAAAAAATCCACTTTTATTTTGTTATTTTTGAAGCTGAAGGAACTAGCCAAGCACAAAAATGGGGTTATGAATCTGTATTTTTTATATTTCAATAAAATATAGGGTAATATTTATTGAAGGAGAACATTTACAATATTAGTAATTTTCTTTAAAACATTTCTGTGTAAAAAAGATTGAGGTTCATTCTTTTCAAACTTCATGTTAGTTTTTGTGCCAGAGTTAACTCCTAATTTATATACGAATGTGTGACAGATCTGTCCAGTTATTATTATGGATTCTAAAAAGAAACTCTCCTAAAGCTATTTTAGCCAATTAATTGTGCTGTCTGCACTCCAAAACAGGCAAGACTGAAAATACTTCAGACTTAGAATCAAAATCATAGAATGGATTGTGTTGGAAGGGACCTTTAAAGGTCATCTAGTTCAACAATAATCCCCCTCCTCCTTTCAGGAATCAGCAGGGAGTTCTAGGTATATTACTCAATTGATAGGTGCAGAACAAAGTTTTAAAGTTCGTTAGTTAATAGCCACATGTTTTTCCTGGATAAATCATAGGATTCTGACAGGAAAATAAGGCTATCAAACTGCTATGCACCTATAACTATCTCCATCACTTAAACTGATTGTGTTGTCTCTAAACCCTTGGGAGATTATTTCAAGTGGAATATGATCAATTCTAGGAGTTATGTAAATTCCTTTCAACCAGAGTTTCAAATACATCTCTCTTTTTCCTTATTTTGGTTATAGCTTTATCTTGGGAGTGTTAGTTCTACATTTCATGCTAGAATCAATTAATTTAAAGGGCAGTAAGCAAACGTTATGGTGGTATCCTTTCAATTATCCTTGAAAACATTAATATCTTCAGTGAACTACGAGCTCTTTTTTTTAAAAATTTCTCGGAGATTTAGGTGGCTTTCAATATAATTTATAGATAATATCATATTTAATGTAATTTTCTTCAAAATACATTTTTATATGTATCAGTTTTTAGGAATTCCAGTAAGATATTTCAGATATTGAAATGTCTATTGATGTGCAAGTGCTTGTTAACTTCAACATCTACTATACATATTCCAAGTACTCCCTTTTCTGAAAAGAGCCTAGAGATACAAGAGAAGTAGTTGTATTTTAAAATATTTTTCTTTTTCAAGGGAAAAAAAACAATTATACTAGGAAATACTAATTCTTCATGTCTTCATGTCCTGTGAAAAAGTGTCTCATGTGACATGTGTTTTCTCTGAGATGTATGTATTTCTGTTTGATGTTTTAAGAAAATTAATTTGTAAAAAAAATGTCTTATTGTTTGTCATCTGTATTTGCACATGAATACAGCGAAGTTGTACATGGCAATTTTTCATACACAGTTTACATTCTTTTTGACTACATTATTGAATTTAACTTGTGCCTTTCTTCAATGAAAACCTGTATGCTTTTCTTCAGACACAAAATTAGCAATTTCTTCCTGAGCACCTTTCAACGTGTTTGGCTGGAAAAAGTACATGAAAAAACTCAGTATGACAGGCTTATACTCAAGTTAACGGTAATGTAACTTGTGGAGAGCCTCTTCCTTATGCGCACTCTTATTCCTTCCCAGCCATGATTTGATGTTATCATAAAACATGAATTTGTACAATTTTCAGAGGGGATTCTGATTGGTCAGTTTTTGAAATTTGATAATGAAATGGCAGCAATATCAGCAGGAGAACATAGAAGGACGGCTCAAGACCTATTCCATTATTAAATAATAATTTTTGTGCCCAATGTATTTAAACAAGGCGTAGTATATACAGCCAATTTGTATAACTTTCATTAGTCATGCAGAATAAAAGTAAACAAAAAGGTTGAGTAGAACAACCTTTGTAAGCTCATGTAAAAATTTCCTTTTTCCTGTAAACTCAAAACAAAATTTCCTTCCAAATGTAATGGTTTGGCCATTATTATGATATGAAGTTGTACTGCCATGACCTGTATTTTCTGTGAAAAGTTATTAATGAATACTGTATGGTAGTAATTAATATGGCTCAGAGTTTTCTAAAATTGGTCATTTTCTAGAGCAGTTTTTCTGTATTACTAGTTCAGCTCTTTTGAGGACACATTAATAGAGCCCTGATTTGGAACTGAAAGAAAACAAGCTGAGATTAAGCTTCTGTATGTGAAGAAGGCAATGATAATCTGCAGATAATATGCTGGAAAGCACTTGATAATTATTTTGATGTTGGTGGCCAACTTCTGCTGTCTCAATGTCCTAAACCTGGTAAACTAGATTTACATCTCATAGGTGTAAATCCCACCCGCTCATTCTCAGTCTGTTCAAGTGTGTGTTTTTCCCATGCTTGCATTTAGATTCCAGTCCTGCAGTTTCACATGTAATGTGTATTAGCACTCCCAAAGCTTTATAAACAAAAAGTAATGTATATGTGTATTCAAAAAAATAGTAAGAATGTTCAAAATATATGCGGATTTGTCATGGTTAGTTATGTTTTGCATTTTGTTTCACTGACCAATCAGAGGATCAGAATTGTACAAATACGTATCCTTACTAATCATTAACCACCTGAGCTGTTTTAATATGTTCCTTTACCCCTCTTGATCTCACTTTCACAACCCCCCCAGGCACCGTTCTATTAACCTCTTCCTCCATGGCTATCAGAACTATTGGATAGAAACAGAGGAATATTCATTTGAGGAGAAACTAGTTCAGGATTTGGCTGTAAGTACTGACATAATTGGGCATATTTTTCAATGCCCACTTTAGTGTATGTTTCATGTATCTATTATAATCTATATTTAATTTTTTATGTACACATATGCATAAACTTATAAAATATTAATCCTTATGCTTCGGGGCATAAGGTAATTTTCTGCTGTGGTCAAAAAGAAATTCATCCTGTGATGCACACTAAGGTGCACTAAGGCTATTCATGCCTTCAGATGAACGATATGGTACTCATTCTTGGGAAGAGAAATGGATTAGATGAACTGTCAGATTGTTTTTGTCATTATGGTAATTCCTATGTTCCTATATTTTATTTATTGATTTTTTAAAGCTTGACACAGTTGATCCCTTTCCCCTTTTTAAAATTTTTTTTGGTGCATAATATTTAATTTTAACATTTTCAGCTTTGATACAAATTAATTTTGCTGTTTTCTCCTTGCCACATCATGAGAAGAAGTAAATATACGTAGCCATATACAGCAAAAATTTAGTTTACTTGTGTACTTGATAAAAGTGATTGGTAATCTTAAGCATTTTGTTACTGAATGTAGATTCAGAATGCCTCCTGCTTTTTCTCTTCCCTCTCTCTATTTTGTTTGTCTAAAATACTTACAAGGGGCCTATCTCCATAGTATCTAAACACCACGAGAAAGAATATATAGCTTCATGGATCACATGAAGCCATATCAGGTGATGCTCCACTGTTAGCAAAAGCAGCCATGTTGTGCTTATTAAAAACCCACATAGAAGGTATAGAAGGTTGTATGATTTTACAAAATAACAGCTAATATATTCTTCTCCCACTCTGGACGCTGATATAGTCTCAGTCTTTTTTTTTTTACTTTGTTACTTTTTTCTAAAGGAAGGAATGAGGCCATTAATCAGAATGGTAATTATAATTCTTACAGAATTACTGGAAAAGTAATTTGAACTACTGTAATTACAATTATTACTATAGCTACAACACTTCTACAATAATTACAACCCTTATGAAGGGATGATTACGCAAGGTAAAGGTGATATGCAACTTTTGCTAGTGCTGACTACGTTATATTTCAAACTGACCAAAAGTGTTTGAAGCTGACTGTAACAGCAGTCCTTACATTTGTTGAATCAAGGTTAACTAGAAATTATAAATGAAAGTATTGTTGCAGATAGTAGTCTGAATAGGATGTATCTGATGATATTATTAGAAATACTTCCACTTCCCAATAATTCTCCTGATAAATAATTGAGATAGTATTTTCTTTCTATTCTTGTCCACTAGAAACATATACTTTCTGCTAAATAAGGCTTCCCTAAGATTTTCGGTCTCGTTGTCAGTACCTTGCAAATAAGGAACTTCTAACGTTACTATCAAATATGAATAACAATCACATATTCTAACTCCTGAGCAATACAGGCAAGTAATGTTGCAGGTTGTGCTGTAACCTGTTGACTAAGATGAATGCTGGATGTTAATACAACAGAACGCAGTTTCTGAAATCCTTTACTAAGCTTAGTTACTCAGTTTTTTTACCATTGAAGCTTAATTTGTATATTCTGATGTAAATCTTGAGACAGACACCTCCAAAAAAAGAAGAAGAAGAAGAGGAAGAGACTGAGAAAAAACAGCCTGATCCACTTCATCAGATTATCCTCTATTTCAGTCGCAGTGCTCTCACAGAGAAAAGGTAAATAGAGCTGTTGAAAAGCACATTGAGTAAAAGCACAGTAATTGAATTTCTTATAACATTACACTGATTTAGCAAAACCGCAGTTTGTTATTGTGTATAGTGAATATTTTTTTGCCTCTCCTTTTACATTAGAGATTTTATGCATTTAAAACTCAGTATAAATTTTATATATTGAGACAAATATTGACTATTTTTGCCATCTTAAGAGCCTGGTAAATACTCAATACAGAAATAACCCAGCATGAATTCTTGTAGAAACATAAAGTCTACAAGGACTGCTGGTCCATTCAGAGTACCCCTTCTTGGTCTCTGTTGGTAAGAGATGTGTGTTCTTCTTGTTGGTGTTCATTACATTTTATTCAGTATGTCAGAAAAGGTTTCACTGGTGATTAGCATGAATCTGTTTCAGTGCAAGTGTCTGTTTTGGAATTAGACTGTTGACTTGAATAAGTATTTCATATTACTAGATTACTCTAATGCTTCCTGTACATTTTTCTGTGTGACTGAAATAATCTTGCCATCTGACAGTTATAATTACTCTAATATATCTCCATAATACTTTCCTGGACCTGCAACAGCTAGTGATCCTTACTTATCCAACATGAGTGAGTTGGATGTCTAAAAAAACTTCTAAATTTTTTACATAAAAAGTTACAGAAATGTGCTTGGAGATAAGAAAATACATTAGTAGTATGATTTTCAAGTGCAATAGCATTTCAAATAGACGTGTGTTCACTTCAATAATATGCCCTTTAATAAAAATGATATTTACATATTAGTTGGAATACGACATCTTTTTATTACTACATCATAAAATAATTTAAAATATTTTTTTACTCTTTATAGCAAATTAGAAGATGATCCTTTATATATTGCCTATTCCGCCATGATGGCAAAGGTAAATATATCATTTCAAGCTCCATCTCTCACTCCACTTGGGTACTTCCCATTAATTTTAGGCATTTTTTAAACATTTTCCTTCTGTTTCTTACATGGACTGCTTGATAGTAGTGATTTCTATATTTTTAATAAAGCAAACACTATTCAGAGTTCTATATGTAATGAGGAATTCCCTAAGTTAAAATAATACCATATATTTCTGGTAGGTGCAATCCTGCTGATATCAGCTGGTGCTTTGTTTTGTTTGGGATTAACTCACGAGCAGTCCTAGCAATGTTAGTTATCTTTATGTTTTGGGTAATTGTTTTGGAGTTAATATTTGAAGTCTGTCAAAAATAAGTTGACAATTAGTTTTTGCAACATATTGATTGCAGCTGACACATATGAGGAGAATCTGACTATGAAGATAAATATCATGACTCTAAATAGAGATATGACACAAGAACGCGGCCTGCAGTTACAGGGTGTATATTTAGCTGGATTAATAGCCTAAAGTACTCATACATTAGACAATATCAGCTTCTTAGTGTGGATGAGCACAAATATTTATGATTACAGGGGTTTAAAATCTTCTTAATACCTTTTGCATGAAAAAAAAAATACTTGAAATAAATTCTTCGGTCATTTTTGTAGAAATACTATAATAAAAAATAGTGTTATATTTCTTAATAAGCACAATCTTGTACTTTCTGTTTCTAACATAAAAAGAGCTGCCAGGAAGAAGAAGAGGAAGAAGAAGAAAAAGAAAAGACATTTGAGGTGAGAGTCTAAATAAAATTTCTTTCCTGTCACCTAATGCATAAGTATTTTAAATATCTCTGCTAGAATGAATGCAAGAATAACAGGGTATGTATAGAGTTGGTTTATTAGGTTCTTCATATAAAAGAAAGGTGGTATATTCTGAAGATTTTTGATCAACCAATCTATGGATTATGAAGGCAGATGGCCTTTAATGACGTCAGATTTGTCATCTTCCTGTTTTCCTGAATCAGTTCCAGTCTGTATTCTATTCTCATTTTTGTTCCCAAACCCAGGAGAAAGAAGTGGAAAAACAGAGAACTCTGTATCAGCAAGCTCGCTTACATGATCGTGGAGCTGCTGAGATGGTCCTTCAGATGATTAGTGCAAGCAAAGGTAATGCCCTGTGAAATATTACAAATATACATGATACATATGCTCTGCATATGTAGAGTGCATTATATCTTTATACCTATGATGTGTACATCTTATACAATGTGTATAAGGTATACAATGAGGCAAAATAAATGTCAGTTACAACTGTACTATGTAAACTGTCCAGGCTACTTTTCTAATTGAATGGTTCGTAAAGGGGAAATATTAATGACTATAGCCTTGTTTTGACAGGTCATCCGGGACCCATGGTTGTTGAGACACTAAAACTCGGTATTGCTATTCTAAATGGTGGAAATACCATAGTTCAACAGGTAATGCTTTTCTAACTACTGTGAGTCTGGCTTGTATAAATGAGGCAAGTATTTTTGACAATTTTAGTGCTCTGTCATGTTTTTATTTTAGTGCATTTGATTTTAAGCTAAAGAGTAAAGAAATATCAAGATATTTTTGGTACAATAACAATGATATTACTGCTTGACAGTGATTTGCATTTCAAATGGTAATTCAGGAAGCTGTAAATTCTTATAGTTTTAATATAGATTTTTCTTTGTCAAAATATATACCTTGTAGAAAATGCTAGACTACCTGAAGGAGAAAAAGGATGCTGGATTTTTTCAAAGTCTCTCTGGCTTGATGCAGTCCTGCAGGTAAAACCATAAATTGTATTGTTACCATTTTATTCAGGTTGGCGGCTTATTGCTCAGTGCACATGGATTTGTTAGATTTGAATTACAGGAGTCACAGATGGTGGAACTCTTGTGGGAATTTTGGCGGAATTGTCAATCAGAGCAATAGTATGTTTATCTTTTAGAGCACTCTTTCAAAGGAGAAAAAAACCCAAAGAACTGTGTATGCATTTGAAGGCTTAGTTTGGAGATGCAGAAAAGTAAAATGTAATGGGTTCTTTACTTGTCCCAGATCCCTCAAGCTTGCTGTCTGTGTGGTTCTAAGGGCAGAGAAAAGCTAGCACTGAGGGAAAGACAGGCCAGTGGAGCTTTACTAAACTTTCGGTTTCTGCACATCTCTAGCGAGTTACATAATCTGTCTCTTCATCTAAATCCTCTGCATATGTATCAGGTTTGTTAGAGATGGCATATGGCTGGTGAGACTATTTGCTTGATAAACCAGAAGTTCAATTTACTTAAGGTAAAGGGCTCCTACAAAGAAGGTGGAAAACGGTTGATTTTTCTGATTGTTCTTATAGTAGTCAGCCTCCTTTTAAAACAACAGAAGGGTACTGAAGGAGTAGACTGGGAACTGGAAATGGAGAAGCTGTATGAAGACAGGAAAATATGTGGAAAGAGTGGTGGCCCATACTGCAGGAATTATTGCTGAGTAGTTGCAGCCTAATTAAATAACATCTGCCTTGTAATTTTTCCATTTATTTAGAACAATTTAGCAATGACCTGCAGTGATTATATGAACAATTGTGTATGTGTATCATTCAGGACTTCATTAAAAAGGTTTTGATAAAATGACTTGAACACAAACAAGAGAATGAAAATGATGCTTTAGAAAATGCTTTTCATTTTAAGGATATTGCTAGATACTAGAATATGTGATTGCATTTCTGTTTAAAAACTGAAACAGAAATGAAAACAATGAACAACTGAAAAAAAATATATAGTCATAGAATTACATTTGCACTGTTTGAATGAAACTGTTCTGCGTGGGTGGTGGGAAGAATCATCATCTGCTAGTCCAGGTGCTGAACTACGCCAAATTAGCTAAAGAAAATTCGGATACCAGTGTATTTCCTCATCCACCCAAGAATACAGAAGGAATTGGTGGAAGTGCTCACCAAGGCACTTTCAATCATTTATGAACAGTTCTGGCCAACTGGGGAGGTCCCACTTGACTGGAGATTAGCAAATGTGATGCCCATTTGCAAGGAGGGCTGGAAGGAGGATCCGGGGAACTACAGACCTCTCAAGCTGACCTTGTTGACAGGGACAACTATGGAACAAATCACCTTTAGTGCCTTCATGTGGCAATTACAGGATAAGCAGGTGATCAGGCCCAGTCAGCATGGGTTTAGGGAATGGTCCTGCCTGACTAACCTCCTTCTATGACAAGGTGACTCACGTAGTGGATGAGGCAAAGCCTATGGATGTGGTGTATCTAGACTTCAGTAAAACCTTTGACACCATTTCCCACAGCATTCTCCTTGAAAATCTGGTTACTCAAGGCTTGGACGGACATACTCTTCACTGTGTAAAAAACTGGCTGTATGGCCAGGCCCAGAGAGTTGTGGTGAATGAATTTACACCCCGTTGGAGGCTGGATTCTCCAGAGATCAGTGTTGGGTCCAGTCTTGTTTAATATCTTTATCAGGGGACTGAGTGTACCCTCAGAATGTTTGCAGATAACATCAAGATGGGTAGGAGTGTTTGTCTGCTTGAGGGAAGAAAGGCTTTACAGAGGGATCTAGACAGGCTGGATCAATAGGCCAAGACCAACTGTATGGGATTCAGAAAGGCTAAGTGTCATATCCTGCGCTTGGGCCACAACAATCCCATGCAATGCTACAGGCTTGGGGAAGAGTGGCTGAGAAGCCACCTGGCAGAAAAGGACCTGGGAGTGTTCATAACCAGCCAGTTGAGTATGATCCAGCAGTGTGCCCAGGTGGCCAAGAAGGCCAATAGCATGCTGGTCTGCATCAGAAATGGTGTCACCAGCAGGACCAGTGAAGTGATCTTAACCCTGTACTTGGCACTGGTGAGGGTGCACCTTGAGTACTGTGTTTGGTTTTGTGCCCCTCAGTACGAGAAAGACTCTGAGGTGCTGGACTGCATCCAGAGAAGGACAGCAAAGCTGGAGCACAAGTGTTATGAGGAGCAGCTGAGGGAACTGGGGTTGTTTAGACTGCGAAGAGGAGGTCAAGGGGAGACCTTATCACTGTCTACAACTACTTGAAAGGAGGTTGTAGCGAGGTGGGTGTTGGTCTCTTCTCTCAAGTAACAAGTGATATTACTTCACTGAAAGGGCTGTCAAGCAATGGAACAGGCTGCCCAGGGAAGTTGTTGAGTCACCACCCCTGGAGGTGTTTAAAAGATGTTTGGACGTGGCACTTAAGGACATGGTTTAGTGGTGGATTTGGCAGTGTTAGATTAACGGTTGGACTCGATCTTAAAGGTATTTTCCAACTTAAATGATTTTGTGACTCTGTGTTTTGACCTTGGGGGATATGGAATCCCTGATTCTATGTATGTCTTCAGAATAACAAAATAATGCATAATATATAAAGTAACAATTTAATAGGAAAATAGCATCTTATTGGAAAATCATGTGACTGGGAAATAGCTGCAGTAATGTCCTTTCTGAGGACTCATTTAAGCCAATATAAAAAGCAATGTTTCATGTCCGTTTTCCACTTTTCATTTATACATGGTACCATGAATTATGTTACTGGTATTGAAATTAGCTAAGTGATGAAACCTGACCTAAGACTCATTTCATTTGCAGAAATGGACACCACTTACTTTCATCCCAAGCTTTTTTTATTTAATATTTATATCAAATAAAATATGAAGCAATGCATATCACAGTGGGTCAAGACTAGTTGTTGAACATCTTTAGAGATTTTCTAGAAGAAAATAATTTTCTTTTGTTTGTTACAGTAACATTTCCTGTGTTCTGTTTGTTTGGTTTTTTTCAATATAAGTGTTCTTGACTTGAACGCCTTTGAGAGACAAAACAAAGCCGAAGGTCTGGGAATGGTTACTGAAGAAGGGACTCGTAAGTAGAATGCCATTAATTCCCGTTATGCATAAAAGTTTATTTGTGTTTCCTTCTTTAACTAGACTTATTTACAGTGGCTTGAGATTTCTGTATATAAACTTACTGTAAGTAATTCTAGGCTTTGAGTTCTGAATATGCTTTATATTTACAAAATCTTTAGTAATAATTTTTAAGGAAACATTGTAACTTCCAGTATTCTTATGCTGTATTCTTGTTATTTTTCTTTGATCCACAGTCATCGTTCGTGAGCGTGGTATGTTTGGGTTTACAGTTTTTAATACTGTTGTTGCAAAAATGTGTTGCAAATACAGAGAAACCTTTAATTGCATCTTCCCAAATACCTTTAGGTTTAGCTTTATGGTCTGCAGCAAGTTGTGTGTTCAGCTTAAATAAACAAATTGAAGCTTATTCAAGAATTGCCATTCATATTTAAGGCATGATTTTAGTTATGACTAACCATTTACTTATTAGATATATATCCTCTTGCTTTCTTTGTATTGTTTCTTCTTTTTTTTAACCATGGATGCATTGGAGTGCTAAATATTTCAGCTTTGCTTTTTCTGTCTCGGTGTTTCTTTTCATTATTATAAGTCTGTTTCTTAAATTGCTTTAATGCTTTTATAATACTGTTTTTATTTAGAATCCCAGTTTTAAAGATTATTGTAAGATTATGTGTTCTGCATATTTAATCATAACTGTTGTCACATAATCATTGTATTTATATATTTTAAAGGTGAAAAAGTATTGCAACATGATGAATTTACTCGAGATCTCTTTAGATTTTTACAACTGCTCTGTGAAGGGCATAACAATGGTAGGTGAATTGATTTGGGAGAAAACGTGTGATGAGTCTGTTCTTAAGTAAAGCTGAATAGAACTGAGTCTAATGGTGCTTTTTCCCTAATTAATTTAGTTTTCTGAGGAAAATTAGCATGCCAACAACTTGAATCATAACATTCAATTTGAATTTTTAAATAATAATGTAATTTCAGTTTTTATGCCAATTATTAATAGTAAATCCTACTGCAAGTCATGCAGATAAAAATTCTTCAGTTGTGTTTACATTGTGATTTACCATAGTTCTGTTTCCACCACATAAGCATCTGTACCCAACAAGGTATTTAAAAAGTGTTTATTCTCCATATCTCCATGAAAATATCCTTGTATTTTTTTATTCCTATATATAAAAACCAAGCACAATCACTTCTTGTTTCAGATTTTCAAAATTATCTGCGGACTCAGATGGGCAACACCACAACAGTGAACATTATCATTAGTACAGTTGACTATCTTTTGCGTCTTCAGGTGAGGAAAAAAGGAAACAAAATTGAGTATAATATATTTGCCTTTCCGTCATTTTTATAAATCTACATTGCAGTGTAATCAAATCTGAAAATCCTCTCTTCAAGGGTACCTAAAAAAAAGACTTCTGATTCAATTTATTTAATCTCTTTTTTCCTTTTAAAAAACCTTTCAGAATTCTATTTGAAACCAAATGTTTGCTGTTTTATGTCATTGTTCACTTCTACAGGGAGCATAGTTAAATAAAAAAGGAAAAAGTTATTGTCACCAGAAACAGATGACACGGGGAAAACTAAATTTCATCTGCTGTTCATTCAACCTTTGATGATACAAATGCAGGCATTGCATACAGAATACAAATTTAGAAAATATAACGTTGTTTTCTTCTTAGGAATCAATCAGTGACTTCTATTGGTACTATTCAGGAAAGGATGTCATTGATGAATCAGGACAACGTAACTTCTCTAAAGCTTTAGCTGTCACCAAACAAATATTCAATTCCCTTACAGAGTATATCCAGGTAAATAAAATGTTTTGCTCAAGGTACTAACAGTGAAGTTCTATCATCACATGGCCTGTTCATGTCCTATAATAAACCTGTAAATATTTTGGCTTTATTTTTAAGTATTATATGGATTCACTGTCCCAGTGTAAAGTTAATACCAAAACATGTGAATGGTTGTATATTTAACAAGATACCATCTAGTATTCTAGTATTTGTGCACTAGCTATCAAAGAAACCTTCAGAAGCTTTCTCATGTAGCTTTACAGAAGCCTGATGTTTCTTTTTTGCTGTGGTTTTTTTTTTTTTTCACTGAAAAATCTTAGTAAAGCAAATTGCTTTTATATCTTTTGTCTTATTTTATTTTATATAAATTAAAATGTGGTTTTCTCAATTTTTTTTTAGGGCCCTTGCATAGGCAATCAACAGAGTCTGGCTCACAGTAGGCTGTGGGATGCGGTTGTTGGCTTTCTTCATGTCTTTGCCAATATGCAGATGAAACTCTCACAGGTATTTTCAGTAGTTACGTAATCATTTTTTTTTCATATGTTTATAAATTACAGTCAAGTAATTATCGAAAAATTTAAAGCAATTAGTGTGCTGATACTAATTTCTTGTGCATGGGCCTATGTAGAGGTTAAAGACTAAATCCCAGAACTCCACATCACTTCTTTTAGCACTCATCTTTTCTAATATCAAATTCCCTTTTTCCCCACTCAGTCATAACTTTCTGATCTTGAAGGTGGTAATTGATCCCTTCTTCCTTGTGGCCAAAACCTGATGATCTGTCAGAGCAGAAGCACCATGGTTCCATGTTACAGCTAAGTAATCAAGAGAAAAGCTCTGAAAGCTTCAAAGAGGGAAGGAATGCGTTGTCCGGTTAATTCGTCATAGGCACTGAGCAGAAGGACAAGAGGCAATGTCAATTTAATTGTACAGCTCATTGTGAAGTCCCACCCCTCTTCACAGTTTCAGGCTTCCATGTTCTTTTGCAACTTCTGCTTAGTGTACCCATACACTCAAGCCACTCGACACTGAATGCAACAGTACAGAAAGTCATTTCCTCACTCTTATTCAGTGCCTCTGCTACCCTCTGACTTACTCATAAGATTTCTTTCCACCCTACAGAATTATCATATATCAGAATTTTGAGAGTACTTAACAGTTTTTAGGTCCTGTAGCAAATCCATGTTAGACTTATCATGACCTGTAGTCAAACTAAACAATTCTAGTTCTGTTGAGTGGTAATGTATTATGCCATTAAGTATTCCCTGTGAAGTGATAAAGGATGGATTATTTCTGAGATGAATACTGCCAGATCAGCAGAGTAACCAATTTTATGACTTTCTGCTGTGCCTTATCTACACTTCGATGCTTCTTAATGCTGTATTAAAGCTTATCTTTATGGTGTTCATGCCTCTGTAGTAGTAAGTTACCCTCATATTATATAAGACTTATGATAGTAATAATAACAAAACAACAATGAAATGTTTCTAAAGAATGTGAATGATATTTAGATGACCATTCTGCGTGCTGTTTTTTTCCAAATGTATTTAGTTTTCCAGATAAATACAACAAAAAAACCCTTAAACAATTTTTTTTTTTTTTAACAGGACTCTGCTCAGATTGAATTGCTTAAAGAACTGCTAGATCTGCTAAAGGATATGGTAGTGATGCTCTTGTCACTGCTCGAAGGTTGGACCTGTTTTTCTTTATGTCCAAATATGATTATATCAGCATCGTAATGTCAAGTGCAATAATTATGTTAATATTTCTAAAATGTTTTTTTAATTGCCTTACGTAATGCCAGGAAAAAAACATACTTTTAATTTATTTAAAAATTATTCTGGAATATACATAGTCATGAATCAGAGGACTGTTACAGAAAAGCATGTTGAAAGAAAAATGATGAAGATTCAAGAATGTTTTTTCTGTTCTCAGCACAAATATGAAAGTTATTTGTTTAAAACGTAGTGATGCCAATTAACTTCCTTTTTTAACACGCTGCTTAGGTAACGTCGTAAATGGAACTATCGGAAAACAGATGGTAGACACGCTTGTGGAATCATCTAGCAATGTAGAAATGATTTTGAAGTTTTTTGACATGTTCCTCAAGTTAAAGGATCTGACTAACTCAGATGCTTTCAAAGAGCATGACCCAGATGGTAAAGGCATCATTTCAAAGAAGGAATTCCAGAAATCGATGGAGGCTCAAAAACAATATACACAGTCAGAGACTGAATTTCTGCTGTCCTGTGCAGAAGCTGATGAAAATGACATGTTTAACTATATTGATTTTGTGGAAAGATTCCATGAACCAGCCAAAGACATTGGATTTAATGTAGCAGTATTGCTAACAAACCTTTCAGAACACATGCCTAATGATTCACGCCTTCAGAGCTTACTTGAACCAGCAGAAAGTGTTCTTAATTACTTTGAACCGTACCTTGGCCGTATTGAAATAATGGGTGGAGCCAAGAAAATAGAAAGAGTCTATTTTGAAATCAGTGAATCCAGTAGAATGCAGTGGGAGAAGCCACAGGTGAAGGAATCCAAAAGACAGTTCATATTTGATGTAGTAAATGAAGGTGGAGAGCAAGAAAAAATGGAACTTTTCGTGAATTTCTGTGAAGACACGATCTTTGAAATGCAGTTAGCATCCCAGATCTCTGAAACGGATTCATCTGAGAGGCCTGAGGAAGAGGAAGAGGCAGAGCCTTGTCATGTAGTGGATATCGGAGGTGATGAGGAAGAAGAAAAGTCCCTGGAATCTGCTTCAGCTTTTGCTATGGCCTGTGCTGCTGTGAAGAAGAATGTTGCCAACTTTTTTAGAATGGTCACTGTGAAGAGTCTGAGGAAACAATACAGGAAAGTTAGAAAGATGACAGTAAAAGAGATGGTGAAAGTGTTTTTCTCCTTTTTCTGGATTCTGTTTGTAGGGGTATTCCAACTGTTCTTTACTATAGTGTGGGGAATTTTCCAGCTTCTTTGGAGCACTGTATTTGGGGGTGGCCTGGTTGAAGGAGCCAAAAACATTAAAGTTACTAAAATACTAGGGGACATGCCTGACCCAACACAGTTTGGAATCCATGATGATGTTATGGAAGCAGAAAAAGCTGAAAGTGTTGAGCATGGCATAAGAGCTGAACTTGTGCAGCTTGTGAAGGGTGAAAAGGGAGAAGCTGACATCATTGCAGACATTTTTGGCATTCAAACAAAAAAAGAAGGTGGCTCAAAACATGCTCATGATGCTGGACTCGGAGATATTGCAGAAATCCTTGGTACAGATATCCAGTCATCTTTGGAAAACACAGTTCGTAAAAAGAAAGGATTACAGGTATGTTAAAGAGATTTTTTTATTTCTATGCATAAAAATGTTAATGATATTATTGATATCATATTATTATATTATTTATAATATAATTGTATAATATTATATGTAATAATAACAAATTTTCTATTAGTAACTGAATTATTTGCGAGTTAACTGATTAATAAATGTTCTCAAAGATAATATGCTTTATAATCTGTCCTCTTTTAAAAACAAACAGGAATGTTTACATGCCGAAAAATTCAGCCCAGTGTGTTCAAATTTCACTGCAGCGAATTGTTGTTATTGTTCATTTGGACTTAATTCAACAAAAAATTGGTAGCAGCTTTCTGGACACATTATTTGCTTTTAATTATTTACAGTCCAGTTTATGTTGTATACCCCATTTCTTCACAGTATATTTCAATTACTTCTACAATCTACTTTATCCATAATAATGCTTTATAATTATCATCTTTCTTCTTCATGCTTTCGTGATGTCATGTAATAAAACAACTTTTTTACCAATTATTTTAAATTTTTTTGCCTGAATTTATTCTTACTTTAATTTTTATCATATAAAAATTCTTTGCTTTTATTCTGTTTTATGAAGAACATATTTTGCTCCACTCAGCTGAGCTAAATATAATTTATCATTCTCTTTAAAAATGCCTTGAACTAAATGTCAAACCCCAAATGTATTCTCAATATTTGAAAGACATTGTTTCACTCTACACTTTAGATCTGTTTCTATTTGTCATTCAAATATACCTTTCCTCTCATCATGAAACCACCTCTTTATGGCATGCTTTCCAGATATTTTTTTGAAACTAAACCTCCATTGTACAACTCCTTAGTTCATTATTTCCTCTTCATTTGTATGTTTTTATCTAAAAGTTGCTTAGTCTCTAGCTCAAAATATACTTTTCCATTTATTTTTCTTATTTATTTATTAACTCATTTTTATGGGTGTACTTATAAATGGCATTTAGCGTAAATGTAGTGTAAATCTAGCATAAATGTAAATGTAAATACTATTTTAACTCAAGGATCTGAAGTGAGTATATGTGTTAGAATTTTCTTCAACAATAATTGAAGTAAATATTTTTCTTCAGCTTTGAGTAATTATTTTAGAATTTTCTTTGATTTATGTATTTCAGATTTGTTTTTAACTTTTAATAAAAATAGCCAGTAATTTGTGCAGATAATTTGAGCCATTAATATAAAGTCAATTGTTGAATTTATTCATATTTTACGTTTAATATGTTATCTAGTGAAACTTATTAAAATAATGTTTACAATAATTATATTGTACAGAAATTGCTATTCATATTTGGGTATATGAATGACTCAACTAATCCAGTTAAAGCACTGGTGATGTGACGTAACTTTTAAGCATTGCTGGAAGACAAAACAGCAATGAATCAAAAATTCCCTTTAGGAAGTCACTGTCTTCCATAAGCATTTACAATAACAAAGCTAAAACAGATAGAAACAGAAATTCACCTCTGTATACTGGAAAAGCAATTGTATGGTGATGTAAGTAAGAAAAACAGTTTGAAGAAAACATTGCATAAGTAAAGGTTGTTTAAGTATTTATCTGATTTTAATCTCATCAGCTGATGTTGATGAATTAATTGGGTTTAATAATACCTCATAAATACACAGATTTTTTCATATTTTTGATACTATCAGTGGTAAATCATTCCTTGTTTCGTATTTGGAACGAGGCAAACTGATGCTCATTTCCCACATAATCAGTAACTGCACTGAGGCTTTGTAAGTGATATTTATATTATTGTATGATCTGTATGTAGTTATCTTCATCCTCAACTGGTCCCATACTCTGTCTGATAACCACGCATCATTACTTTAAGTTTTTTGGTCAACTGGGCTAGTTACAATATTGATAATGCTGTACTGAAAAAGGTTATCAGAAGAATTTCTGTAGTTTTCACTATGAAAATTGAGTATGGCTTGTCTATTTTAAAAAATCTAACACTTTAAATGTGCAAAGAGATATAAAAAATTAGTGTGGTAATTATTTGAGTTTTTTTAAAAAAACAGTAACTAAAATTACCAAAATTTTATTTGATTGGATGTATTTTGACAGTTAAAATACTTTTTGCAGATATGTGAAATTGCAAAAGAAGCTGAAACAGAAAGAAAAGCAGAAGCTGAGAAGGCTGAGTATGTTATTTTCTCACAATTCCTCTTTTAATGTCTTGTAGCTTCTCAATGCTAAATAATTTGGCCAGAAAGAATGCAAGCAATGCTCAGTATTCAAAGTACCTCATGTACACTTTGTCTCGGTATTTTGGAAAGCAACACAGTCCTAAGAGATGCCAGACCATCTCAGTGGGCAACAAAATTGCAATCTGATTTTTGTGGCCCTTGATAATTCTGCATAAATAAATCTGTGGTCATTGTCTTTTAAAAATTCACATAGCTACCTTTAAAAATTAGTATCAGTCCTAAAAAAAACCTCTGTACCTTGTCATTGCTACTATGTATATTTTTATATTTTCCTACTACCCGTTGTAATTATCAGGCAACAGTAGTTGAAGCAGAAGATTTGTCTAATATAACAATTTTTATTATTGCTTATTCTCTGTTCTCAAATTGTGAACTTGACATCAGATACATTCCTTTGTCCAGTCATTGCACATATGATGACTTATAAACAACTTTTAAAATGCTTACCTCGCTTTACCAGCATCCTACTTTTAAGAGGTATGCTAACTTTCTGAGCCACACCATAGGCTTGCAGTCTGATGAATACCCTTCAAATATTTGTAGACACAGGGAAAAGATCTCCTGGCGATTCTTACACATTCTTACATCATTTTTATCTTTGTTTTCTATTTTACTTCATGTATAAAACATTTACTGCAGCCTCATTTATCTTTATCTTCTTATCTGTCAAAGTTAATATTTTTAAGCATGACTTTAGGATCAATATTTTAGGACCAGATACACTTTTTATAGCTTGTCTGAAAATTATCATTTTTTTCCTCTGTCTATATATGTTTATATATGGGTATGTGTGTATACATGTACATGTATATGTATATACATATGTGTATCTTACAGGGACAAGAATGTGTACACATATAACTATGCTCACATATGTGTGCATTTAAATGGAGTTTGGGTTTTTTTAGTGTTAACCTCATTAAAGTATGCTAATAAGACTATCTATGATGGTTCGGTATATTTTCATTTCCTTCTGGTTACCTTTCTGGATGTTTCTAAAATACCTCTTCAATTAAGAAGTCCCCTTCTTGCATTTTATTGTCACAGAATTGTTTTGCTATTATTTGCCTGTATCTTCATTCCCTGCAGGGATGTTAAGCATATTATTTTCATTATTTAGAACAGATTTCATAATTAAAAAGCGCACTTAAACTCATCTGTGGTTTTTTGGTACCATGTCGCCAAAGAACCTGTTGATGGGTATTGCTCAGTGTGAAAACAGTAACTTCAAAATAAGCAGTTTCAGAAACTATTGTTTTATCTAGACTATGTTACACTGTACTTGGTTAGTGTGTAGATTGGCCAAATGACCCCTTTTAAAAATTTCACTAAATCCTATCATTGCTGGGGTTTTTTTTTCCTTTGTTAACTGATTTTGGTTTCCTATTTAGACACTGGTAGCATATTCACCAGTGCTTCAGTGAAGCAATTTGTAAATATCTAAGAATTCACCCAAAATCTCCTGTGCCACTCATTTTCTTATTTTGGCCTTTTCCACCTCTTTTTTTTCCATAAGCATGATCTCTTTCTACCTCTCTTATTTTACTGGACTTACCTTCCCTATTCCCTGTTTTCTTCTCTTGTCTGCTAATTCTCCCCTCAAGAACTTTTGCAATGTATTTAAATTGCCTTCAGCATAAAAATTTTAGTTTAAATGGCTTACATTTCTGAGGCTGCAACTGGGACTTTTTTGGTAGAAGATGAATTTGAACTGCAATAGTAGTGTGATAAAGTAAACTAGATATTGCGTTTCTTTCCTCTTTTCCTCAACGTTCTTTTACATATGTGCAAATTTAACTTATTTTTCAGTTTCATAACTAAGTTCCCCTGTTACTACATACAGTCTTGATACTTAATTTTCATCATGGCATTTCAGTGGTGCAGGAGAAATGTCATCTCCGAACACTTTGTAAGGTGTGACCCTCTGAAGCAAACTTCCTTGTTATTACTCATTTATCACTGTAACAACAGTGACTGTCTTGAGTGAAACAAATTAATTTTATAATACTATGATTAAATTATGATATTGCGTACCAACCCCAAAACTTTATTTCTCTTTTTCAGCCCCAGGCTCAAGAAAGTACATGCGAACTCTTAAAATTTTTATGTTGCTTGTACTAAGTATATATATACATCTCTGGTTTTGGAAAACATTATCCACCTCACACTTGGCACAGTAACTTCTGCTTGATTTTCGCTTTCTACTCTTTTGACCTCCTCTCAAAAACTCTAGTTATGCATATAATTTGAAACTAAGGTTACTTTTCTTTACTGTCTACCTCAAGGCTTTTGCTTACAATATTTTATCTCCCAGTGCCAAAACTAACCTTCAAACCAAACTTTCTGAATTAGAATTCCTTTTAAATTAACACATTTATAGTAAATAAGTTTGGCTAGGTTTTTTTTGTTCAGAAAACCTTTCTTTTAGCATGGAAGATGGTGAAAAACAAGATAAAGCAAAGGAAGTGCAATCTGAGCAGCTAGAAGAGGGAAAAATGAAGAAAAAGAAGCGAAGGCATGGACAAAAAATTGAGAAACCAGAGGCAGTTATGGCTAACTTCTTCAAAGCTTTGGAAATTTACCAAATAAAAATGCTTGTAAGTTTTTCTTAAATGCTTTTAGTCATTTTTTTTAATTTATCTAATATAGAATATTAATGTGTCATTAAGAGGAGGAATCATGAAAGGAACATTGGCAAGAGTTTTCAAATGACTGGCTGTATTGAGTCTTTTGTGATTTTTGTAATACCTTTATAGAGTAATATAAATAAAGTGTTTATGTGTGTAATTTTTTCTATCTTGATCTAACAGGACAGGTCAACCTCTTGAGCTCCTTGGTAGGAACTCATGATTTTCCGTAATCTAACTTCTAGAATCTATAATTTTATTTTCTGTAAGATGTTTCTTTGTTCTCAAAAACAACAAATTGTGAACTCTCTGAAACCTTCTCGAGCATTTTATTCTGATATTCTAGCATTTCTTTTATGGATTTCCTTCTAGAATCTTTTTCTTATTATTCTATTTCAGTCTGTTCTGTTGCAATTTTAAACCCAAATCTTGCTGCCTACTTTTCTTACCTTGATATTATCTACAAGCCAGCTCTAATTTTGGTGTTTTTTACTTTCAGCACTGCTTGGCAAGAAATTTTTATAACTTAAGGTTTCTGGCTCTATTTGTTGCATTTGCCATCAACTTTATTCTTCTATTTTACAAGGTAAGATTATGCACTGTCCTATGAATGTTTTTGGTTACTTCCTGGAACATTCAATGATGGTTTCAAGATTTGTTTGAAGCCATTATTACAAGCCCTTCAAACACAAACTACAACATTTAGATATGAACTGTAAATAATATTCTACATTTTATAATTAAAATTTGTGATACTAAACCTATTCTGGTTTCATTTCACTCAGGATAAATGAAAACAGATTTATTTCATTCATCCTTTATAGCCGAGCCTGTGTTTCTAGGTGTTTTTTCATTTACTCACATAAATCTGTTATTTTTCGGGTTGTTAATCATGGGAAACTGGTAATCCAATAATAACTCACATTGCACAACTGTTGCATTCTTTTCCCCTCCTTTGTTTTAAAGATACCAAAATATTTCAGTTCACCTGATTTTTCTCAATTATTATATTTTTAAAGAACCATATTGACTATATTCATATGGCTGTACATAATTTCAGAATCGATTGAATGTCTCAATTTAACTAGATGATCTCACATGTTTTAGTTATGTTTAATTTGTTAATAATTTTGTTTTCATGCCTTTCAGACCTGGTGTTTGGCACTTTGGGGGGAGTGCTTGCTTTACTTAAATTATTTTTTCATATTTTTTCATTAATTTAGTAATCACTGATGAACATCAAATGCATATTTTTTTCCATTCTATGTTTCCATGTGAGGGTATAATTCAGTTTTCATACTTACTCAGTCCATTTTCTTTGTTGTCATTGCCAATATGGTTGTTAGTGACTGTTGTGATGCAGATATTTCTTTTAATACACTGGGTTTGGGACTTGAATTGGTTGGTATGAGCAAACAGAAGAGAAGCCATTTCATTGTAAGCTGCAGTTCTTTTTTTTTATATCACTGATGAAGATGGTTTACATCCATACTTTAAACTTAATCTTAGGATTTTACTTGAATCTAATGAGTTATTTAAGGTTCTGATGTACAATCCAATGATACAAAGTGGAACATCTTCAGCACTCTTCACTATTTTCATTCCTGGATCTTTACATCCTCTATCCATGAAAAGGAGTAGAATTCACTAAAGAGATCTCCCATCCATAAAAGACTAATTTTTTTCTCTTTCCTTGCAGATTTGAAATCCATAGGAAAAATCCTCATTTATGTTTATCCTGGAATACAGCCCTTTTGTTTTTTTCCTCTAGATATAGGGTGTAAGTTGCAATGAGCTGTGAATCTTATGTTTTTCAATGTTAGATTTTTCTGGTTCTGTTGTCTACAACCAAAAATCTCAGAGAAGACAAAAGCAGTTGGCTGAACATTCAGTCTAGAAGTAACTGAATCCTGATCTCAAAATCTTGAAAAGCAAGTCCTACAACACAGTCACAATCTTGGAAACAGGACAGGTAAAAGTGCAAAAAGCTCTTGAAAACTGCACAGAATTTTCGTGCACCTTTCCAAGAGAAAGAACATTAGGGCTATTTCAAGCTCCCTTCTTGCCTCTCTGTTTCCATCCCATATGGTTGGAGAAGATAGGCTTCAAAAGGTATATGCAGAAGGCTGCTTCTGCCTATGCCAGCCCTTTTCTCCCCACTCTTTTCTGCTTTTCACTGGGTCTTGTGGGTCATCCAACAACCCATTCTGTTGGAGAGAGAGGATGAAAATTTGTGATTATTAGTAGAAGTCCATCGGTCAGAGGTATGAAAGGGTTGCTGGGAGCCAAACAAGACCAAACAGGTCTTGAGCTTTCACATAAAGCTGTCAAAAGAAGGGCACTTAGCATTTTATTTTAAAGGCAGGGTTTTTAAATGTCTGGTAGAATTTAGGGCAGTATGTCAGCAATGGCTTGGAATATTTACAAAATACTGATTAAGGTTCTGTATAAATTTCTATGCTCTAAACTAAGTCATGAAATAAAAATTCATTGACAGTGTACAAGTTGATAACATGAGAACTTTGTTTCTTTCTAGACTCTGTTAATCATGAACAACATAGATTACAAAAGAAATCCTAATTTCAGTCATATTAGATAACCCTGTCATTGCTTTGTTCTTCCAAGAAAACATTTTCACTTAATTTTTTAATTGTGTGGTTTGGTTTTGCTGCAGCACTGTTAAAGCAAAGGTTTGTAAACTGTCCTATGCCTGTACTTGCTTTTTTTGGATTCTCTTTTTCAGTGACATTAGATGATGTCAAGACATCTGCCATGAAAATGAAAGACATTACTGTTCAAAGCTAATGCTCTCTCTCCTTTCCATGATTAGGCTTTGCAAACATGATTTGTATATATAGTAATGACAGAAGCTTTTAGATTTATTATGTGTTTTCAATGTGCTTGAATTTCTCTCAGGTGACAGAAGAGCCACTTGATGAAGTAGAGGAAGACTCTAACCTCTGGAACTCTTTCGATGAAGAGGAAGAGGAAGAGGGCATGGTATTTTTTGTTTTACAAGAAAGTACAGGTTACATGGCACCTGCTCTCAGAGCACTGGCAGTTATTCATACTATCGTCTCCTTTGTCTGTGTGATTGGCTACTACTGCTTAAAGGCAAGTTTTGAAGCCTATTACTTATCTATTATTTGTTAAAGAACATCTGTTGTGTTCCAAAGTGATTTTTGGAGCTAATACTGGAATACCTATTTTTACCTGATCGTTTACAAATTCTCACTATCAATATATAGATATTTTCCTCATGGACTCAGTCTGACAGAGATGGAGTTAACTTTCTTCATAGCAATGTTCTGGATTTATAGTTTAAAAAGTGTTGGTAACACACCCATCTTCTTTGCTGAACAGTGCTTTCTCTTTGCTTTACCCACTCTGTGAATCCCCCAGAAAGTAGGTTTAGAGTGGGCAAAAAGTTGGGAGGGGGGACAGCTGGGACAGCTGACTTGGGGATATTCCACACTATGTAACATCGTGCTTAGCAATAAATCCTGGGAGAGGGAACTCATCTTCCAAGGTGGCCATTGCTCAGAGACTGGCGAGCCTTTGATGTGCTTGTGGGATGTGCTAATGTGAGTTTGGTCTTACACATTATTATAAAGAGTAATTAACACTGTAGGTAGATATCATGGTTTCTAAAAAATATATAAAACATGTCAAAGATGTCCACTGTCATTTTCATAGGTCCCTCTGGTTGTATTCAAGAGAGAAAAGGAGGTAGCTAGAAAGCTGGAATTTGATGGACTATACATAACTGAACAGCCATCTGAAGATGATATTAAAGGACAGTGGGATCGCCTGGTTATAAATACTCCGTATGTAAAATGAAATGCTTAAATGTGAACCACTTATAAAATATCATAGCTTGTTAAGTCACTGATCTAGAACCTTCCCTGTCTCCTTGCCCTCTAGTTAGTCTAAAAGAAATGCATTTTTCACCCTATCTTGGAAGCTACAGTAGTAGATTTTAACGTGGAATCCTGCATCACCTCTTTATTTAATAAATACTATCATAACATATATTTTCCCACACCTTTTCATTTCTCTATGGTTTTCAAGAGTTGTGCATCTTATGTCACAAACTCTCTTCGAGACATTTCACCTATCAGTCACTATTGAGACAGTTATCAAATGATAACTTCTATCCTTGTCGGCGACTGAATTTCACATTCATATTGTACTCTCCTGCCTCACAAGAGAAGTATATCTAGTGTAAAACAGCAATCCCAGAATTTAAGTAGTTCTGACAGGAGTTCCTGTCAGGTTGTACGCATTAGCAAATACTGTAGTAGTCATACACTGATACTCAGAGATTCACCTGCTGTTCTGTGAGTGAATAATACAAATGGAGGCGAGAAAAGGAAAAAATATCAAAAAGTTCCTGTGTTAAGTATGTGATAAAAACAAGCCAGAAAAAAAAAAATCAACTAAAAGCATCTGAGTGACAATATGTTGCCAATCTATCTTATCAGTCATATTCAATTTTTCTACATTATAAATAGAGCCTTTAGTACTTCCATTAAAATTAGAACGTATAAAATATTGGAAATTCTTCAATGTTTTGTTTTCCCAATCCTGATTTTAAGAATTTTTCCTTAATTTCAGGTAGAAATACAGACTAGCAGATATTATTGAAGTTGTGATACAAGTTATTTGGGAAACTGGAGAGCTTGTTTAACTTCCAACCCATTTTACTTATTGATAACAAATTATCTAGACAGCCAGTAGTTTGTGGGTTCTTTCCCCAGAAGAACAAGCATGAATTAATGAGATATATTGTCAGCTTATCCCAAATGACATGCTGTACAGCTTGTTCTCAGCATGTTGCACTGTCTACTGAAGTTGAATAGAAGATTAAGGCTAATTTAAGGACTAATCCTTCCCTCTGATGTGAACTGACTGTCAAGGTTTAGTGCAGGTGCTGTAGCATCAGGATAACCACTGCTGGAGGGTATCCAGTGTTGAGTACATATTGAAATGGTCTCCTGTAAGTGAAAAAAAAAAGTAATTAAGAAGGCAAAAGTGATACCCTGATAGATGCAGCACCATTCGTCAGATGCTTGTAGGTAAAAGAGATAGATGCAAGCTGGCTGCATTAGAGACGTACTTTGCTTACAAGTCTGAGAAACCAAGGATAAAAATAATATGGAGCATTGGATCAGAATATACCATCTGAGTCACTGGAGCCATTTGCCTTATATGGAGAAATTTAATTCAGAGAAATAAAAAAAGTGAGCACTGAATAATACTTGGGAAATTTGCCTCACACCCTGGCAGAACATTGTTACTACTTGCTTTATTTTACCAATGCTGTCTTTTGGTTTAAGCAGTTATTTTTCTTTTTGACCATCCTGCCTATTTTCTCACCTCAGTGTTACATCCAGGAAATGGGGAAGAGAAAAACCTTACATTTTGTATTGTTTCCTGCTAATTGGCATTCTCCAAAACTGACATAATATACATTAAGACCATCAGAATAAAGAATTCCTGGGCACTGCTATTCATAAGATGGTTCAAGAACACTATTTTTATGATCAGGGAAACTTCACTGATAAGAGAGAACACAATCTTTTCTCTTGCAGGTCAAAGCTGACGTGTTTCCTAGTGGCTGTTGTAAGATCTTTCCTGAAAAAAAAAAAAAAAGGTTAATTATTAAAACACCATGGTTGCTCACTACTCTGAAAAAAAGCAAGGAATTTTCAATAAAAGATACCCTGACACCTCTTCAATATTCTTTTGTATGCAAAAATAGATTTTCTTTTACTTACTAGTGTGGGCATAGGTGTTTGGAGGCAGGTGGTGCAAAATGCTCTTTAGCTGAACTGTCTTGCAGCTTTAAAATTATAAATCTTTTTTACCTTATCTTTTTCCAGGATGTCAGATCCAATAACAACAATATGATACACCTGAGAACAAGCTTACTGCTAAACTTCGCAATTTTCTCTTTTTTCTAAATATTTTTTAATTTTATGTTGGCAAATTGTCCACTGGTTCCCACGTGTTCCATCTCTATTTGAAATGTAATCCAGTGAATTTAAAAGCTATGCATGCTACAAGACTGTCTTATTTTCCCCTGAAAATCATTGCCTGTATTGATACTACGTCTAGGAACAATAAAGTGTTTATTTAGAAGATGAAATATGTTACAATGACTACAGCATTTTCTGGGGTTTATGGTTTTGTTTTGTTTGTTTGTTTGTTTG
Source organism: Cuculus canorus (assembly GCF_017976375.1). NCBI lineage: Eukaryota > Metazoa > Chordata > Aves > Cuculiformes > Cuculidae > Cuculus > Cuculus canorus. The sequence goes on along the minus strand of NC_071405.1, from coordinate 58,962,687 downwards.
TTTTAACCTTTCTACTAATAAATTAAATAACTTGAAATATCTTTGTCTTATTTATCTAGGTCTTTTCCTAACAATTACTGGGACAAATTTGTAAAACGAAAGGTAAGCTTTTAATATTCCTCTTATGCTAGTCATAGCAATAATCTACTACTCAGTTAAGTTAAATATCTATTTGTAATGTACTCCTATACACATAAATATACAAATAATTGAGAACTGAAATCTGTTTCATGGAAGTCATTGTTGTGGTAAATGTCTCAGTGAACAGGCAGCTGCAGCGTAGGTGGGAGGAAGGAGGAAGACAGAAGGCTGTGGTTTCCTTCCCAGACTTAGGCATTTGAAATAACTTTGTGCTGTCAATCAGTCACAGAGTTCTAATTTACAGTCATTGCCATCTTTAATATAAAAAGCCCCCTCTTTCCCCTAAAAAAGAAAAACATGCCAGCTTAAATGGTAGCAAATTATGCATAAGCTTTCAGATAATAGCCTTTAATGCTTCTGTTTTTCTTTTTTATGCTCCCCCCACCCGGCTTTCTGGGAGTTCTGACTGTTCTAGTAGTGTTAATTGCGAAAGACTTTTTTGTTGTTTTGGGTTTTTTTTTTTTAATGTTCTGAAAACTACTGGCTTGAACTAGGGTGAATGTCACCAAGGTCATTTTTCTGAGCAAAGGTTTATCTTCTTCCATTTTTAGGTTATTAATAAGTATGGAGACTTATATGGAGCAGAACGCATAGCAGAACTTTTGGGTTTGGACAAAAGTGCCCTTGATTTTAGTCCACTGGAAGAGAGTGAACCAGAAGAGGCATCTCTTGTATCATGGTATGACTTCTGAACTTCACAGACAAATTATGTTTTGGCAGGACTTCAGTGTCAAAGACAAAAATGGATTTTATCTTTAAACTATAGTGATGTTTTCCTCAGCATTGAAAATTCAATTGGAAAAGTCTTTTTTTTTAATTCTAAAAGATATTTATAACTGTATTATAAAAGTAAAAAAACCCAATCATATGAGTTGACTGATATAGTTGGAGACTTTTATTTTAAATAAAATCAATGCAGTTGTAAAAAGTTTTTATGTATTACAAGTTAGTTTATAAACCAAAGGACAGAAAAAGTATTGGTAACATATATCCCAAATGATTTATGCTCCTACAAGTGTTTGTTTTCCCCAGTGCTTAAGAAACACAAGGATTTCCATTTGCACATTATCTACTGGCTAACAAAATATTTAGAATCTTGCAGAAGAAACCTTTTCTCTTGGAAATTTTGGCAACATTTTACACTAGACAGAACATTTATCGCTTGAATTCTGGCAATTTGGGTTTCACTGCTTTTAACACATATTTTAACTTTTTTAAGTCTGGAATACAGCAGTATCACTCCTACTGAAATGGTACCACCAGTTTGGAAACTGTGTATGAGTGCTCAGAGTTAATGAATGCTCTCTGAAAAATGAAGCACCCACAACACTCAAATAATAAACAGCTAATGGGTATCACCACCTTCAGCAAACAAAAGTGAAATGCCAAACCTAGACTGTTGTTTATTTGACACTGGTGAATTTCAAGAATTTTGTATTTCCTAGGTTAAGCTCTATTGATACAAAATACCACATTTGGAAGCTCGGAGTTGTTTTCACTGATAATGTGAGTATGTTAGCTTAGAAGAATATGCTTTGATTTACCCTAAACTTGATTGTATATTTCCCACCATCTGCTTTTGTTTTAAACAGTCACGAATAATATTGTATTACAGAGCCATTTTAAAATATTTTTTTCAGTCTTGTGTTGTAGCACATTGCCTTAATTTATGTTAGAAATATCTTTTTGGTTCCAAAGGGCAAAATGTGCCTCCTCACCTTTCATACAACATCAGCATTTGGGAAATTAATGGTCCATTCACTTAATTTTGTAGAAGTTGATCTAGCAACCAACAATGTCTTTTCTAAAATCAAGCACAGTTTCCAGAAAGCTATTCTTTTTAATTCTTGAATCATCTCTTTGACATGGTTGGTTAATTCTTTGCTTTCATAATTCCTCCTTTAAGAGGACTAAACTTAAACTCAAATTCCCGGGTTTGTGAATCCTCTTTTCAAATCCTATTGAGCACTCACAAACAAACAAGACAAGAAGACCAAGTGAAGATGTATGCGTTCATTGTGCTGTAAAAGCACATTGAGTCATTGTTCTGTAATAAGAGCTTTCACATCAAAGGCGCTTCAGGTTCACTGTTAAAAGAATAACCTGTATTACGCGCCTTAAGTTTCTGGGTGTCTTGGTTGATGTGGTCTGAGACTTAAAGTATCTCAAGGATAATACAATACATTTTCTCTCCTCCAGAATCAGTATTAAAATTTTAAGTACTGTCTAACAAGCTCCCCATCCAAAAAAATTTGTAAGCTAGGGGATATTGATGTTACTAACATACATGCTGAAGACTGCATTGAAATATGTAAAGATAGAGCATAACTGTGCAATAAACACTCCTTAAATGAACAATGGTGAAGATAACAGGTAGAGTAAGGCAGTCTTTTTGAACATGTAAAGATAGAAGTATTACACTCAGACTGTGATTCTAATCAGAAATGGCATTAAATTATTTCATATGCTGAGTGATTAAAAGATTATAGCTATATAAAAAAACCCAACTATAAACTTTATTCTGGATCCAATAATGTGCATTAGCAACTGCTGACATTCTGCCATTTTCACTTTCTTTGCAGTCGTTTTTATACTTAGCTTGGTACACAACTATGTCTATCCTTGGGCACTACAACAACTTCTTCTTTGCTGCTCATCTGCTGGATATTGCTATGGGTTTCAAAACATTGCGAACCATTTTGTCTTCGGTCACTCACAATGGTAAACAGGTTAGTGTTACATACAATGGCTTGAAAATGAATGTGTTTTGTAGCAGTACTGGAAAAGAATCTTGTGGTACCTAGAAAATATTGGAACGCAATCCATTTTGATCATGATTGGTTTAAAGAATAGACCCCACTGTGTCTTCTGCAGCACATTTAATTCATGTTAAATCCAATGAAATTATAAGAATCTATACTCATAGAGTGCTGATAGCTAAAGAAGTTTTGCAAACAGTAGAAAAGTGCATCATTTTAGAAAAATACGAGAATATGAATTATGACCTGACCACTCCCTCTGTCTATGCTCAATGAGGAACTGTTTGGTAGTAACTAATGAGAATCACATCCTCTCCTTAGCTACAGTAGTAATAACGATTTGGGCACTGACATTTCAATACTTAGCCAGTAAGAATATGCGTACAGGCGTGAGTATTCTGCACTCTGGAATATATTTATATGTCACTTTGTCATGCAAACCTTAAATTAATAAAATCTACTTCCAAAACTAATAATTGAAACTTATTCAGGGAATAATTCACTGATTTCTTGAAGTTCTGTGTTCCTGGCTAGCATACTAACAAAAAGCTTTTCACTAGCACAGTTTTTAAATTACTTTTAAGAAATCCAACAGAACTTTCCCAAAATTTAATTTCAAACACACATTCCATTCCTTCTCATATGAAGTAACATGTATTCTAAATCTATTCTTACACCCTGCTATGCATGTAAATAAAATTCAAACCACATAACATTTTGAAAATAAAAATACCCCTTTAGCTTAACTCTGATATATCCTTTGTGTTTGCTTAATCCTTTCTTTCAGCAGAAGTTGACTAATGGAAGTTTCTTCATTTAGAAGGAAAGCAAGTTTCTAAACCAGTACATATGAGAATGTTTTCATTATCATCACACGAACAAATGAAATTGCTGATTTTATCCCCTGCTTTTTCCTCCGTGATGACAGTCATATTACTTTTAACATAATGATTGATATATTTTCTTTATGAGATTTTTCTAAATGCAATTAAAATGTAAAACTTAATATAACTGACAACACTGTTGCAACTCAAGACTACAGCTTGTAGTATACATTCTTAACAAGCAAAGATTAGTTTTTCTAATCCTCCTGCTTTTCTTGCTAGTCGATATGAACACTGGAAGACAGCTTCAGGTTTTTCAGTTTGTATGTTCACTTTGGGAGCATACTTACAGATCTGCAGTAAATGATAAATTAATGATCAGTTTATTGTTCAATACTCTCACATTTCTTTTAAAAGACTAATACCAATTGTTCTATTTTAAAAAGTATGTAGCTTTCAGTAATTCCTCTCCAGAGACGCATCTTGTAATGACACCTCCAACTAACAATACAATCTAGTCTCATTAACTGCTAAACTTTATAACCCAAAGATTTTATTTGCTTGAAAGCAGGATTTGGAATTCAGTGATACACGGTTTGTATGCGTATAGCTCATTAAGGTGAAAACAATTTCAGTTTCTTGATACCATTTTGATTTTCATATGAGAGTAGGGCAAAGCAACACCTACACTGATCTAAGCAATAGGGAGACCTCAAAGCTATCATAACCGGTATCTTTAGTTCCCTTATTGCAAAAGGTACAATATGCTACTTTTTCAGTACTTAAGGCAACACACTGAGTTAGCGTATCTCTCCAACAGAATGAAACTGAAACCTGCTTTCATGTCATGTTTCCCTACGCAGCTTGTGCTTACTGTAGGACTCCTTGCTGTAGTAGTGTATCTTTACACTGTCGTGGCATTCAACTTCTTCCGCAAATTCTACAACAAAAGTGAAGATGAAGATGAACCAGACATGAAATGTGATGACATGATGACGGTAACTAAACATTATTAGCATGCTTCAGATTTCATCCTAAATTTTCAAATCGACACTTAAGATAAAATGAGAAGCTAAGAAAGGAGGGATTTTTTTGTTGTTAAATCCACAGGTACCATCTTTTTGCTATATGTCATTTTAAAAATGTGAATGGCCTTAAAATTCCCTCTGCATTCTCCAGTGGTCTAAACTGGAGATAGAGGACACTCACCAGTATTGGAAATTATTCTGGATTTTTCTTCTAAATAATGTAGCTTGTGATTTGGTGCAGCTCTTTTATGTGTGAAGATGGCAAACCTTTATATATATGGGCAAACCGATCAGCCCCACAAAAAGCAGCTGTGGTGTTGCGACACAAATTAACCTGACTTGTTCTCAATGTTTGCAAATGTGCAAACTCTTCTTGTATTTATTTAGGTTATGTGAAGTATATGATGTTATTAGTACTAGTTATTAAACTCTGCTTAAATTGCTTACAATTAGTAATTTAGTCATGAAGTAAGAAGTCAAGGGTGAGTAGAGAAGGAGGGACATTAGAACTTATTACTAGTGAGGCTACTGATTTTTCCGTCCGATTTCCACCAGTTGCACAGAATGCTGTTTATGTCACATTAAAAGATACTCTACAGGTACATATTATGGTAAGAAGGGGGGTTGATTTTCTTACTGTACAAAGAAAATAGCACAAATTCAGGTACTAAAAATGTAATATTCTGCATTGGTGGCCAGCTCATTACTTCCTTTGAATAGTCACTCTGTACTGTGTTGTATGCCAAAGATAGAATAAAATACCTTAAACAGAGATTTATCATAGACTTCACAAAATTATCTTCCTGTTGTTGAACTTTCTTTCAAACAGTCAGTGCAAGTCAGATGTACAAATGATAGGAACTATGAAAAGTGCCCAAGCAGTTTTATTTAACTGGTCCCTCTGCAAGCTGCATACAATGCTCTGGCCATAAAATAGGCGCAGTAATAATTAAAAAATGAAACTGTATTACATTTTAAACCACTCTATCCAGTGAAGTAAATCAGTTCTCAAGTACGTTTCAGGTATGATTAAACTAGTACCAGCATCTTACGTCAACAGCAAAGTTGCATTATAAAAATCTGTTTAGAGATTACCATTTCATGGTAAATATATCTGTGATTTCCCTCTCTATTTTAGTGTTACCTGTTCCACATGTATGTGGGAGTAAGAGCTGGTGGTGGCATTGGAGATGAAATTGAAGATCCTGCTGGAGACCCTTATGAAATGTATCGAATTGTTTTTGACATCACATTTTTCTTCTTTGTCATTGTTATCCTACTGGCCATTATTCAAGGTACAATCACTTATCTTAGAAGAAACTGTTCGTTTACTTAAGTAATGCATTTAAACTATATTTGTGGTTGAGATAAATTTAGCAGTATTGCTATAAAGACTTATTTCAGAGCTGATGGAATCATTCATTTTGGAAGTAATAATTTCATACTTAATTCATAAATAATGCATTGTACCAAGTACTACACAAAGACTAAGCACAAGAAACGCAACTTTACAGTATGAACGTTTTTGACAACTACCTGCAATGACGCAGCTTGTGCAGGATACCTGTTCCTCCTAAAATAACCATTTAAACTTGAAGAGCCTTGCTGTAGACACTCTTCACAACTGTAGTTTGGAACCACCACAGTTGGCTGGGGAATGGAGACTTTTCCTTTGGAAAGGGAAAATGACATTGAGAAAGTCCCCATGGTCACATCCCCATTTCCTCCTTTCCGTAGAGGACAGTTTGCAGTTTTAACGGATTTGAAGTTGTGGTTTACCGAGACCAACACCTATCTGCAATGACTGTCAGTATTCAACACTCGTATAAACTTGACTTGGGGCTGTTAGGAAAAAACCCCCAAACACAAACACACCAAAAAAAACCCCAAACACACGCACCCATCTATACTGAGAAAAAGTTATAAATGTCACAGTCCCTAAAATGATCCAAACCTATAAGTTTGATTCACTTGTATAAGTTTGAAGTGGATGAATGACACTTTAAATACGAAGCAGTATTGGGAAATCTGGGAGCAGTTGTCCTTGTTGAACAAAAGTTGGGATATAAGAATCCAATGAGAAGGGGCATGAAAATGAAATTCATTCATGGGAACAAAAGTATGTAAGAAAAATTCTTATTGTTAGGAGTGCAGTACAAACAATTGTCAGATGTCTGGAAACTGACGGATTGTAACTTGAAATCAAGATGCAAGTACGCTAAACTCCAAAGCCATTGGAGGATGTCTGAGGACATTACTTGAAATATGAATATTGCTAAGTACTGAACTGTTGCTACTTTTCCATTTGAAATAGGTCTAATTATTGATGCTTTTGGTGAATTAAGAGACCAGCAAGAACAAGTGAGAGAAGATATGGAGGTATGAATAAGCACGTTACATTTTTCATTGCTCTTATTCATCTATATTGCTACCAGTTAAAATAGTGTCTCAGAGTTAAAATTAATTTGTAACCACAACTTGTGTTTCCAGACCAAATGTTTTATTTGTGGAATCGGCAATGACTATTTTGACACAACCCCACATGGCTTTGAGACACATACTTTGCAAGAACACAACTTGGCAAACTATTTGTAAGTATATTTTACTCCTAGAATTATGATTGAGAGATCTCTCAACTGCAAAGTAATTTAGGTGCACACATTGCTGACAATCCTAAGACAGAATTCTGTAGGACTGAGGAGTATGTCCATTCCTTTCTGGTCTTCCCTCCTGTACTCCACACTGCTGGTTTTCTTTGAAGTGCTCATTATATGAATTACCTTAGTGGAATGAGAGCTGAACGCACACCAGCTCTTTATTCCTCTGGAAGGAAACTCAGATAAGGGGAATAGGGAACATCACAATGGTTTAATAAGTTGCTTTAATCCAGAAGTTTTGATTGTGACTTTGAGGGGGCTTAGTAACATTGATGAAATCATTGAAAATTAGCCTCAACTAGACAAAGGACCCCAACCAAAACATCAAAGTAAAAAAAAAAAAAAAAGGGGGGGGGGGGGGGGGGGGAGAAGGCATTTCTGGAAGATTCCTGAAAGATAAGCTAGAAAAAAATAAAGTGCAAGTCAAGTCTGATCCTATGGTTCTTTAGTGATAGTGCAGCTTTCCAAAACATTGAAGCACTCACTTGTATGTGTTCAGACCATTGCTCAGACTCCCAAGACATCTTCTAGTTTTGTGATTAAATACAGAGCAGATCAAAGACGATATTTAATAAGTCCATCACACAACACAGATAATTATATAAGAATTGTGCCAGCAGAACCAAAGCA